>NC_090656.1:240367379-240674879 GCF_040937935.1 Hyperolius riggenbachi
AAGCCAGTTTAGGCGTGATAAGTTTAGGTGTGATAAGTTTAGGCATGCTAAGTTTAGATAAGTGTAGATAGCGTGCAAAGTCCCGCACGCAAAGCAGCGCCATTAAACTCTATGCAAAGTGCACCAGACTTTGCTAGCGCAAAACTTTTGATCAGCTATGCACTGCGGTGCTAACGCAGTTGGTGCTTAAACTTATCGGGCCTGATTCACAAAGCGGTGCTAACAGTTAGCATGCTGGTGAAAAGCCCTTTATCACGCCTAAACTCATTTTAGGCATGATAAGTTTAGGTGTGATAAGTTTAGGTGTGATAAGTTTAGGCATGATAAGTTTAGGTGTGATAAGTTTAGGCATGATAAGTTTAAGCGCCAACTGCGTTAGCACCGCAGTGGACAGCTGATCAAAAGTTTTACGCTAGCAAAGTCTGGTGCACTTCGTATAAAGTTTAATAGCGCTGCTTTGCGTGCGGGACTTTGCAAGCGATCTAAACTTATCTAAACTTAGCATGCCTAAACTTATCACACCTAAACTTATCATGCCTAAACTTATCACACCTAAACTGGCTTTTCACCAGAGTGGTGCAATGGTTATCATGCCTAAAGTCTCTAACTGGGTTAGCACCGCTTTGTGAATCGAGCCCATCATGCCTAAACTTATCACACCTGGGCCTCGATTCACAAAGCGGTGATAACCCAGTTATCACGCCTAAAAGACTTTAGGCGTGATGACCTTTTCACCACTGAGTTATCACCGCTTTTTCCTGCTCTTCGCGCGAAGTTACCGCGCGTACGCGCGTGAGAGCGCGCGCAAAGTCCCATAGGGCTTAATGGGAGCTTCGCGCGAAGCGGGGACGCTGCGCGCGCACGCGCGCGGTTGCGCGCGCAAAACTTTGCGCGCGGCAACTTCGCGCGAGTTTCTTCTTATCATGCCTAAAGTGACTTTAGGCGTGATAAGGGCCTTTTCACCACGGTGCTAACACTTTGCACCGCTTGGTGAATCGAGCCCCTAGGGCTTGATTCACAAAGCGGTGCTAACAGTTAGCACGCTGGTGAAAAGCCCTTTATCATGCCTAAACTCAGTTTAGGCATGATGGGCTCGATTCACAAAGCGGTGCAAAGTGTTAGCACCATGGTGAAAAGGCCCTTATCACGCCTAAAGTCACTTTAGGCATGATAAGAAGAAACTCGCGCGAAGTTGCCGTTAAGCCCTATGGGACTTTGCGCGCGCTCTCACGCGCGTACGCGCGAACGCGCTTACGCGCGGTAACTTCGCACGAAGAGCAGGAAAAATCGGTGATAACTCAGTGGTGAAAAGGTCATCACGCCTAAAGTCTTTTAGGCGTGATAACTGGGTTATCACCGCTTTGTGAATCGAGGCCATCATGCCTAAACTTATCACACCTAAACTTATCATGCCTAAACTGAGTTTAGGCATGATAAAGGGCTTTTCACCAGCGTGCTAACTGTTAGCACCGCTTTGTAAATCAGGCCCCAGGTGTGATAAGTTTAGGGGCTTGATTCACAAAGCGGTGCTAACAGTTAGCACGCTGGTGAAAAGCCCTTTAGCATGCCTAAACTCAGTTTAGGCATGATAAGTTTAGGGGCCCGATTCACAAAGCGGTGATAACTCAGTTATCACACCTAAAAGACTTTAGGCATGATAACCTTTGCACCACACTGGTGAAAAGCCAGTTTAGGCGTGATAAGTTTAGGTGTGATAAGTTTAGGTGTGATAAGTTTAGGCATGCTAAGTTTAGATAAGTGTAGATAGCGTGCAAAGTCCCGCACGCAAAGCAGCGCTATTAAATTCTGTACGAAGTGCACCAGACTTTGCTAGTGCAAAACTTTTGATCAGCTGTGCACTGCGGTGCTAACGCAGTTGGGGCTCGATTCACAAAGCGGTGCTAACCCAGTTAGCATGCCTAAAAGACTTTAGGCATGATAACCATTGCACCATGCTGGTGAAAAGCCAGTTTAGGCGTGATAAGTTTAGGCATGATAAGTTTAGGTGTGATAAGTTTAGGCATGATGGGCTCGATTCACAAAGCGGTGCTAACCCAGTTAGCATGCCTAAAAGACTTTAGGCATGATAACCATTGCACCATGCTGGTGAAAAGCCAGTTGAGGCGTGATAAGTTTAGGTGTGATAAGTTTAGGTGTGATAAGTTTAGGCATGCTAAGTTTAGATACGTTTAGATCGCTTGCAAAGTCCCGCACGCAAAGCAGCGCCATTAAACTTTATACAAAGTGCACCAGTCTTTGCTAGATTAAAACTTTTGATCAGCTGTGCACTGCGGTGCTAACGCAGTTGGCGCTTAAACTTAGCATGCCTAAACTTATCACACCTAAACTTATCATGCCTAAACTTATCACACCTAAACTTATCACACCTAAACTTATCATGCCTAAACTGAGTTTAGGCATGATAAAGGGCTTTTCACCAGCGTGCTAACTGTTAGCACCGCTTTGTGAATCAAGCCCCTGGTGCTTAAACTTATCATGCCTAAACTTATCACACCTAGGGCTCGATTCACAAAGCGGTGATAACCCAGTTATCGGGCTTGATTCACAAAGCGGTGCTAACAGTTAGCACCCTGGTGAAAAGCCCTTTATCATGCCTAAACTCTGTTTAGGCATGATAAGTTTAGGTGTGATAAGTTTAGGTGTGATAAGTTTAGGCATGATAAGTTTAGGTGTGATAAGTTTAGGCATGCTAAGTTTAAGCGCCAACTGCGTTAGCACCGCAGTGCACAGCTGATCAAAAGTTTTACGCTAGCAAAGACTGGTGCACTTTGTATAAAGTTTAATGGCGCTGCTTTGCGTGCGGGACTTTGCAAGCGATCTAAACTTATCTAAACTTAGCATGCCTAAACTTATCACACCTAAACTTATCACACCTAAACTTATCACGCCTAAACTGGCTTTTCACCAGCATGGTGCAATGGTTATCATGCCTAAAGTCTTTTAGGCATGCTAACTGGGTTAGCACCGCTTTGTGAATCGAGCCCATCACGCCTAAAGGACTTTAGGCGTGATGACCATTGCACCATGCTGGTGAAAAGCCAGTTTAGGCGTGATAAGTTTAGGTGTGATAAGTTTAGGTGTGATAAGTTTAGGCATGCTAAGTTTAGATAAGTGTAGATAGCGCACAAAGTCCCGCACGCAAAGCAGCGCCATTAAACTCTATGCGAAGTGCACCAAACTTTGCTAGCGCAAAACTTTTGATCAGCTGTGCACTACGGTGCTAACGCAGTTGGTGCTTAAACTTATCATGCCTAAACTTATCACACCCAAACTTATCATGCCTAAACTTATCACACCTAAACTTATCACACCTAAACTTATCATGCCTAAACTGAGTTTAGGCATGATAAAGGGCTTTTCACCAGCGTGCTAACTGTTAGCACCGCTTTGTGAATCAAGCCCCTAAACTTATCATGCCTAAACTTATCACACCTAAACTTATCACACCTAAACTTATCATGCCTAAACTGAGTTTAGGCGTGATAAAGGGCTTTTCACCAGCGTGCTAACTGTTAGCACCGCTTTGTGAATCAGGCCCAAGGGGCTCGATTCACAAAGCGGTGCTAACCCAGTTAGCATGCCTAAAAGACTTTAGGCATGATAACCATTGCACCATGCTGGTGAAAAGCCAGTTTAGGCGTGATAAGTTTAGGTGTGATAAGTTTAGGTGTGATAAGTTTAGGCATGCTAAGTTTAGATAAGTTTAGATCGCTTGCAAAGTCCCGCACGCAAAGCAGCGCCATTAAACTTTATACAAAGTGCACCAGTCTTTGCTAGCGTAAAACTTTTGATCAGCTGTGCACTGCGGTGCTAACGCAGTTGGCGCTTAAACTTAGCATGCCTAAACTTATCACACCTAAACTTATCATGCCTAAACTTATCACACCTAAACTTATCATGCCTAAACTGAGTTTAGGCATGATAAAGGGCTTTTCACCAGGGTGCTAACTGTTAGCACCGCTTTGTGAATCAGGCCCCTACTGTACACACATACACACACACTGTGCACACACACTGTACACACCTATACACACAGACATACACACACACACACACACACACCTATACACACACACACACACAGTAAACACACACACACACACACACACACACACACACACCTTACTCACACGCAGACACACACACACAGACACACACATATGCACACACACACACACTGTACACACACACACACACACACACACACACACACACACACACACACACACACACACACACACACGTACACACACACGTACACACATACACACACACTGTACACACACACACACACACACGTACACACATACACACACACTGTACACACACACATACACACACACTGTACACACCTATACACACACACACACACACACACACACACTGTACACACCTATACACACACCTATACATACACACCCATACACACACACCTATACACACACACACACACACAGTAAACAAACACACACACATATGCACACACACACACCTTACTCACACACACACACACACACACACACACACACACACACACACACACACACACACACACACACACACACTGTACACACCTATACATACACACCCATACACACACACCCATACACACACACACACACAGTAAACAAACACACACACATATGCACACACACACACCTTACTCACACACACACACACACACACCACACACACACACACACACACACACACACACACACACACACACACACAGGGCTTGATTCACAAAGCGGTGCAAAGTGTTTACACGCCAGTGAAAAGCCCCTTATCACGCCTAAACTCACTTTAGGCATGATAAGAAGCAACTTGCGCGAGTTTTGCGCGCGCAACAGCGCACGCGCGCGCGCAGCGTCCCCGCTTCGCGCGAAGCTCCCATTAAGCCCTATGGGACTTTGCGCGCGCACGTACGCGCGTACGCGCGGAAACTTCGCGCGAGTTAGAGCAAAAATCGGTGATAACTCAGTGGTGCAAAGGTTATCACGCCTAAAGTCTTTTAGGCGTGATAACTGAGTTATCACCGCTTTGTGAATCAAGCCCCTATAAAGGGCTCGATTCACAAAGCGGTGCTAACCCAGTTAGCACGCCTAAAATACTTTAGGCATGATAACCATTGCACCATGCTGGTGAAAAGCCAGTTTAGGCGTGATAAGTTTAGGCGTGATAAGTGTAGGTGTGATAAGTTTAGGCATGCTAAGTTTAGATAAGTTTAGATCGCTTGCAAAGTCCCGCACGCAAAGCAGCGCCATTAAACTTTATACGAAGTGCACCAGTCTTTGCTAGCGTAAAACTTTTGATCAGCTGTGCACTGCGGTGCTAACGCAGTTGGCGCTTAAACTTATCACACCTAAACTTATCACACCTAAACTTATCATGCCTAAACTTATCACACCGGGGGCTCGATTCACAAAGCGGTGCTAACCCAGTTAGCATGCCTAAAAAACTTTAGGCATGATAACCATTGCACCATGCTGGTGAAAAGCCAGTTTAGGCATGATAAGTTTAGGTGTGATAAGTTTAGGCATGATAAGTTTAGATAAGTTTAGATCGCTTGCAAAGTCCAGCACGCAAAGCAGCGCCATTAAACTTTATACGAAGTGCGCCAGACTTTGCTAGCGTAAAACTTTTGATCAGCTGTGCACTGCGGTGCTAACGTAGTTGGCGCTTAAACTTATCATGCCTAAACTTATCACACCTAAACTTATCACGCCTAAACTGGCTTTTCACCAGCATGGTGCAATGGTTATCATGCCTAAAGTCTTTTAGGCATGCTAACTGGGTTAGCACCGCTTTGTGAATCGAGCCCCTAAACTGAGTTTAGGCATGATAAAGGGCTTTTCACCAGCGTGCTAACTGTTAGCACCGCTTTGTGAATCAGGCCCCTAAACTTATCACACCTAAACTTATCATGCCTAAACTGAGTTTAGGCATGATAAAGGGCTTTTCACCAGCGTGCTAACTGTTAGCACCGCTTTGTGAATCAGGCCCCTAAACTTATCACACCTAGGGCTCGATTCACAAAGCGGTGCTAACCCAGTTAGAGACTTTAGGCATGATAACCATTGCACCACGCTGGTGAAAAGCCAGTTTAGGCGTGATAAGTTTAGGCATGATAAGTTTAGGTGTGATAAGTTTAGGCATGATAAGTTTAGATAAGTTTAGATCGCTTGCAAAGTCCCGCACGCAAAGCAGCGCCATTAAACTTTATACGAAGTGCACCAGACTTTGCTAGCGTAAAACTTTTGATCAGCTGTGCACTGCGGTGCTAATGCAGTTGGCGCTTAAACTTATCATGCCTAAACTTATCACACCTAAACTTATCATGCCTAAACTTATCACACCTAAACTTATCACACCTAAACTTATCATGCCTAAACTGAGTTTAGGCATGATAAAGGGCTTTTCACCAGCGTGCTAACTGTTAGCACCGCTTTGTGAATCAGGCCCCTAAACTTATCATGCCTAAACTGAGTTTAGGCATGATAAAGGGCTTTTCACCAGCGTGCTAACTGTTAGCACCGCTTTGTGAATCAGGCCCTTAGGGCCTGATTCACAAAGCGGTGCTAACAGTTAGCACGCTGGTGAAAAACCCTTTATCATGCCTAAACTCAGTTTAGGCATGATAAGTTTAGGTGTGATAAGTTTAGGTGTGATAACTTTAGGCATGATAAGTTTAGGTGTGATAAGTTTAGGCATGATAAGTTTAAGCGCCAACTGGGTTAGCACCGTAGTGCACAGCTGATCAAAAGTTTTACGTTAGCAAAGTCTGGTGCACTTCGTATAAAGTTTAATGGCGCTTCTTTGCGTGCGGGACTTTGCAAGCGATCTAAACTTATCTAAACTTATCATGCCTAAACTTATCACACCTAAACTTATCATGCCTAAACTTATCACACCTAAACTGGCTTTTCACCAGCGTGGTGCAATGGTTATCACGCCTAAAGTCTCTAACTGGGTTAGCACCGCTTTGTGAATCGAGCCCACAGACACACGCACACACACACACACATAGGGCTCGATTCACCAAGCGGTGCTAACCCAGTTATCACGCCTAAAGGACTTTAGGCGTGATGACCTCTTCACCACTGAGTTAGCACCGTTTTTGCCTGCACTTCGCGCGAAGTTATCGCGCGTAAAGTTTTGCGCGCGCACCCGCACAGGCGCGCGCGCAAAGTCCCATAGGGTTTAATGGGCGCATCGCGCGAAGTGCGGGGCGCTTCGCGCGCACGCACGCGGGAGCGCGCGCAAAACTTTACGCGCGGAAACTTCGCGCGAAGCCCTTCTTATCATGCCTAAAGTGACTTTAGGCGTGAAGAGGGCCTTTTCACCACGGTGCTAACACTTTGCACCGCTTAGTAAATCGAGCCCATAGGGCTCGATTCACAAAGCGGTGCTAACCCAGTTAGCATGCCTAAAAGACTTTAGGCATGATAACCATTGCACCATGCTGGTGAAAAGCCAGTTTAGGCGTGATAAGTTTAGGTGTGATAAGTTTAGGTGTGATAAGTTTAGGCATGCTAAGTTTAGATAAGTTTAGATCGCTTGCAAAGTCCCGCACGCAAAGCAGCGCCATTAAACTTTATACGAAGTGCACCAGTCTTTGCTAGCGTAAAACTTTTGATCAGCTGTGCACTGCGGTGCTAACGCAGTTGGTGCTTAAACTTATCACACCTGGGGCTTGATTCACAAAGCGGTGCAAAGTGTTTGCACCGCGGTGAAAAGCCCCTTATCACGCCTAAAGTCACTTTAGGCATGATAAGCAGGGCTTCACGCGAACTCCCGCGCGCAAAGTTTTGCGCGCGTAGCGCGGTGCGCTACGCGCGCAGCGCACCGTGCTTCGCGCGAAGTGCCCATTAAGCCCTATGGGACTTTGCGCGCGCTCTTACGCGCGTACGCGCGCACGCGCGTACGCGCGATAACTTCGCGCGAAGAGCAGGCAAAAGCGGTGATAACTCAGTGGTGAAGAGGTTATCACGCCTAAAGTACTTTAGGCGTGATAACTGAGTTATCACCGCTTGGTGAATCGAGGCCCTAAACTTATCACACCTAAACTTATCATGCCTAAACTTATCACACCTAAACTTATCGGGCTCGATTCACAAAGCGGTGCTAACCCAGTTAGAGACTTTAGGCATGATAACCATTGCACCACTCTGGTGAAAAGCCAGTTTAGGTGTGATAAGTTTAGGCATGATAAGTTTAGGTGTGATAAGTTTAGGCATGCTAAGTTTAGATAAGTTTAGATCGCTTGCAAAGTCCCGCACGCAAAGCAGCACCATTAAACTTTATACGAAGTGCACCAGACTTTGCTAGCGTAAAACTTTTGATCAGCTGTGCACTGCGGTGCTAACGCAGTTGGCGCTTAAACTTATCATGCCTAAACTTATCACACCTAAACTTATCATGCCTAAACTTATCACACCTAAACTTATCACACCTAAACTTATCATGCCTAAACTGAGTTTAGGCATGATAAAGGACTTTTCACCAGCGTGCTAACTGTTAGCACCGCTTTGTGAATCAAGCCCATCATGCCTAAACTGAGTTTAGGCATGATAAAGGGCTTTTCACCAGGGTGCTAACTGTTAGCACCGCTTTGTGAATCAGGCCCATACACAGTAAACACACACGGGGCCTGATTCACAAAGCGGTGCTAACAGTTAGCACCCTGGTGAAAAGCCCTTTATCATGCCTAAACTCAGTTTAGGCATGATAAGTTTAGGTGTGATAAGTTTAGGGGCCTGATTCACAAAGCGGTGCAAACAGTTAGCACGCTGGTGAAAAGCCCTTTATCATGCCTAAACTCAGTTTAGGCATGATAAGTTTAGGTGTGATAAGTTTAGGTGTGATAAGTTTAGGCATGATAAGTTTAGGTGTGATAAGTTTAGGCATGATAAGTTTAAGCACCAACTGGGTTAGCACCGCAGTGCACAGCTGATCAAAAGTTTTACGCTAGCAAAGACTGGTGCACTTTGTATAAAGTTTAATGGCGCTGCTTTGCGTGCGGGACTTTGCAAGCGATCTAAACTTATCTAAACTTAGCATGCCTAAACTTATCACACCTAAACTTATCACGCCTAAACTTATCACGCCTAAACTGGCTTTTCACCAGCATGGTGCAATGGTTATCATGCCTAAAGTCTTTTAGGCATGCTAACTGGGTTAGCACCGCTTTGTGAATCGAGCCCTAGGTGTGATAAGTTTAGGCATGATAAGTTTAGGTGTGATAAGTTTAGGTGTGATAAGTTTAAGCACCAACTGCGTTAGCACCGCAGTGCACAGCTGATCAAAAGTTTTACGCTAGCAAAGACTGGTGCACTTCGTATAAAGTTTAATGGCGCTGCTTTGCGTGCGGGACTTTGCAAGCGATCTAAACTTATCTAAACTTAGCATGCCTAAACTTATCACACCTAAACTTATCACGCCTAAACTTATCACGCCTAAACTGGCTTTTCACCAGTGTGGTGCAATGGTTATCATGCCTAAAGTCTCTAACTGGGTTAGCACCGCTTTGTGAATCGAGCCCACAGTAAGCACACACACACACACACACGTACACACACACATATACACACACACACGTACACACACACATAGACACACACACACACACACACACACACACACACACACACACACACACACACACACACACACACACACACACATCATTAAATGAGAGGCAGCCTGGAGGGAAATCTCCCCCCTTCCCCCCTGGATGGCTGTAGCCTAGGATAGATACCCTTCCCAATTGGGAACGCATCCACCTGGCCCGGGAATATCTGAAGTGCGAACACAGGAGCCATTAACTCTCTGCCTAACAATGAGCAGAGAACAACCATAAAAAGACCCTTCACCGCTCTAGTGGGAACACAGCCTTACGTCATGCCGAAGCTCCTCTTAAATTGTGTGCGCACCAGTGTGACAGAAGCGTAGCTAGGCTTTTCAGCATTCGGGACAAAGATGTGCCCTTATAGTTAGCCCAATGCGCCCCCCCTTATTCTGCTGCTTTTACCACTTCTGCATACCTCTGCAGAGGGAGTGAGAGTAGCAGGGACACTTGGGGGTGTGGTGGCCATGCTCTGCGCCCCCTTACAGTGCTGCGCCTGGGGACATGTGTCCCCCCCTTGCCCCCCCCCCCCCCCCCATAGCTGTGCCTCTGCAGTGCGGGGGGTGGGCAGCTTGCTTACCTGGGGAGATGTACTGCCAGTTTATCTGCAGATATTTATCTCGGTCGATCCTGGTGTGTTCATGGAAGAAGCCGAGCGTGTGCATTATTTCATGCTGGATGATGCCGTACACCATACAACTGTTCTGGTCCAAGGTGATTTGCTGAGGACTTCCTATCCTTCCAAGGTACCCCCAGCAGCTGCACAGGAAAAAAACAAGAACAACAGATCTCATTAAAGAGACACTGAAGCGAAAAAAAAAATGATGATATTATGATTTGTAAGAAATAAAACATTAAGATCAGATACATCAGTGTAATTGTTTCCAGTACAGGAAGAGTTAAGAAACTCCAGTTGTTATCTCTATGCAAAAAAGCCATTAAGCTCTCCAACTAAGTTAGTCATGGAGAGGGCTGTTATCTGAACTGTTCCTGGACTATTTACTTTTCCTCTGCTAGAGGAGAGGTCATTACTTCACAGACTGCTCTGAAAGACTCATTTTGAATGCTGAGTGTTGTGTAATCTGCACATATTATAGAATGATGCAATGTTAGAAAAAACACTATATACCTGAAAATAAAAGTATGAGAATATTTTCTTTGCTGCTAATCTTCTAGTAATTATTCATAGTACACAACCAATTCACTATATCATATTTTTTTTTTCGCTTCAGTGTCTCTTTAAATAGTTCACCTCTGGGGTTTTTTTCCCCAAAGGTCAATTTTCACCTTTCAGCGCTCCTCTTTTACCAATAACTTTATCATTACTTATCACAACAAAATCATCTATATCTTGGTTTTTTGACCACCAATTAGGCTTTCTTTGGGTGATACATTTTGCTAAGAATTTTTTTATTCTTAATTCATTTTAATGGGAATAATAAGAAAAAAAGTGGCAGGACTCTTATTCCAGCTGGCAAAGTCGCCAGATTACCGGAGGCGGGACTAGGACCAGCGAAGGGACCAGGAGGACTCTTGGGGACCTCGGGGGCTATGCGGGGCTGGAGGAAGCCCGAGGAAGGTCCAAATTTCATTTTGATGTTGTGCTCAAGGTCCCTTTAAATTATGTTCTCAGTTAAATGCATGGTGGCAATATTTTATTTGGAGATAAAGGTGCATTTTTTCAGTTTTGCTTCCGTCACTAATTACAAGCCCATACTTGCAAAAATCAATGTAATACACCCTTTATAGCCTGCTGAGGACCAGGGACACCCCTGCCACCACTGCACCTCCTCCAAACCTCTAGTCTGAGGACCAGGGACACCCCTGCTACCACTGCACCTCGTCCACACCTCTAGTCTGAGGACCAGGGACCTCCCTGCCACCACTGGACCTCCTCCCCACCTCTAGTCTGAGGACCAGGGACACTCCTGCCACCACTGGACCTCCTCCACTCTTCTAGACTGAGGACCAGAGACGCCTGCCACCACTGGACCTCCTCCACACCTCTATTCTGAGGACCAGGGACACCCCAGCCACCACTGGACCTTCTCCACACCTCTAGACTGAGGACCAGGGACCCCCCCTGCCATCACTGGACCTCCTCCACACCTCTAGACTGAGGACCAGGGATGCCCCTGCCACCACTGGACCTCCTCCACACTTCTATTCTGAGGTCCAGGGACACCCCTGCCACCACTGAACCTCCTCCACACCTCTAGACTGAGGACCAGGGACACCCCTGCCACCACTGGATCTCCTCCACACCTCTATTCTGAGGACCAGGGACGCCCCTGCCACCACTGGACCTCCTCCACACCTCTATTCTGAGGACCAGGGACACCCCTGCCACCATTGGACCTCCTCCACATCTCTAGACTGAGGACCAGGGACACCCCAGCCACGCCTGGACCTCCTCCACACCTCTAGGCTGAGAACCAAGGACTCCTGCCACCACTGGACCTCCTCTACACCTCTAGTCTGAGGACCAGGGACACCCCTGCCACCACTGGACCTCCTCCACTCCTCTAGACTGAAGACCAGGGACACTCCTGCCACGCCTGGACCCTTCTACCCACCTCTAGACTGAGGACCAGGGACCCCCCTGCCATCACTGGACCTCCTCCACACCTCTAGACTGAGGACCAGGGATGCCCCTGCCACCACTGGACCTCCTCCACACTTCTATTCTGAGGTCCAGGGACACCCCTGCCACCACTGAACCTCCTCCACACCTCTAGACTAAGGACCAGGGACACCCCTGCCACCACTGGATCTCCTCCACACCTCTATTCTGAGGACCAGGGACGCCCCTGCCACCACTGGACCTCCTCCACACCTCTATTCTGAGGAAAAGGGACACCCCAGCCACCACTGGACCTCCTCCACACCTCTAGACTGAGGACCAGGGACACCCCAGCCACACCTGGACCTCCTCCACACCTCTAGGCTGAGGACCAAGGACTCCTGCCACCACTGGACCTCCTCTACACCTCTAGTCTGAGGACCAGGGACACCCCTGCCACCACTGGACCTCCTCCACTCCTCTAGACTGAGGACCAGGGACACTCCTGCCACGCCTGGACCCTTCTCCCCACCTCTAGACTGAGGACCAGGGATGCCCCTGCCACCACTGGACCTCCTCCACACCTCTATTCTGAGGAAAAGGGACACCCCAGCCACCACTGGACCTTCTCCACACCTCTAGACTGAGGACCAGGGACACCCCAGCCACACCTGGACCTCCTCCACACCTCTAGGCTGAGGACCAAGGACTCCTGCCACCACTGGACCTCCTCTACACCTCTAGTCTGAGGACCAGGGACACCCCTGCCACCACTGGACCTCCTCCACTCTTCTAGACTGAGGACCAGGGACACTCCTGCCACGCCTGGACCCTTCTCCCCACCTCTAGACTGAGGACCAGGGATACCCCTGCCACCACTGGACCTCCTCCACACCTCTATTCTGAGGACCAGGGACACCCCTGCCACCACTGGACCTCCTCCACACCTCTAGACTGAGGACCAGGGACACCCCAGCCACCACTGGACCTCCTCCACACCTCTAGACTGAGGACCAGGGACACCCCTGCCACCACTGGACCTCCTCCACACCTCTAGACTGAGGACCAGGGACACCCCAGCCACGCCTGGACCTCCTCCACACCTCTAGGCTGAGGACCAAGGACTCCTGCCACCACTGGACCTCCTCTACACCTCTAGTCTGAGGAAAAGGGACACCCCAGCCACCACTGGACCGCCTCCACACCTCTAGACTGAGGACCAGGGACACCCCAGCCACACCTGGACCTCCTCCACACCTCTAGGCTGAGGACCAAGGACTCCTGCCACCACTGGACCTCCTCTACACCTTTAGTCTGAGGACCAGGGACACCCCAGCCACGCCTGGACCTCCTCCACACCTCTAGACTGAGGACCAGGGATGCCCCTGCCACCACTGTTACTCAACCTCCTCCCACTAAGTTGCTGCTACAGAGCCATTTCCACCAGAACCTCCAGGTACACCTCCTCCCCAAAACTGTCCTTTTCCTGAACATTAGCCCCCTGCCCAGAAAACGTCCCTCATACACCTCCTTGGTATCTTTGCTCACTGAGCCGTAATATTCATCATCATTAATTGTTAATTGCACCACCTGGGCCAAACGTTTCCAACCTCTACACTTTGTGAGGATGCGCAATATTGTCATACAGGCATTATCAGGATTCGGTTGGTGTTGCTTTTTGGGCGGTCTATCACAATGTGTGGCGACATGGAGCAAGGCATGTAGGGAGAATCTATCATCTATAAATAACCTCTTTAACATTACTTGTGCTTGATACTCACCCAGGCCCATTTTCAAAGTCGACGTAAGCGCCCTCTGTAGTTTTGCTTATAAATTGTACGCAAGTCATTGATGCAAATTCCTTCAGGGTGGATAATATCAGATTTTTATTTGCCTCAGCTGTTAAAGGAACAAGAAAGAGTATATAGTTTATACTAAACCTCCTAGATAAATAAAATACAAATATAAATAAAATGTATTTGTACCTCACATCTAAAATTACAGTAACAATGTTATAACTGTACTTATAGGGCGTGCATTTTTTTGAATTTTGGGGTTTTAATATTTGCTTTGGGGTTATTTTTTGTAGTATTTAAAACCAATAACCTGCGAAACGCGTTGCCTACCCTTGCGTACCTTTTCCAGTAGCTGTTTTACAACTGGCTCATTCTTCTAGAGAGGTAGGTTTACCTATTCCTCTCAATTTTAATCATTGTATGTATTTTATCACCCTGAGCACCTCCTCCCAATAGTTTTTTAATCAAACAATCATTCACTCAATCAATCAATTAATTAATCAATTTTTAATAAAAACATCTTAACTATCTAACGACCGCGTCTCGCCAATGGGTGTGAATGCAGCGGCAGCCCCAGGACTGCCTAACGCCAATTGGTGTCAGGTCCTGGAGCCGGCTACTGCAAGAGATTGCGTGCAGGCTGCGCGTGCATCTCCTGCTTGGGGGGCGGAGCTCCTCCCTGCCTTCAGTCTCCGAGCAGCAGTCGCACTTGGGAGACTGTTAAGAAGACGGCGTAATCGCCGTCTATTACACAGTACAGCGCATCGATCAGCAGCAGCACTGTACTGGGGACAGCCATGTGACACGGCTGTCCACCTGGGGGACGAGAGCGATCGGCTCTCATAGGCAGAAGCCTATGAGAGCCGATCGCAATGATTGCCTAGCAAGGGGTGAGCGGGAGGGAGCAGAGAAAGAATAAACACAAAAATAGACATTTAAAAAAAAAATAGAAGTAAATATTTGTTAAAAAATAAACAACTGGGTTGTGATCAGACCCCACCAACAGAGAGCTCTGTTGGTGGGGAGAAAAAGGGGGGGGGGATTACTTGTGTGCTGTGTTGTGCAGCCTTGCAGCTTGGCCTTAAAGCTGCAGTGGCCATTTTAGTAATAAAAGCCCTGGTCTTTAGGGGGTTTAGAACTGTGGTCCTCAAGTGGTTAATAAGTAAAAGGTCAACTTACAGTAATCGGAAGCGATGGTATAGGGTACGTAAGTGATTCCGTTTGTTTTGGGCCATTTGCAGACGTTGCATTTCCGTGAAGAGCGGTCCAGCTTTATACCGATGTCTGTCTGCGTCAGAGGCTTAGGCACACCTGGAAGGTACAACAGTAACACTTCAATATTATACACTGCGCTGCCCTTAGTTTTTCAGAAGATCCAAGAAACAAAAAAATTTAAAATGTAAAATTTGGAAGTTACAATCCCAACCCGTTGAGTCTTCGCTATCACTTGTCCAGATATTAGTCTGAAGTGTGACAGCACTCCTTTTGAGATGATCTACAAATTAAAAAAGAACTCCACATAGTGCGTTACTGTTCTAAATACATTTAAATATCATGCAGCCACCCTCTCATGAAATGTGATTCCCTGAGCTTCACTCCATGTTCCAAGTGCACAACACAGCCCTTCACACTAGCAGCTCATCACCAGATTGACACCACCTCAAACTCCAGGTGAGTCTAGCGTATTAGTTTGGCATCAACAGATTCCACTACTGGTTGCTTTCCATGAGTATAAATCCAGCATTTCATTCACAAATCCCATATAAAAGCAGATAAAACAAACATAGCGTGATACAGCTTAAACAATTGGCGTGTGGGTCTGCGTACTACAGTGCACTCACTTGATCCAGATAAGTATGAAGCCTATCGGGCCTTGCAGCCCAGCAGTATCCCTCTCCATGCCTCCGCTCTATGGGTAATCCTGGACCGGCCAATCTCCCTCTGCCCAGTGACCTCAGACGCCAATTGTATTACGCTATGTTTGTTTTATCGGTTTTTATATGCGATTTGTGGATGAAACGCTGGATTTACACTCGTGGAAAGCTGCAGTAGTGGAATCTGTTGATGCCAAACTAATACGCTAGACCCACCTGGAGTTTGTGGTGGTGTCAGTCTGGTGATGAGCTGCTAGTGTGAAGGGCTGTGTTGTGCACTTGATGGAGTGAAGCTCAGGGAATCACATTTCACGAGAGGGTGGCTGCATGATATTGAAATGTATTTAGAACAGTAACGCACTATGTGGAGTTCTTTTTTAATTTGTAGATCATCTCAAGAGGAGCGCTGTCACACTTCAGACTAATACAACAGTAACACTGACATCAGCCCTCACCTTCCTTCCAACGTTCTCTTACAGGTATAAAAGCGGTAAGAAAATATTTGTGTAGTTAAGAAAATCTTTAAACAAAAACTGGGGTCTGGTTTTTATGTTATCTGTAATAAGAAATTACATTCTGCATATGTGCAAATAGTAACACTTAGGCCAATTCCAGATTGATTTTAGCATGAAACCTCTCGGGAATCAGCCTTGTGATGTCATCAATTCCACTCGCCTGCCCTCCTCCTAAATATAAATGCCCCCCTTCCCCACAGTGCCAGTGCATTGTAATCTCACCTGTCCACCTGCATTGACTTCTTGGGCTTGATTCACAAAAGAGTGCTAACTGTTAGCACGGCCGTTTCTCGCACGAATTGTCGCGTTCGCGCACAATTAAACATTTTTGCGCAAAATTGTTATCGGTTTTGCGCGCAAAACGTTAACGATTTTGCGTGAAAATTCCCGTTTGCTTGCGAAAACATTTAATTGCGCGCGAACGTGAAAATTCGCACGAAAAACGGCCGTGCTAACAGTTAGCACTCTTTTGTGAATCAAGACCCTTGTCTCTTCCACTTTCTTAGTGCCTCAGTCACATCGAGTGGCACCAAGGTGTGAGGCATATACCATGTGACATGCGTCACCTCAAACACACGGGGAGAAAGCGGGGAGAACGGGAGTCGCTGCTGCTGCTGCTGGGTAGATTTACAATACATGGGCACAGGAGGAGGACATTTACAATTGGGGGACAGCAACCTCACCCACCCATATGCAGGTACCAGTGTATTGTGTAGGGCTGAGGAAGAGAAACCATGTCCAAGAATTGAACTTTATCCCAATCAGTAGCTGATACCCCCTTTCCCATGTGAAATCTATCCCTTTTCACAAACAGATCATCAGGGGGCGCTGTATGGCTGATATTGTGGTGAAACCCCTCCCACAAGAGACTCTGAGGACCATGGTCCTGGTAGTTTCCTGTCTGTGAACCTTGTTGCATTGTGGGAAATAGCTGTTTACAGCTGTTTTCAACTGCCGAAAAAGCAAGCAGCAGCTACATCACCTGCCAGCAGTAAAAATGTCACCATGTGATAAATATCAGAATGTAAATCAGGGAGAGGAAAGATTTTACAATGGGCAAACACTGACTAAATCATTTATACATAATTATTGTAAAAATAAAGCACTTTTGTATTACATGATTTTCACTGGAGTTCCTCTTTAACCAGCTGGGCGGTATGGACGAGCTCAGCTCGTCCAGTACCGCCGGAGCCTGCCGCTCAGGCCCTGCTGGGCCGATTTGCCCCAAATAAAGTGCAGCACACGCAGCCGGCACTTTGCCAGCCGCGTGTGCTGCCCGATCGCCGCCGCTCTGCGGCGATTCGCCGCGAGCAGCGGCGAAAGAGGGTCCCCCCAGCCGCCTGAGCCCTGCGCAGCCGGAACAAAAAGTTCCGGCCAGCGCTAAGGGCTGGATCGGATGCGTCTGACGTCAGGACGTCGGCTGACGTCCATGACGTCACTCCGCTCGTCGCTATGGCGACGGTGTAAGCAAAACAAGGAAGGCCGCTCATTGCGGCCTTCCTTGTTTATTCTGGGCGCCGGAGGCGATCGGAAGAACGCCTCCGGAGCGCCCTCTAGTGGGCTTTCATGCAGCCAACTTTCAGTTGGCTACATGAAATAGTTTTTTTTTAATTAAAAAAAAACCCTCCCGCAGCCTCCCTGGCGATCTTATCAGAACGCCAGGGTGGTTAATGGACCAAGTGAGCAGAAAGCTTCTTCTCAAGTTGTCCCAGGAACTCCTGTCTCTTGATTTAGCTCAAATGCCCGCCTCCCTTCAGACAAGCCCAGCTATTGGTTACTGATCAGTCCTCCCTGTTCTCACGCAACCCTTCTGGTTGCTCTCAGCTACTATGAAAGACCAATAAGAAGGCTTGAAAGGTCAGAGGGGAGGGGAAACTCCTGAAATCAGAGGACTTACTCCTCCCATTTATAAATAACAACAAGTGGCACTTCTGGAATATCTCTGATAGAACAACACATATCACTGAAGGCGTAAAGATGGAGGAAGAGCAATCTTACCATTGTTTGCTTTTCGTAATATTTCAGAATTGTTCCTGTTGTCTGTGTTGCCATTATTATTGTTACCTACAAAAGAAAAGAAAATGATATTGTACATTGTGTAGCAGAACATCAACATGACATCGAACGATTGCCCATCTTAGGCTACAGGAAACGCCCGAGGTGGGGGATTTACTGCAGAACCTAATCTGCCATCTTTGTACTAATTCTCTTAATATAAATTGATAAGAGGAACTTTTGAACCCTTCACTTGATTGAACATTTTTATTTTTTATTATTATTTTTTTATTATTATTTTGTATGTTGTAGCGCAAGGTTAGGTTTGTTTTTTCCTGTTTGCATCCTTGGTAAAGATACTTTTGCTATTTCCCTTAACCGGTGACACAAGTGAGTACGTTTATCTCTCCAATGACAAGAGAGACATTCAGATTTTTTTATTATTATTTTTAACTTGGATTTTCTAGGGAAGACTTTTTAAGTTGATCTGTCTTGGCTGCAAGCCTGTGATTGGCTGCCGGGGGATGGGGCCATGTGGGTTCACTTTCATGTTACAAACACGTTCTTTATTGATACCACAGATATAAGATTGGTTAGCGATGTACTTACCCGAGGCATCACTCAGAGAGCCGCTCTACAGAAATAAGAAAAACAAAAACATAGTTCAGAGTTTATGACATGTATCCAGGTCAGGATATAACCAAAGCAAAGCAAAGTAAGCCACTTGTGTATTCTGCAAGTCAATTCATGTCAAATGCAATGAGCTACATTCTGAACTGAACCCCCATCTCCCTTCCCCGTCAGGTGGGTCACACAGGTAAGTGGAACAGTCCACTCACTAGTCCGTGCTCAGTGTGCCAAAGTACCGATATGTCTACACATGGCACTCTCTCTCTCTCTCTCCTCTCTCTCCCCAAATCCAAATCCATAAAAAAGCTTTATTGGCAGGACCAAATACGTTCAGCATTGCAAAAGCAAAACAAAACATTAACATGGGGAAAGGGGGGGGTGTAGGAATAAGGGAAGGATATAGGTATATATTCTCTCTCTCTCTCTCTCTCTCTCTCTCTCTCTCTCTTCCTCTCTCTCTCTCTTCCTCTCTCTATCTCTCTCTCTCTCTCTCTCCCTCTCTTCCTCTCTCTCTCTCCCCCCCCCCTCTCTCTCCCCCCCCCCCCTCTCTCTCTCTCTCTCTCCCTCTCTCTCTCTCTCTCTCTCTCTCTTCCTCTCTCTCTCTCTCTCTCTCTCTCTCCCTCTCTCTCTCCCCCCCCCCTCTCTTTTTCTCTCTCTCCAAATCCAAATCCAAAGAGCTTTATTGGCAGTACCAAATACATTTAGCATTGCCAAGGCACAACAAAACATGAACATGGGGAGATTGTGGGAAAAAGGGAAGGATATAGGTATACAGTCCTTAGGAATGTGGAGGATGTAAGGGATGGTATGGGGGGATGAGCTATATAGTCCATAGGGGAGGGGGGTATAGATATACAGTCCATAGGGGACTGTATATATCCCCCTCTCATCTCTCTCCCTCTCCCCCCTCTCTATCTATCCCCCCTCCCCCTCTCTCTCTCTCTCTTTCTTTCTTTTTCTTTCTCTGTCTTTTTTGACAATCTTCCCTAAAGTGCTAATAGGAACAACACAAGGCAGTGCAGACACACAGCTTACAACAAGAGCAAAAGAACAGAACATGTCACAAGCAAATGGTTCAGACAGGAAATCAGCACACATAGCAGCTAGGTTACTATCAGCACAGGCAGGAAGTACAGCTTCTAGGGTACATATCAGTGATGAGCGAAAATGCAGGTATTCTTTTTGCATTAATTTTCACTAAGTTAATGTTAAATTTGACTTTTGAGTGAAAATGCCACGAAAATCATTTTGTAATAAATTTGTGATTTGTTTTTTTTTATTTGCAAATTTTCATGCTGAAAACAAAACATTTTGCGTTTTTTTGTGAATTTTCATGATAAAACACAGTTTTTTGCAAATGTTTGCCATATTGTATTTTCGCTAATATTTTCTCTAACTTGAAAATTTCATTTTCGCCGCAAAAATGTAAATCGTGATTTCACATTACAATTCACAATTCAAATGTAATATTTTAGGACAAATCATGATTAGTTTTGTTTGTTACTGTAATCAGGGACCGTCATTTTGCATATATAGTTTTTGCATAATTCTGTGCCCACTTTTTTTTTTTTTTTTTTTTTTTAGTTTTTAAACTCATTTTAAAAACATTTTACTTTTGTATTTTTAAAATCAGTTTTTTCAAAAACTACAAGGTCTTTTAAAAAAAAAAAAAAAAAAAAAAAAAAAGAAAACTTTTTTGCTTGTTCCCAGTATCCTCCTTAAAATAGTTAGTGATTTTGGTGTCAATATCACTTATTGGGACTTTGCTTTTAACCACTAATGTTGGCATAAAATGGCATGAAGATTACATGAAATTGCAAAATCAATTACATTTCCAAGTCGTTATTATGTTATTATGTATCACCATAATTGCAAAAATATACAAGAAATTTCCCGTAATCGTAAATATCAGATTGATATCACTATATTGAAAGGGGGGGGAGAGGGGGTGTCACTTTGGTAGTGTTGATTGTAGTGTGAGTAATTTGGGATTAGTAAATGTTTGCATCATTTTTGCACTATTGATTGTAATTATTGATTTGGTGGGTAGCTTTGATTTCATGAAATTTCACGCAATTTTTGCACTAATGCATTGAAGTCTATGACATGTAAGAAAACAATGTATATCCGGAAACGCATCGTCCCATAAATGCATTCCAGGCTGTGGACAAGAGAAAGGGATAGTTTTAGTGAAATTACGCATCACTGTCAAATTATGGATCATAACCACATGCAAAATTAATCTCGCAATTTTCCATTACGATTTGCAATGTCATTCAGAATTTCACTGTGAAGTTACTATCATGCAAAGTTTGAGCTCATCTCTACACGTTGGTGAGGCAAGTTTAGGTAAGACTTTTGAGAAGCTGACATTTGGAGCATTAGGTAATAACTCTAAGCATAGTGATACAAAGAAAGGCATGCTCTGATGAAGCACCTACCTGTTCTGGGGGTGGTATGGGGTTAGCGTGTCCGAGGGTCCAGGCTGCAGTAGAGAGCAGGAGGAACAAGACTTGGGAGGCCATCTCTGGAGGAGTCTCTTGGTGGTGGAGTTGTTTGTTTACATACTGGCTGTACTGTATTCCCACCTTATATTCCCCCAGAGGGGCTCTTGCAGCCAATCAGAATAGAGCTTGGCTGAAACACATGGTAATTAACTACTTCTGGACTGACAGGCTTTTTTTTTATTTTACACTTCAGGAGCTGGTGGTTAGGAGCCAATGATATTGTTTCCTGACCAAGGTACGGAGCTCAGCTGTCTGTCTGCTAAATGCATACATGAAATAAAGGCACCTGGAGATTGGGGAACCCACTAATGGCCGATAATACAATATCTGTATTAAATACCGATATTTTACTATAAATATTTTACTGTGGCCAAACCTAACACCTTACTCTCACACAGGACCCTCGCACCCGATGCCTAACCACCCCCCTCCCCCGCACGCAGTACCAGCCCAATGGCTAAAACTAAACCCCCCCTTCCCCCACGCACTACCTGCCCAATGCCTAAAACTAACCCCCCCCCCCCCCGCACGGCACTACCTGCCCAATGCCTAAAACTAACCCCCCCCCCCCCCCCGCACGCACTACCTGCCCAATGCCTAACCACCCCCCTCCCCCGCATGCACTACCTGCCCAATGCCTAAAATGAACCCCCCTCCCCCGCACGCACTACCTGCCCAATGCCTAAAACTAAACACACACCCCCCCCCCCCACATTACCTGCGTAAGGCTTCATTCACATGCGGGGTATGGGACTGGGGGCAATCACGGGGGGGGGGGGGGTGCCACAGGATTTCTCGCCTGGAGTGACAAAATGGCTAGAGACGCCCCTGTTCACACTAGTGCGCTTCTGTCCGATTCTGTGCACTTCAGTCTGGGGGGGGCGGAGAGATGATGGAGCGGAGCATGTGATGTCATGCAGCCGTAGCGTTGTGCACAGAGGAATCGGCTGTCACTTGGGGTGAGTTGTTATGCTGGGGGGGTAGGAGGGGGCGGAGAGATGATGGAGCGGTGCGTGTGATGTCATGCAGCGGGGAGCGGTGTGCACAGAGGAATCGGCTGTCACTTGGGGTGAGTTGCTATGCTGGGGGGGAGGAGGGGGCGGAGAGATAATGGAGCGGTGCGTGTGATGTCATGCAGCGGGGAGCGGTGTGCACAGAGGAATCGGCTTTCACTTGGGGTGAGTTGCTATGCTGGGGGGGAGGAGGGGGCGGAGAGATGATGGAGTGGTGCGTGTGATGTCATGCAGCGGGGAGCGGTGTGCACAGAGGAATCGGCTGTCACTTGGGGTGAGTTGCTATGCTATGCTGGGGGGGGGGCGCGGAGAGATGATGGAACGGTGCGTGTGATGTCATGCAGCTTGGAGCGTTTTGCACAGAGGAATCGGCTGTCACTTGGTGTGAGCTGCTCTGCTGGGGAGGGGGGGGGAGCGGGGAGATGATGGAGTGGTGCGTGTGATGTCATGCAGCGGGGAGCGGTGTGCACAGAGGAATCGGCTGTCACTTGGGGTGAGTTGCTAAGCTGGAGGAGGGGGCGAGGAAATGATGGAGCGGAGTGTGTGATGCCATGCGGCATGGAGCGGCGTACATTTAGGAATCGGCTGTCACTTGGGGTGAGTTGCTATGCTGGAGGAGGGGGCGGAGAGATGATGGAGCTGTGCGTGTGATGTCATGCAGCTTGGAGCGTTGTGCACAGAGGAATCGGCTGTCACTTGGGGTGAGTTGCTATGCTGCGGGGGCAGGGGGGGCGGAGAGATGATGGAGCGGTGCGTGTGATGTCATGCAGCGGGGAGCGGTGTGCACAGAGGAATCGGCTGTCACTTGGGGTGAGTTGCTAAGCTGGAGGAGGGGGCGGAGAGATGATGGAGCTGTGCGTGTGATGTCATGCAGCTTGGAGCGTTGTGCACAGAGGAATCGGCTGTCACTTGGGGTGAGTTGCTATGCTACGGGGGCAGGGGGGGCGGAGAGATGATGGAGCGGTGCGTGTGATGTCATGCAGCGGGGAGCGGTGTGCACAGAGGAATCGGCTGTCACTTGGGGTGAGTTGCTAAGCTGGAGGAGGGGGCGAGGAAATGATGGAGCGGAGTGTGTGATGTCATGCGGCATGGAGCGGCGTACATTTAGGAATCGGCTGTCACTTGGGGTGAGTTGCTATGCTGGAGGGGGGGGGGGGGCGGAGAGATGATGGAGCTGTGCGTGTGATGTCATGCAGCTTGGAGCGTTGTGCACAGAGGAATCGGCTGTCACTTGGGGTGAGTTGCTATGCTGCGGGGGCAGGGGGGGCGGAGAGATGATGGAGCGGTGCGTGTGATGTCATGCAGCGGGGAGCGGTGTGCACAGAGGAATCGGCT
The DNA here is from genome assembly GCF_040937935.1 of Hyperolius riggenbachi. Taxonomy (NCBI): domain Eukaryota; kingdom Metazoa; phylum Chordata; class Amphibia; order Anura; family Hyperoliidae; genus Hyperolius; species Hyperolius riggenbachi. Next base: position 240,391,257 of record NC_090656.1, read on the forward strand.
GTCACTTGGGGTGAGTTGCTAAGCTGGAGGAGGGGGCGAGGAAATGATGGAGCGGAGTGTGTGATGTCATGCGGCATGGAGCGGCGTACATTTAGGAATCGGCTGTCACTTGGGGTGAGTTGCTATGCTGGAGGGGGGGGGGGGGGCGGAGAGATGATGGAGTGGTGCGTGTGATGTCATGCAGCTTGGAGCGTTGTGCACAGAGGAATTGGCTGTCACTTGGGGTGAGTTGCTATGCTGGAGGAGGGGGCGGAGAGATGATGGAGCGGTGCGTGTGATGTCATGCAGCTTGGAGCGTTGTGCACAGAGGAATCGGCTGTCACTTGGGGTGAGTTGCTAAGCTGGAGGAGGGGGCGGAGAGATGATGGAGCGGGGCGTGTGATGTCATGCGGCGTTGAACAGCGTACATTTAGGAATCGGCTGTCACTTGGGGTGAGTTGCTATGCTGGGGGGCGGAGAGATGATGGTGCGGTGCATGTGATGTCATGCAGTGGGGTGCAGTATGCACAGAGGAATCGGCTGTCACTTGGGGTGAGTTGCTATGCTGGGGCAGCGGGAGGGGCGGAGAGATGATGGAGCAGTGCGTGTGATGTCATGCATAGTGATGTCGCAAACCCCCGATTTTCGGTTCGCGAACCTTGTTCTCGAACTTCCGCGGAAGGTTCGGTTCGCAGAAAAGTTCGCGAACCACAATAGACTTCAATGGGGAGGCAAACTTCAAAATTTTGAAAAATTTCTACCGGCTGGAAAAATGATAGAAAACATGTTTTAAGGGATCTAATACCTGGAGGAAGACATGATTTAGTGAAATACACATCAAAAGTCCCAGGCAAAAATCTAGATTTCACATAAACTCCTATTTTAAGGTCACAAATCTCATTCAATGTTCAATTACAGGCCCACGCTACTTTACATCATCAGGCAGTGTATTCCTTCCTCTTTTCTCCCTCCTCCCCGAGGGAGGAAGGTCTCATCTTCCAGGGAATTGTAGAATTTCAAAAGCCAGCTTATATACCTTGGCTGGGAATTGAACCCAGGACTTGGCTGGGAATTGAACCCAGGTCTGAGTGCTTGGTAGTCAGTTCTCTTAACCACTATACCACCACCAGCTCTACATGCTGAAGGCAGCCTAGCATGTACCATTGTGATATACCCAAGAGAAAAATGAGCTTGCTCTCTCTCTCTCTCTCTCTCTCTAGGACTTGATGGTTTTAAGCTGAAAATTCACTTCAATGGCATCATCGGATACCAGCAGAATTTCATAGGCAATTTCGGAATTCTGACGGATTGAAAAAGTAATTCCGTTCCGACCAAACGGAATGGAATGACCAATTTCCGCCCAAAATTGCGGAAAATACAATACCGCGGAAAGCGGTGACCATCCCTACTAGAGAGAGAGAGAGCGAGAGATGAATCTACATGGCTATCTGGGGTTCTCTTTGGACAACTGTTGAACACAAAAGGCAAGGCCATGCCTGGGTGGGGTTGAACCACCAACCTTGCAGTTAACAGCCAAACATGCTAACCAATTGTGCCACAGAGACTGTGTTCTATTCCTGGCCAATGTGAGTTGGCATTTGACATACTACACATCCTTAAGCAAGCTCATTTTTCTCTAGGATAGATCATAATGGTACATGCTAGGCTGCCTTCAGCATGTGGTGGTGGTATAGCGGTTAAGAGCGCTGACTACCAAGCACTCAGACATGGGTTCAATTCCCAGCCAAGGTATGTAAGCTGGCTTTTAAAAGCCTACAAATCTTTAAGCAAGCTCATTTTTATCTAGGATAGATCATAATAGTACATGCTAGGCTGCCTTCAGAATGTAGTGTTGGTGGTGGTATAGCGGTTAAGAGAGCTGACTACCAAGCACTCAGACCTGTGTTCAATTCCCGGCCAAGACCTGGGTTCAATTCCTGGCCAAGGTATATAAGCTGGCTTTTGAAATTCTACAATTTCGGGAGGAGGGAGCGAGGGGAAGTAATAACAATCAGTTAGGAACAAGCCTATAAGAGCCTAACTAAACTCTCCCTAGCAGAGTCTGTCAGAAGCTGTCCCTTAACTAATTAGTGCAGGCAGACTAGTGAGTAAAACGGCACAACGACCTTGCCTTTTATAAGGGGGGGGTGGGGCTCCAGGAGTGAGTGCAGTCTGATTGGCAACAATGTGTCTGCTGACTGTGATGTAGAGGGTCAAAGTTCTGCTCAATAGAGCATTATGGGGCGAATCAAACTTCCGGAAAAGTTCGCCTGCTCTTGGCGAACGCGAACCACCGAAGTCCACCTGGAACCATTCACCAGCGAACCGCTCGTGACATCTCTAGTCATGCAGCGGGGAGCGGGGTGCACAGAGGAATCGGCTGTCAGTTGGGGTGAGTTGCTATGCTGGGTGGGGCGGAGAGATGATGGAGTGGTGCGTGTGATGTCAAGCAGCGGGGAGTGGCTTGCACAGAGGAATCGGCTTTCACTTGGGGTGAGTTGCTATGCTGGGGGGTGGAGAGATGATGGAGCGATGCGTGTGATGTCATGCAGCGGGGAGCGTTGTGCACAGAGGAATCGGCTGTCACTTGGGGTGAGTTGCTATGCTGGAGGAGGGGGTGGAGAGATGATGGAGCGGGGCGTGTGATGTCATGCGGCGTGGAGCGGCGTACATATAGGAATCGGCTGTCACTTGGGGTGAGTTGCTATGCGGTGGGGGGGGCTGTTATTTGGGGTGAGTTGCTATGCTGGAGGGGTGGAGAGATGATGGAGCGGTGTGTGTGATGTCATGCATCGGGGAGCGGCATGCACAGAGGAATCGGCTGTCACTTGAGGTGAGTTGCTTGCTGGGGGGGAGAGAGATGATGGAGCGGGGCGTGTGATGTCATGCAGTGGGGAGCGGCATGCAGAGAGGAATCGGCTGTCACTTGGGGTGAGTTGCTATGCTGGGGGGGGCGGAGAGATGATGGAGCGGTGCGTGTGATGTCATGCAGCGGGGAGTGTCGAGTACAGAGGAATCGGCTGTCACTTTGGGTGAGTTGCTATGCAGGGGGGGGCGGAGAGATGATGGAGCGGTGCGTGTGATGTCATGCAGTGGGGAGTGGCATGCACAGAGGAATCGGCTGTCACTTGGGGTGAGTTGCTATGCTGCGGGGGCAGGGGGGGCGGAGAGATGATGGAGCGGTGCGTGTGATGTCATGCAGCGGGGAGCGGTGTACACAGAGGAATCGGCTGTCACTTGGGGTGAGTTGCTATGCTGGGGGGGGGAGCGTAGAGATGATGAAGCGGTGCGTGTGATGTCATGCAGCGGGGAGTGGTGTGCACAGAGGAATCGACTGTCACTTGGGGTGAGTTGCTATGCTGGGGGAGGGGGGGGGGGCGGAGAGATGATGGAGTGGTGCGTGTAATGTCATGCAGTGGGGAGTGGCATGCACAGAGGAATCGGCTGTCACTTGGGGTGAGTTGCTATGCTGGGGGAGGGGGGGGCGGAGAGATGATGGAGCGGTGCATGTGATGTCATGCAGCGGGGAGCGGTGTACACAGAGGAATCGTCTGTCACTTGGGGTGAGTTGCTATTCTGGGGGGGAGGGGGGGGGCGTAGAGATGATGGAGCGGTGCGTGTGATGTCATGCAGTGGGGAGTGGCATGCACAGAGGAATCGCTTTCACTTGGGGTGAGTTGCTTCGCTGGGTGGATTGCGTTATTTGAATGCTCACCAGTTTATCATCTGATGTCGTAGTTATTGGCCACCTCAGCCAACTTTCATCAAGCGTGTATATGAGGCTTAACTACGGCCGGTCCTCAGCCAGTTAAGCTCCTCCATCCAGTTTTCAGTGATAACAAAGGGAATGGGGCCAGAGGCCAGGATGAATCTTTTTCATGTTGAGCCACTAAATTTACACGCCTAAAGGGATAACAGTGTGAAAGTCAATACAAAAGCTGTTGAGAAGTATTCAGGAGAACAACAGGTAGAGAGCCTAATAATTAACTAAAGACGAAACCAGTAAACAGCCCATAACACTGACAGCTCATTAGCCCGTATGACAAACAACTATAGAAAAACAAAATTTGGAGGGAAAAAACTGGAATCTGACAGTGGACCAAAAACAAAACAAAAAACAACTAGAGAAAAACAGAACTTGTAAACAGCATCAAACTGGAAATTGTCAGTAGACCAAAAGCAAAAACAAAAAACAATTATAGAAAAACAGAACTTGTAAACAGCATAAAACTGGAAATTGTCAGTAGACCAAAAACAAAACAAAAAACAACTAGAGAAAAACAGAACTTGTAAACAACAGCATAACAGAAATGTAGCGAACATCACATTTTGGATTAGCAAATTTCTAACACGAATTTCCACAAAAGTTTGCAAACCGGCTGTTCACAGCGGGCTCCATAGACTTTTATGGCAGGTGAACAGCCGCCGACTTAACGGTTAATAGCAAAACCCCCTTACATGCTAGAAACACCAAATTTGCAGGGTATGTGGAGGGGAGCAGTGGGTACAGGAGGAAAAAAAATCAAAAAGACCTTATAGTTTTTGAGAAATTTGATTTTAAAGTTCTCCCTCTGGATGTGTGGTAAATGTTTTTTTTTTTTTAAATTGAGTTAAACGCGAATGGCGAACAGCGATGTTCACCAAGAACTATTCGCCAGCAAACTGTTCAGGCCATCTCTACAGCGTAAAACTGGAAGTTGTCAATACCTCAAACTATCAGGACCTCACCCCAGCCTGGTTCCAGTGGCGTGTTAGCGGCGTCCCAGGGTTAGCGCAGGCAGATGCACGGCTCTCGCTATGTATAAGTATCAGGGCCTCACCCCAGCCTGGTTCCAGTGGCGTGTTAGCGGTGTCCTGGAGTTAGCGCAGGCAGATGCACGGCTCTCGCCATGTATAAGTATCAGGGCCTCACCCCAACCTGCTTCCAGTGGCGTGTTAGCGGCGTCCCGGAGTTAGCGCAGGCAGATGCATGGCTCTTGGCATGTACAAGTATCAGGACCTCACCCCAGCCTGGTTCCAGTGGCGTGTTAGCGGCATCCTGGAGTTAGTGCAGGCAGATGCTCAGCTCTCGGCATGTACAAGTATCAGGACCTCACCCCAGCCTGGTTCCAGTGGCGTGTTAGCGGCGTCCCGGAGTTAGTGCAGGCAGATGCACGGCTCTCAGCATGTACAAGTATCAGGACCTCACCCCAGCCTGCTTCCAGTGGCGTGTTAGCGGCGTCCCAGAGTTAGCGCAGGCAGATGCACGGCTCTCCGCATGTACAAGTATCAGGACCTCACCCCAGCCTGGTTCCAGTGGCGTGTTAACGACGTCCCAGAGTTAGCGCAGGCAGATGCACGGCTCTCGCCATGTATAATTATCAGGGCCTCACCCCAGCCTGGTTCCAGTGGCGTGTTAGCGGAGTCCTGGAGTTAGTGCAGGCAGATGCACGGCTCTCGGCATGTACAAGTATCAGGACCTCACCCCAGCCTGCTTCCAGTGGCGTGTTAGCGGTGCCCTGGAGTTAGTGCAGGCAGATGCTCGGCTCTCGGCATGTACAAGTATCAGGACCTCACCCCAGCCTGGTTCCAGTGGCGTGTTAACGACGTCCCAGAGTTAGTGCAGGCAGATGCTCGGCTCTCGGCATGTACAAGTATCAGGACCTCACCCCAGCCTGGTTCCAGTGGCGTGTTAGCGGCGTCCCAGAGTTAGCGCAGGCAGATGCTCGGCTCTCGGCATGTACAAGTATCAGGACCTCACCCCAGCCAGGTTCCAGTGGCGTGTTAGCGGCTTCCCGGAGTTAGCGCAGGCAGATGCTCGGCTCTCGGCATGTACAAGTATCAGGACCTCACCCCAGCCTGCTTCCAGTGGCGTGTTAGCGGCGTCCTGGAGTTAGTGCAGGCAGATGCATGGCTCTCGGCATGTACAAGTATCAGGACCTCACCCCAGCCTGCTTCCAGTGGCGTGTTAGCGACGTCCCGGAGTTAGTGCAGGCAGATGCATGGCTCTCGCCATGTATAAGTATCAGGGCCTCACCCCAGCCTGGTTCCAGTGGCGTGTTAACGACGTCCCAGAGTTAGCGCCGGCAGATGCATGCCTCTCCGCATGAACAAGTATCAGGACCTCACCCCAGCCTGCTTCCAGTGGCGTGTTAGCGGCGCCCTGGAGTTAGTGCAGGCAGATGCTCAGCTCTCGGCATGTACAAGTATCAGGACCTCACCCCAGCCTGGTTCCAGTGGCGTGTTAGCAGCGTCCCGGAGTTAGTGCAGGCAGATGCTCAGCTCTCGGCATGTAGAAGTATCAGGACCTCACCCCAGCCTGGTTCCAGTGGTGTGTTAGCGGCGTCCCAGAGTTAGTGCAGGCAGATGCATGGCTCTCGGCATGTACAAGTATCAGGACCTCACCCCAGCCAGGTTCCAGTGGCGTGTTAGCGGCTTCCCGGAGTTAGCGCAGGCAGATGCACGGCTCTCAGCATGTACAAGTATCAGGACCTCACCCTAGCCTGGTTCCAGTGGCGTGTTAGCTGCGTCCCAGAGTTAGTGCAGGCAGATGCTCGGCTCTCGGCATGTACAAGTATCAGGACCTCACCCCAGCCTGGTTCCAGTGGCGTGTTAACGACGTCCCAGAGTTAGCGCAGGCAAATGCACGGCTCTCGCCATGTATAATTATCAGGGCCTCACCCAGCCTGGTTCCAGTGGCGTGTTAGCGGAGTCCTGGAGTTAGTGCAGGCAGATGCACGGCTCTCGGCATGTACAAGTATCAGGACCTCACCCCAGCCTGCTTCCAGTGGCGTGTTAGCGGCAGTGGTGCTCAGCAGAGCTCGAATATTCGAGTAGCTCGAATATTCGAGCTCTTTTTCAGCTATCCGAGCTCGGTATTCGAGCTCCGAATAGCTGTAGCTATTCGAATGGGCTATCCGAGTACACTCGAATAGCCCATTCACTATTCGAGCTATTCAAGCAAACGGCGCTATTCGAGCTCGGTACCGAGCTCGAATAGCGTCATAGCCCAGATTGATGTCCTTAGAGCCAATCAGAGGGCTCCCAGGCCCTCTGACGGCAGCCAATCACAGAGGGGGACCCTGGCCAGCCCCTACCCTATAAATAGCGGCCGCCATGTTCCGTTTCTCCATGCTTGCCTGAGACTTGTACAGAGAGAGAGTTGCTCCTTTGTGCTTTGGCTTAGCAAGTGCTCTATTGTGATCATTTACCTAGCGTTTTTGCTCACCTACACCTGCCATATACACCTATATTGTTGTTAGTTAGATAGACATTGTATTTTAGTTAGTAGCTTGTGTGTTACATTAGAGACAGGCAGCTGCTGCAAGCTTACAGGTTTAGGCCTCAGGGGGGCCTTGCCTCTGTGGGCAGCTGTCCTCTGTTTATTTCTCTCATCTATACCAGTATTTCTGCTGTCCTTTACTAATAGTATTGTAGTTATACTGTACTAGGAGTAGGACACTCACTGACTGTCACTGTTTATAGGCTACTAGCTAGCTCCTGCGTGTGTGCACTCACTCACTGTCTGTGTGTACACACACTCTATTTCCTTCTGATTACTGATAGATTATTGTTAGTTAGTTGTACTTACTGTTACTACTTACTCTTACTGTACTAGGAGTCTAGGACACTCAGTCAGACAGTCACTGTGTTCATAGGCTACTAGCTCCTGCGTGCGGTCACTCACTGTCTGAGTGTACACACACCACCCACACTCCATTTCCTTCTGATCGCTGATTGATTATTGTAATTAGTTAGTTCTACTTACTGTTACTACTTACTCTTACTGTACTAGGAGTCTAGGACACTCAGTCACTGTGTTCATAGGCTACTAGCTCCTGCGTGCGGTCACTCACTGTCTGAGTGTACACACACCACCCACACTCCATTTCCTTCTGATCGCTGATTGATTATTGTAATTAGTTAGTTCTACTTACTGTTACTACTTACTCTTACTGTACTAGGAGTCTAGGACACTCAGTCACTGTGTTCATAGGCTACTAGCTCCTGCGTGCGGTCACTCACTGTCTGAGTGTACACACACCACCCACACTCCATTTCCTTCTGATCGCTGATTGATTATTGTAATTAGTTCGTTCTACTTACTGTTACTACTTACTCTTACTGTACTAGGAGTCTAGGACACTCAGTCACTGTGTTCATAGGCTACTAGCTCCTGCGTGCGGTCACTCACTGTCTGAGTGTACACACACCACCCACACTCCATTTCCTTCTGATCGCTGATTGATTATTGTAATTAGTTAGTTCTACTTACTGTTACTACTTACTCTTACTGTACTAGGAGTCTAGGACACTCAGTCACTGTGTTCATAGGCTACTAGCTCCTGCGTGCGGTCACTCACTGTCTGAGTGTACACACACCACCCACACTCCATTTCCTTCTGATCGCTGATTGATTATTGTAATTAGTTAGTTCTACTTACTGTTACTACTTACTCTTACTGTACTAGGAGTCTAGGACACTCAGTCACTGTGTTCATAGGCTACTAGCTCCTGCGTGCGGTCACTCACTGTCTGAGTGTACACACACCACCCACACTCCATTTCCTTCTGATCGCTGATTGATTATTGTAATTAGTTCGTTCTACTTACTGTTACTACTTACTCTTACTGTACTAGGAGTCTAGGACACTCAGTCACTGTGTTCATAGGCTACTAGCTCCTGCGTGCGGTCACTCACTGTCTGAGTGTACACACACCACCCACACTCCATTTCCTTCTGATCGCTGATTGATTATTGTAATTAGTTAGTTCTACTTACTGTTACTACTTACTCTTACTGTACTAGGAGTCTAGGACACTCAGTCACTGTGTTCATAGGCTACTAGCTCCTGCGTGCGGTCACTCACTGTCTGAGTGTACACACACCACCCACACTCCATTTCCTTCTGATCGCTGATTGATTATTGTAATTAGTTAGTTCTACTTACTGTTACTACTTACTCTTACTGTACTAGGAGTCTAGGACACTCAGTCACTGTGTTCATAGGCTACTAGCTCCTGCGTGCGGTCACTCACTGTCTGAGTGTACACACACCACCCACACTCCATTTCCTTCTGATCGCTGATTGATTATTGTAATTAGTTAGTTCTACTTACTGTTACTACTTACTCTTACTGTACTAGGAGTCTAGGACACTCAGTCACTGTGTTCATAGGCTACTAGCTCCTGCGTGCGGTCACTCACTGTCTGAGTGTACACACACTAAATTTACTTGTGATTACTACTGATTATTGTAACTGCTAGTTGTACTTCCTGACTGTTACTACTTACTTACTGTACTAGGGGACACTCACTCAGTCACCTCACCAACCAACCCACTCCATTAAAGTACCCCACTTTTCACCCGCCCTTTTACAAAACTTTTGTCTATACGCCCAAAACATTGAAGATGTCTGGAAGTGGCAGCCAGCGCGGTTTGGGCAAGGGGAAGGGCAGCAAGGGAATCAGGAGGAGAGGGAGCAGCATTGTGGCAAGCCGCGGCCGCGGGCGCGCCACCATGCACAGTTCCGCAGCAGCAGCAGCAGCGTCAGTGGCTAACATTCCTCCCATAGCCACTGGCCGTGGACGCCTTGGGCGCCGCCCAGCAGGAGCATCTGCAACTCACGCTGCAGAGACACAGCAGCAGCAGCGTGTAGCACCTGCTCCCATTTTCCTCCAGCCGGGTCGGAAACGTCCCATTGAGGAAAAGGATGCAGACACTGTGGTGCAACTCATGACGGAGGATGAGCAGCCCGCCATCAGCTCTGCATCCGAGGCCTCCACCCTCACCACCACCACCACCCCTGTTCGCAGCAGCCGCCCAGCAGGGTCTGGGGAGGAGGCCAGTTCACCGTCACTCGCCGACCTGTCATTCAGCAGTCTTTTGACCCCAGGCATCATGAGTAAATTGTCTGCTGTTGTTGGCGATCTTGAGGAGGAGATGCTGATGGGCACTTTGGGGGATGAGGGATTGGACAGCAAGACTGTGGCGACAGTCAAGCAGCCCATCCATGCATCAGGAGAGGAGTTTGGGGGGTCCTCATCCCAGCAGGACATGTTTCAGGAGGGGGAGGATGATGATGACCCGGTGACAGACAGAGACTGGGTGCCACCACCTCCAGGGGATGTCGTCCTCAGCAGCTCTGAGGAGGAGGAGGAGGATGCTCTTGTGGGCCTTGCAAGGAGGCGCATCATTGCAAGCATTGGCAGCAGCAGTAGGCAGGTCCCACAGCCTGCTGGTGTCTCAGGCTCAGCAGCAGCAGCATCTGCCAGTACCACCACCAGCCGCACCCAAGCCCCCCCCCCAACCACCACAGGGAGACAGGCAGCAGCGCTTCCATGCCGTAGGGGGATGTTTAAGTCACCAATCTGGCGATATTTCACCATGCCCACTGTGTACAGCAAGTACGCCACTTGCAACCACTGTCAGCGGAAGTTGAGCAGAGGTGCAGACCCCTTAAAGTTCTGCACCAGCTCGCTCATCAACCACCTTGCGGCTAAACATTTCCACCAGCATGAGGAGTTCCAGAGGCTGAAGGCATCTGGTGCTGGCAGTGGCACCACACCCATCACTGCACAGCCTTCAGCAGCAGCAGCAGCAGCAACAGCAGCCACCCGCCCTCCTGCTCCTCCAGCAGCACCAGCAGGAGTGCGGAAACGCACTGCTCCTCCCCCCTCTGCAACTCCTGCCGCCGACACTGAGGCCTGTTCTGGCAGCCAGTCCTCAGTGGCCTCCTCCGCTGTGTCTGCTGATTCCCGTGTCAGCAAAAGGCCACGCCAGAGCCTTTTGAGCGAGTCCTTCCAGGGGGTGGTTAGGGCTCTGCCTCCCAGCAGCCGTCGCGTGCGGCAGCTGAACGGCTTGCTGGCACGGGCCATGTGCTCCCAACTCCTGCCGTACACGCTCGTGCAGGAGGGGAGCGACATTCGTGCGCTGCTTGCTTGCGCAGCCCCAGACTGGCAGCTCCCCAGCAGACACTTCTTTGCCCGCAAGGCCATTCCTGCACTGCACCGCTTTGTGATGGCCAATGTGGAGCGAGGGCTGGAGCACGCGGTTGGTGAAAGGGTCCACGTCACCATGGACTCCTGGAGCAGCCGCTTCGGGACAGGCCGCTACCTGTCCTTCACTGTCCACTGGGTCAGCTTGGTGGAAGGGGGTGAGGATGGGAGAGCAGCAGCGGGCACAGCAGCAGCAGCAACACAGTGGGTGGTGCCACCCCGCAGGCTCAGGGGAACTGCAGCAGGTTCCTCCGATCCTCTGCCATCCTCCGGCACACCTGGCCAAACCCCCCGCCTCAGCAGCAGCGTGAAGGCCCGCCACTGCCAAGCGCTGCTGCACTTGGTCAGCCTTGGGAAGACCAAGCTGACGGCAACCCATGTGTTGGCCAAACTCCAGGAGCAGGAGAGGATTTGGCTGACCCCCAGAGGCCTCAGAGTCGGAGAGGTGGTGGCCGACAATGGGGCCAATCTGGTTGCCGCAATAGACAGGGGAAACCTGACCCACATCCCCTGTCTTGCCCACGTGCTGAACCTGGTGGTGCAGAAGTTCCTGCGCACCTACCAGGGGATGGGCGAACTGCTGGAAACGGCAAGGAATGTTGTGCGTCACTTCCGGCGCTCGGCTGCAGCCTGTGCGAGCCTGGAAGACGTGCAAAAGGAGCTGGATCTGCCACGCCATCGGCTGATCCTTGACGTTCCGACTCGCTGGAACTCCACCCTGGCGATGTTGGAGCGTCTGGTTGAACAGAGGCACGCTGTCAACCAGTACCTTGCCCTGGCCACTGTTTCCGCAGCTCAGAGAAGGGACAAGACCAGCAACATCCCGTCCATCGTCCCCGATGATGACTGGAGGCACATGCAGCAGGTGTGCTTTGTGCTGGCTCCCTTCCTGCAGGCCACAAACATGGTGAGCAGGGACCATGCTATGGTCTGCGAGTGGGTGCCCCTGGTTTCTCTGCTGAACAGGGCCCTCGATGCTTTGCTGGAACAGGGAGCGGCAGCCTTGGACCAGCAGGAGCGGCAACCAGCTGCGCAGTCCACCTCTGAGGGGGAGGAGGAGGAGGACTTGGTGGAGGTCCCTGACCTGGCTGCTGATGAGGGGGATCAGCACAGCGCAGCTGAGTTGGTGCGGGGGTGGAGAGAGGATGAGGCGGCAGAGGAGGAGGATGAGGACAGCACTGACGTCGATGTGCCAGCAGACGTGGCCCGCCTCTTCCCAATGGCAGCGCACATGCTGACGTGCCTGCGCAGGGACCCCAGGGTGATCCAGATGAAGCAGAGGGAGGAGATCTGGATCAGCATGATGTTGGACCCACGCCTCAAGGGGAAGTTGAGCCAGTTCCTGCCGCCTGCAGGAGGAGACCCAGCGCAACAAATAAGGAGCTTGCAGCAGGCCCTTGTTGAGCGCTTGGAGGAAGCCTTCCCCCAGCCTTCCACCCCCACTGTCCAGCAGCCAGCACAGAGGCAGCAGCAGGTGCCTGCATCCAGCAGCAGCAAGCGCCCCACAGACCTGCTGTCTCTCAGCCACGAGCTCTACAGGACTGTAGAGGCTCCGGCAGCAGTGACTAGAGAGGAGATGCATGCAGCAGCATCCTCCTCCGGTCACAGCCAGCGCCTGACCCGCATGGTGGCTGACTACATGGGGTCGTACAGCGGGCTTGACAGCGATGCCCCTGTTGATCCCATGGAGTATTGGGTCAAGCGCATGGAGATCTGGAGCGAGCTGGCGCAGTACGCCCTGGAAGTGCTGTCCTGCCCCCCTTCCAGCGTGCTGTCCGAGCGCTGCTTCAGTGCAGCTGGTGGCGTGGTCACCGAGAAACGCTCACGTCTGTCTCACAAGTCTGTGGACAGACTGACGTTTCTCAAGATGAACCAGGCGTGGGTGGAAGGCGAGTTCCTGGCCCCTGTTGTCGGCGAGAGGGGGACATGAACTGGCTGCCGGAACCATCGTTAATGTGCCTTACCACCCTTTACCACCTCCTGGCTCCTGCTCACTAAGCCAGCCTGGTTCACTTTGACTATTACGTCGCCTGCAGCCACACATTTTACACCTACAGTGGGCTGCTGTGTACTGCCCTTCTGCTGTCTGTCTGTGTTTCCCACTGCCAGGGTACACAGAATTACCTTCTTCTGCTGCCACTCTGCCACCAGCTATTACGTCAAACAATAGCTATATTGGTTGCAAAACCAAAACCAAACAAACCATTAAAAAAAATAAAAGGTTTAATTTTTCTGAGGTGCCCGGGTTGAAAACTGTGTTGTCCCAGTTGTGTATTGGACACAATGTGGGCTGCACGACCGCTGTCTGGGACCTCCTGTTGTGTTTATTTACAGCCCTGGTATCACCGCTAGGTACCAGGGCTATTATGTCACGCTGCCTACCTGCTGCCACACTCACACTGCTCCTCCACACCTCCTCCTGCTGCTGCTGCTGCTGTCTGTCTGTGTTTCCCACTGCCAGGGTACACAGATGATTTACCTTCTGCTGCCACTCTGCCACCAGCTATTACGTCAAACAATAGCTGCTCGCCTACTCCTCCATTCCTCCTCCTGCTGCTGCTGTCTGTCTGTGTTTCCCACTGCCAGGGTACACAGCATTACCTTCTTCTGCTGCCACTCTGCCACCAGCTATTACGTCAAACAATAGCTATATTGGTTGTAAAACCAAAAACCAAAAAACCATTAAAAAAAAAAAAAGGTTTAATTTTTCTGAGGTGCCCGGGTTGAAAACTGTGTTGTCCCAGTTGTGTATTGGACACAATGTGGGCTGCACGACCCCTGTCTGGGACCTCCTGTTGTGTTTATTTACAGCCCTGGTATCACCGCTAGGTACCAGGGCTATTATGTCACGCTGCCTACCTGCTGCCACACTCACACTGCTCCTCCACACCTCCTCCTGCTGCTGCTGCTGCTGTCTGTCTGTGTTTCCCACTGCCAGGGTACACAGATGATTTACCTTCTGCTGCCACTCTGCCACCAGCTATTACGTCAAACAATAGCTGCTCGCCTACTCCTCCATTCCTCCTCCTGCTGCTGCTGTCTGTCTGTGTTTCCCACTGCCAGGGTACACAGCATTACCTTCTTCTGCTGCCACTCTGCCACCAGCTATTACGTCAAACAATAGCTATATTGGTTGTAAAACCAAAAACCAAAAAACCATTAAAAAAAAAAAAAGGTTTAATTTTTCTGAGGTGCCCGGGTTGAAAACTGTGTTGTCCCAGTTGTGTATTGGACACAATGTGGGCTGCACGACCGCTGTCTGGGACCTCCTGTTGTGTTTATTTACAGCCCTGGTATCACCGCTAGGTACCAGGGCTATTATGTCACGCTGCCTACCTGCTGCCACACTCACACTGCTCCTCCACACCTCCTCCTGCTGCTGCTGCTGCTGTCTGTCTGTGTTTCCCACTGCCAGGGTACACAGATGATTTACCTTCTGCTGCCACTCTGCCACCAGCTATTACGTCAAACAATAGCTGCTCGCCTACTCCTCCATTCCTCCTCCTGCTGCTGCTGTCTGTCTGTGTTTCCCACTGCCAGGGTACACAGCATTACCTTCTTCTGCTGCCACTCTGCCACCAGCTATTACGTCAAACAATAGCTATATTGGTTGTAAAACCAAAAACCAAAAAACCATTAAAAAAAAAAAAAGGTTTAATTTTTCTGAGGTGCCCGGGTTGAAAACTGTGTTGTCCCAGTTGTGTATTGGACACAATGTGGGCTGCACGACCGCTGTCTGGGACCTCCTGTTGTGTTTATTTACAGCCCTGGTATCACCGCTAGGTACCAGGGCTATTATGTCACGGCGAGCTGCCTGCCTCATTGACTGCCTGCTGCCACACACTCATCCTCCTCCTCCTGCTGCTGAATTTACCTCCTGCTGTCTTTGTGTTTCCACTGCCAGGGAGCACATACAATGGCGCTTCCAACATGCGTGCGCCCACCAGCTATTTGTTACGCTCAAAAATAGCTGCATTTCTTTAAAAAAAAATTGAAAAGAGAAATACGTGAAGATGATGAAGAAGAAGATGAAAAAGAAGAAGAAGATAAAGAAGAAGAAGATGAAGAAGATGAAGAAGAAGATGAAGAAGAAGATGAAGAAGAAGATGAAAAAGAAGATGAAAAAGAAGAAGAAGATGAAGAAGATGAAGAAGAAGAAGATGAAGAAGAAGAAGAAGAAGATGAAGAAGATGAAGAAGAAGAAGATGAAGAAGATGAAGAAGAAGAAGATGAAGAAGAAGAAGATGAAGAAGAAGAAGATGAAGAAGAAGAAGAAGAAGAAGATGAAGAAGATGAAGATGAAGAAGAAGAAGAAGATGAAGATGAAGATGAAGAAGAAGATGAAGAAGATGAAGAAGAAGATGATGAAGAAGAAGAAGAAGAAGAAGATGATGAAGAAGAAGAAGATCTAGAAGAAGAAGAAAGATAAAGAAGAAGAAGAACAAGTATATACAGTAACACTACTGAACAAAATTTAGGACACAACTTCTCTTTCCACATTTTTTTTTAAAGGAACATCCCCACATAATCACTTGCTGTTGTTACTTGGAAAAAAAGATGTTTCTTGCATCATTCACCCTCAAAACAAGTGTTGGAAGCTATTTAAGACCAATTCGAATAGTCAGCTCGAATAGTGAGCTCGAATACCGACTCGAATAGTGAGCTCGAAGTCCGAGGTCGAATCGAATAGTAAAAATTATTCGACTCGAATATTCGACTGACCTCGAATAATTTACTATTCGAATTCGACCAAACTCGAATTTTAAAAAGGGGTATTTGAGCATCACTAGTTAGCGGTGCCCTGAAGTTAGTGCCGGCAGATGCTCGGCTCTCGGCATGTACAAGTATCAGGACCTCACCCCAGCCTGGTTCCAGTGGCGTGTTAACGACGTCCCAGAGTTAGTGCAGGCAGATGCTCGGCTCTCGGCATGTACAAGTATCAGGACCTCACCCCAGCCAGGTTCCAGTGGCGTGTTAGCGGCGTCCCAGAGTTAGCGCAGGCAGATGCTCGGCTCTCGGCATGTACAAGTATCAGGACCTCACCCCAGCCAGGTTCCAGTGGCGTGTTAGCGGCTTCCCGGAGTTAGCGCAGGCAGATGCTCGGCTCTCGGCATGTACAAGTATCAGGACCTCACCCCAGCCTGGTTCCAGTGGCGTGTTAGCGGCGTCCTGGAGTTAGTGCAGGCAGATGCATGGCTCTCGGCATGTACAAGTATCAGGACCTCACCCCAGCCTGCTTCCAGTGGCGTGTTAGCGACGTCCCGGAGTTAGTGCAGGCAGATGCATGGCTCTCGCCATGTATAAGTATCAGGGCCTCACCCCAGCCTGGTTCCAGTGGCGTGTTAACGACGTCCCAGAGTTAGCGCCGGCAGATGCATGCCTCTCCGCATGAACAAGTATCAGGACCTCACCCCAGCCTGCTTCCAGTGGCGTGTTAGCGGCGCCCTGGAGTTAGTGCAGGCAGATGCTCAGCTCTCGGCATGTACAAGTATCAGGACCTCACCCCAGCCTGGTTCCAGTGGCGTGTTAGCAGCGTCCCGGAGTTAGTGCAGGCAGATGCTCAGCTCTCGGCATGTAGAAGTATCAGGACCTCACCCCAGCCTGGTTCCAGTGGTGTGTTAGCGGCGTCCCAGAGTTAGCGCAGGCAGATGCATGGCTCTCGGCATGTACAAGTATCAGGACCTCACCCCAGCCTGCTTCCGGTGGCGTGTTAGCGGCGTCCCAGAGTTAGCGCAGGAAGATGCACGGCTCTCGGCATGTACAAGTATCAGGACCTCACCCCAGCCTGCTTCCAGTGGCGTGTTAGCGGCGTCCCAGAGTTAGCGCAGGCAGATGCACGGCTCTCGGCATGTACAAGTATCAGGGCCTCACCCCAGCCTGCTTCCAGTGGCGTGTTAGCAGCGTCCTGGAGTTAGCGCAGGCAGATGCACGGCTCTCGGCATGAACAAGTATCAGGACCTCACCCCAGCCTGCTTCCAGTGGCGTGTTAGCAGCGTCCTGGAGTTAGCGCAGGCAGATGCACGGCTCTCGGCATGAACAAGTATCAGGACCTCACCCCAGCCTGCTTCCAGTGGCGTGTTAGCGGCGTCCCAGAGTTAGCGCAGGCAGATGCACGGCTCTCGGCATGTACAAGTATCAGGACCTCACCCCAGCCTGGTTCCAGTGGCGTGTTAGCAGCGTCCCGGAGTTAGCGCAGGCAGATGCTCGGCTCTCGGCATGTACAAGTATCAGGACCTCACCCCAGCCTGGTTCCAGTGGCGTGTTAGCGGCGTCCCGGAGTTAGCGCAGGCAGATGCATGGCTCTCGGCATGTACAAGTATCAGGACCTCACCCCACCCTGCTTCCAGTGGCATGTTAGCGGCGTCCTGGAGTTAGTGCAGGCAGATGCATGGCTCTCGGCATGTACAAGTATCAGGACCTCACCCCAGCCTGGTTCCAGTGGCGTGTTAGCGGCGCCCTGGACTTAGTGCAGGCAGATGCACGGCTCTCGGCATGTACAAGTATCAGGACCTCACCCCAGCCTGGTTCCAGTGGTATGTTAGCGACGTCCCGGAGTTAGCGCAGGCAGATGCACGGCTCTCAGCATGTACAAGTATCAGGACCTCACCCCAGCCAGGTTCCAGTGGCGTGTTAGCGGCGTCCTGGAGTTAGCGCAGACAGATGCACGGCTCTCGGCATGTACAAGTATCAGGACCTCACCCCAGCCTGGTTCCAGTGGTGTGTTAGCGGCGTCCCGGAGTTAGTGCAGGCAGATGCATGGCTCTCGGCATGTACAAGTATCAGGACCTCACCCCAGCCTAGTTACGTGTGGCGTGTTAGCGGCGTCCCGGAGTTAGCGCAGGCAGATGCTCGGCTCTTGGCATGTACAAGTATTAGGACCTCACCCCAGCCTGGTTACGTGTGGCGTGTTAGCGGCGTCCCGGAGTTAGCGCAGGCAGATGCTCGGCTCTTGGCATGTACAAGTATTAGGACTTCACCCCAGCCTGGTTCCAGTGGCGTGTTAGCGGCGTCCCGGAGTTAGCGCAGGCAGATGCTCGGCTCTCAGCATGTACAAGTATCAGGACCTCACCCCAGCCTGGTTCCAGTGGCGTGTTAGCGGCGTCCCGGAGATAACGCAGGCAGATGCTCGGCTCTCGGCATGTAGAAGTATCAGGGCCTCACCCCAGCCAGGTTCCAGTGGCGTGGTAGCGGCGCCCTGGAGTTAGCGCAGGCAGATGCACGGCTCTCGGCATATAGAAGTATCAGGGCCTCACCCCAGCCTGGTTCCAGTGGCGTGTTAGCGGCTTCCCGGAGTTAGTGCAGGCAGATGCGTGGCTCTCGGCATGTACAAGTATCAGGACCTCACCCCAGCCTGGTTCCAGTGGCGTGTTAGCAGCGTCCTGGAGTTAGCGCAGGCAGATGCACGGCTCTCGGCATGTACAAGTATCAGGACCTCACCCCAGCCTGGTTCCAGTGGCGTGTTAGCAGCGTCCTGGAGTTAGCGCAGGCAGATGCACGGCTCTCTGCATGTACAAGTATCAGGACCTCACCCCAGCCAGGTTACAGTGGCGTGTTAGCGGCGTCCCAGAGTTAGCGCAGGCAGATGCATGGCTCTCGGCATGTACAAGTATCAGGACCTCACCCCAGCCTGGTTCCAGTGGCGTGTTAGCGGCGTCCCAGAGTTAGCGCAGGCAGATGCACGGCTCTCGGCATGTACAAGTATCAGGACCTCACCCCAGCCTGGTTCCAGTGGCGTGTTAGCAGCGTCCCAGAGTTAGCGCAGGCAGATGCTCAGCTCTCGGCATGTACAAGTATCAGGACCTCACCCCAGCCTGGTTCCAGTGGCGTGTTAGCGGCGCCCTGGAGTTACTGCAGGCAGCTGCACGGCTCTCGGCATGTACAAGTATCAGGACCTCCCCCCAGCCTGGTTCCAGTGGCGTGTTAGCGGCGCCCTGGAGTTAGTGCAGGCAGATGCACGGCTCTCGGCATGTACAAGTATCAGGACCTCACCCTAGCCTGGTTCCAGTGGCGTGTTAGCGGCGTCCTGGAGTTAGTGCAGGCAGATGCACGGCTCTCGGCATGTACAAGTATCAGGACCTCACCTCAGCCTGGTTCCAGTGGCGTGTTAGCGGCGTCCCGGAGTTAGCGCAGGCAGATGCTCAGCTCTCAGCATGTACAAGTATCAGGAACTCACCCCAGCCTGGTTCCAGTGGCGTGTTAGCAGCGTCCCGGAGTTAGTGCAGGCAGATGCACGGCTCTCCGCATGTACAAGTATCAGGACCTCACCCTAGCCTGCTTCCAGTGGCGTGTTAGCGACGTCCCAGAGTTAGTGCAGGCAGATGCACGGCTCTCGGCATGTACAAGTATCTGGACCTCACCCCAGCCTGGTTCCAGTGGCGTGTGAGCGGCTTCCCGGAGTTAGTGCAGGCAGATGCGTGGCTCTCGGCATGTACAAGTATCAGGGCCTCACCCCAGCCACGTTCCAGTGGCGTGTTAATGGCGTCCTGGAGTTAGCGCAGGCAGATGCTCGGCTCTCGGCATGTACAAGTATCAGGACCTCACCCCAGCCTGGTTCCAGTGGCGTGTTAGCGGCGTCCCGGAGTTAGCGCAGGCAGATGCACGGCTCTCGGCATGTACAAGTATCAGGACCTCACCCCAGCCTGGTTCCAGTGGCGTGTTAGCGGCGTCCCGGAGTTAGTGCAGGCAGATGCACGGCTCTCTGCATGTACAAGTATCAGGACCTCACCCCAGCCTGGTTCCAGTGGCGTGTTAGCGGCGTCCCGGAGTTAGCGCAGGCTAATGCACGGCTCTCGGCATGTAGAAGTATCAGGACCTCACCCCAGCCAGGTTCCAGTGGCGTGTTAGCGGCGTCCCGGAGTTAGTGCAGGCAGATGCACGGCTCTCAGCATGTACAAGTATCAGGACCTCACCCTAGCCTGGTTCCAGTGGCGTGTTAGCGGCGTCCCAGAGTTAGTGCAGGCAGATGCACGGCTCTCGGCATGTACGAGTATCAGGACCTCACCCCAGCCTGGTTCCAGTGGCGTGTTTGCTGCGTCCCAGAGTTAGTGCAGGCAGATGCTCGGCTCTCGGCATGTACAAGTATCAGGACCTCACCCCAGCCAGGTTCCAGTGGCGTGTTAGCAGCGTCCTGGAGTTAGCGCAGGCAGATGCACGGCTCTCGGCATGTACAAGTATCAGGACCTCACCCCAGCCTGGTTCCAGTGGCGTGTTAGCGGCGTCCCAGAGTTAGCGCAGGCAGATGCACGGCTCTCGGCATGTACAAGTATCAGGACCTCACCCCAGCCTGGTTCCAGTGGCGTGTTAGCAGCGTCCCAGAGTTAGCGCAGGCAGATGCTCAGCTCTCGGCATGTACAAGTATCAGGACCTCACCCCAGCCTGGTTCCAGTGGCGTGTTAGCGGCGCCCTGGAGTTAGTGCAGGCAGCTGCACGGCTCTCGGCATGTACAAGTATCAGGACCTCCCCCCAGCCTGGTTCCAGTGGCGTGTTAGCGGCGCCCTGGAGTTAGTGCAGGCAGATGCACGGCTCTCGGCATGTACAAGTATCAGGACCTCACCCTAGCCTGGTTCCAGTGGCGTGTTAGCGGCGTCCTGGAGTTAGTGCAGGCAGATGCACGGCTCTCGGCATGTACAAGTATCAGGACCTCACCTCAGCCTGGTTCCAGTGGCGTGTTAGCGGCGTCCCGGAGTTAGCGCAGGCAGATGCTCAGCTCTCAGCATGTACAAGTATCAGGACCTCACCCCAGCCTGGTTCCAGTGGCGTGTTAGCAGCGTCCCGGAGTTAGTGCAGGCAGATGCACGGCTCGCCGCATGTACAAGTATCAGGACCTCACCCCAGCCTGGTTCCAGTGGCGTGTTAGCTGCGTCCCAGAGTTAGCGCAGGCAGATGCATGGCTCTCGGCATGTACAAGTATCTGGACCTCACCCCAGCCTGGTTCCAGTGGCGTGTGAGCGGCTTCCCGGAGTTAGTGCAGGCAGATGCGTGGCTCTCGGCATGTACAAGTATCAGGGCCTCACCCCAGCCACGTTCCAGTGGCGTGTTAATGGCGTCCTGGAGTTAGCGCAGGCAGATGCTCGGCTCTCGGCATGTACAAGTATCAGGACCTCACCCCAGCCTGGTTCCAGTGGCGTGTTAGCGGCGTCCCGGAGTTAGCGCAGGCAGATGCACGGCTCTCGGCATGTACAAGTATCAGGACCTCACCCCAGCCTGGTTCCAGTGGCGTGTTAGCGGCGTCCCGGAGTTAGTGCAGGCAGATGCACGGCTCTCTGCATGTACAAGTATCAGGACCTCACCCCAGCCTGGTTCCAGTGGCGTGTTAGCGGCGTCCTGGAGTTAGCGCAGGCAGATGCATGGCTCTCGGCATGTACAAGTATCAGGGCCTCCCCCCAGCCTGGTTCCAGTGGCGTGTTAGCAGCGTTCTGGAGTTAGCGGAGGCAGATGCACGGCTCTCGGCATGTACAAGTATCAGGACCTCACCCCAGCCTGGTTCCAGTGGCGTGTTAGCGGCGCCCTGGAGTTAGTGCAGGCAGATGCACGGCTCTCGGCATGTACAAGTATCAGGACCTCCCCCCAGCCTGGTTCCAGTGGTGTGTTAGCGGCGCCCTGGAGTTAGTGCAGGCAGATGCACGGCTCTCGGCATGTACAAGTATCAGGACCTCACCCTAGCCTGGTTCCAGTGGCGTGTTAGCGGCGTCCTGGAGTTAGTGCAGGCAGATGCACGGCTCTCGGCATGTACAAGTATCAGGACCTCACCTCAGCCTGGTTCCAGTGGCGTGTTAGCGGCGTCCCGGAGTTAGCGCAGGCTAATGCACGGCTCTCGGCATGTAGAAGTATCAGGACCTCACCCCAGCCAGGTTCCAGTGGCGTGTTAGCGGCGTCCCGGAGTTAGTGCAGGCAGATGCACGGCTCTCAGCATGTACAAGTATCAGGACCTCACCCTAGCCTGGTTCCAGTGGCGTGTTAGCGGCGTCCCAGAGTTAGTGCAGGCAGATGCACGGCTCTCGGCATGTACGAGTATCAGGACCTCACCCCAGCCTGGTTCCAGTGGCGTGTTAGCTGCGTCCCAGAGTTAGTGCAGGCAGATGCTCGGCTCTCGGCATGTACAAGTATCAGGACCTCACCCCAGCCAGGTTCCAGTGGCGTGTTAGCAGCGTCCTGGAGTTAGCGCAGGCAGATGCACGGCTCTCGGCATGTACAAGTATCAGGACCTCACCCCAGCCTGGTTCCAGTGGCGTGTTAGCGGCGTCCCAGAGTTAGCGCAGGCAGATGCACGGCTCTCGGCATGTACAAGTATCAGGACCTCACCCCAGCCTGGTTCCAGTGGCGTGTTAGCGGCGTCCCAGAGTTAGCGCAGGCAGATGCACGGCTCTCGGCATGTACAAGTATCAGGACCTCACCCCAGCCTGGTTCCAGTGGCGTGTTAGCGGCGCCCTGGAGTTAGTGCAGGCAGATGCACGGCTTTCGGCATGTACAAGTATCAGGACCTCACCCTAGCCTGGTTCCAGTGGCGTGTTAGCGGCGTCCTGGAGTTAGTGTAGGCAGATGCACGGCTCTCGGCATGTACAAGTATCAGGACCTCACCTCAGCCTGGTTCCAGTGGCGTGTTAGCGGCGTCCCGGAGTTAGCGCAGGCAGATGCTCGGCTCTCAGCATGTACAAGTATCAGGACCTCACCCCAGCCTGGTTCCAGTGGCGTGTTAGCAGCGTCCCGGAGTTAGTGCAGGCAGATGCACGGCTCTCCGCATGTACAAGTATCAGGACCTCACCCCAGCCTGGTTCCAGTGGCGTGTTAGCAGCGTCCCGGAGTTAGTGCAGGCAGATGCTCAGCTCTCGGCATGTAGAAGTATCAGGACCTCACCCCAGCCTGGTTCCAGTGGTGTGTTAGCGGCGTCCCAGAGTTAGCGCAGGCAGATGCATGGCTCTCGGCATGTAGAAGTATCAGGACCTCACCCTAGCCTGGTTCCAGTGGCGTGTTAGCTGCGTCCCAGAGTTAGTGCAGGCAGATGCTCGGCTCTCGGCATGTACAAGTATCAGGACCTCACCCCAGCCTGGTTCCAGTGGCGTGTTAACGACGTCCCAGAGTTAGCGCAGGCAAATGCACGGCTCTCGCCATGTATAATTATCAGGGCCTCACCCCAGCCTGGTTCCAGTGGCGTGTTAGCGGAGTCCTGGAGTTAGTGCAGGCAGATGCACGGCTCTCGGCATGTACAAGTATCAGGACCTCACCCCAGCCTGCTTCCAGTGGCGTGTTAGCGGTGCCCTGAAGTTAGTGCAGGCAGATGCTCGGCTCTCGGCATGTACAAGTATCAGGACCTCACCCCAGCCTGGTTCCAGTGGCGTGTTAACGACGTCCCAGAGTTAGTGCAGGCAGATGCTCGGCTCTCGGCATGTACAAGTATCAGGACCTCACCCCAGCCAGGTTCCAGTGGCGTGTTAGCGGCGTCCCAGAGTTAGCGCAGGCAGATGCTCGGCTCTCGGCATGTACAAGTATCAGGACCTCACCCCAGCCAGGTTCCAGTGGCGTGTTAGCGGCTTCCCGGAGTTAGCGCAGGCAGATGCTCGGCTCTCGGCATGTACAAGTATCAGGACCTCACCCCAGCCTGCTTCCAGTGGCGTGTTAGCGGCGTCCTGGAGTTAGTGCAGGCAGATGCATGGCTCTCGGCATGTACAAGTATCAGGACCTCACCCCAGCCTGCTTCAAGTGGCGTGTTAGCGGCGCCCTGGAGTTAGTGCAGGCAGATGCTCAGCTCTCGGCATGTACAAGTATCAGGACCTCACCCCAGCCTGGTTCCAGTGGCGTGTTAGCAGCGTCCCGGAGTTAGTGCAGGCAGATGCTCAGCTCTCGGCATGTAGAAGTATCAGGACCTCACCCCAGCCTGGTTCCAGTGGTGTGTTAGCGGCGTCCCAGAGTTAGCGCAGGCAGATGCATGGCTCTCGGCATGTACAAGTATCAGGACCTCACCCCAGCCTGGTTCCAGTGGCGTGTTAGCAGCGTCCCGGAGTTAGTGCAGGCAGATGCTCAGCTCTCGGCATGTAGAAGTATCAGGACCTCACCCCAGCCTGGTTCCAGTGGTGTGTTAGCGGCGTCCCAGAGTTAGCGCAGGCAGATGCATGGCTCTCGGCATGTACAAGTATCAGGACCTCACCCCAGCCTGCTTCCGGTGGCGTGTTAGCGGCGTCCCAGAGTTAGCGCAGGCAGATGCACGGCTCTCGGCATGTACAAGTATCAGGACCTCACCCCAGCCTGCTTCCAGTGGCGTGTTAGCGGCGTCCCAGAGTTAGCGCAGGCAGATGCACGGCTCTCGGCATGTACAAGTATCAGGGCCTCACCCCAGCCTGCTTCCAGTGGCGTGTTAGCAGCGTCCTGGAGTTAGCGCAGGCAGATGCACGGCTCTCGGCATGAACAAGTATCAGGACCTCACCCCAGCCTGCTTCCAGTGGCGTGTTAGCAGCGTCCTGGAGTTAGCGCAGGCAGATGCACGGCTCTCGGCATGAACAAGTATCAGGACCTCACCCCAGCCTGCTTCCAGTGGCGTGTTAGCGGCGTCCCAGAGTTAGCGCAGGCAGATGCACGGCTCTCGGCATGTACAAGTATCAGGACCTCACCCCAGCCTGGTTCCAGTGGCGTGTTAGCAGCGTCCCGGAGTTAGCGCAGGCAGATGCTCGGCTCTCGGCATGTACAAGTATCAGGACCTCACCCCAGCCTGGTTCCAGTGGCGTGTTAGCGGCGTCCCGGAGTTAGCGCAGGCAGATGCATGGCTCTCGGCATGTACAAGTATCAGGACCTCACCCCACCCTGCTTCCAGTGGCGTGTTAGCGGCGTCCTGGAGTTAGTGCAGGCAGATGCATGGCTCTCGGCATGTACAAGTATCAGGACCTCACCCCAGCCTGGTTCCAGTGGCGTGTTAGCGGCGCCCTGGACTTAGTGCAGGCAGATGCACGGCTCTCGGCATGTACAAGTATCAGGACCTCACCCCAGCCTGGTTCCAGTGGTATGTTAGCGACGTCCCGGAGTTAGCGCAGGCAGATGCACGGCTCTCAGCATGTACAAGTATCAGGACCTCACCCCAGCCAGGTTCCAGTGGCGTGTTAGCGGCGTCCTGGAGTTAGCGCAGACAGATGCACGGCTCTCGGCATGTACAAGTATCAGGACCTCACCCCAGCCTGGTTCCAGTGGTGTGTTAGCGGCGTCCCGGAGTTAGAGCAGGCAGATGCTCGGCTCTCGCCATGTACAAGTATCAGGGCCTCACCCCAGCCTGCTTCCAGTGGCGTGTTAGCGGCTTCCCGGAGTTAGCGCAGGCAGATGCTCGGCTCTTGGCATGTACAAGTATTAGGACCTCACCCCAGCCTGGTTACGTGTGGCGTGTTAGCGGCGTCCCGGAGTTAGCGCAGGCAGATGCTCGGCTCTCAGCATGTACAAGTATCAGGACCTCACCCCACCCTGGTTCCAGTGGCGTGTTAGCGGCGTCCTGGAGTTAGCGCAGGCAGATGCATGGCTCTCGGCATGTACAAGTATCAGGTCCTCCCCCCAGCCTGGTTCCAGTGGCGTGTTAGCAGCGTCCTGGAGTTAGCGCAGGCAGATGCACGGCTCTCGGCATGTACAAGTATCAGGACCTCACCCCAGCCTGGTTCCAGTGGCGTGTTAGCGGCGCCCTGGAGTTAGTGCAGGCAGATGCACGGCTCTCGGCATGTACAAGTATCAGGACTTCCCCCCAGCCTGGTTCCAGTGGTGTGTTAGCGGCGCCCTGGAGTTAGTGCAGGCAGATGCACGGCTCTCGGCATGTACAAGTATCAGGACCTCACCCTAGCCTGGTTCCAGTGGCGTGTTAGCGGCGTCCTGGAGTTAGTGCAGGCAGATGCACGGCTCTCGGCATGTACAAGTATCAGGACCTCACCTCAGCCTGGTTCCAGTGGCGTGTTAGCGGCGTCCCGGAGTTAGCGCAGGCTAATGCACGGCTCTCGGCATGTAGAAGTATCAGGACCTCACCCCAGCCAGGTTCCAGTGGCGTGTTAGCGGCGTCCCGGAGTTAGTGCAGGCAGATGCACGGCTCTCAGCATGTACAAGTATCAGGACCTCACCCTAGCCTGGTTCCAGTGGCGTGTTAGCGGCGTCCCAGAGTTAGTGCAGGCAGATGCACGGCTCTCGGCATGTACGAGTATCAGGACCTCACCCCAGCCTGGTTCCAGTGGCGTGTTAGCTGCGTCCCAGAGTTAGTGCAGGCAGATGCTCGGCTCTCGGCATGTACAAGTATCAGGACCTCACCCCAGCCAGGTTCCAGTGGCGTGTTAGCAGCGTCCTGGAGTTAGCGCAGGCAGATGCACGGCTCTCGGCATGTACAAGTATCAGGACCTCACCCCAGCCTGGTTCCAGTGGCGTGTTAGCGGCGTCCCAGAGTTAGCGCAGGCAGATGCACGGCTCTCGGCATGTACAAGTATCAGGACCTCACCCCAGCCTGGTTCCAGTGGCGTGTTAGCGGCGTCCCAGAGTTAGCGCAGGCAGATGCATGGCTCTCGGCATGTACAAGTATCAGGACCTCACCCCAGCCTGGTTCCAGTGGCGTGTTAGCAGCGTCCCAGGGTTAGCGCAGGCAGATGCTCAGCTCTCGGCATGTACAAGTATCAGGACCTCACCCCAGCCTGGTTCCAGTGGCGTGTTAGCGGCGCCCTGGAGTTAGTGTAGGCAGATGCACGGCTCTCGGCATGTACAAGTATCAGGACCTCACCCTAGCCTGGTTCCAGTGGCGTGTTAGCGGCGTCCTGGAGTTAGTGCAGGCAGATGCACGGCTCTCGGCATGTACAAGTATCAGGACCTCACCTCAGCCTGGTTCCAGTGGCGTGTTAGCGGCGTCCCGGAGTTAGCGCAGGCTGATGCACGGCTCTCGGCATGTAGAAGTATCAGGACCTCACCTCAGCAAGGTTCCAGTGGCGTGTTAGCGGCGTCCCCGAGTTAGCGCAGGCAGATGCTCGGCTCTCAGCATGTACAAGTATCAGGACCTCACCCCAGCCTGGTTCCAGTGGCGTGTTAGCAGCGTCCCGGAGTTAGTGCAGGCAGATGCACGGCTCTCCGCATGTACAAGTATCAGGACCTCACCCCAGCCTGGTTCCAGTGGCGTGTTAGCTGCGTCCCAGAGTTAGCGCAGGCAGATGCATGGCTCTCGGCATGTACAAGTATCTGGACCTCACCCCAGCCTGGTTCCAGTGGCGTGTGAGCGGCTTCCCGGAGTTAGTGCAGGCAGATGCGTGGCTCTCGGCATGTACAAGTATCAGGGCCTCACCCCAGCCAGGTTCCAGTTACGTGTTAATGGCGTCCTGGAGTTAGCGCAGGCAGATGCTCGGCTCTCGGCATGTACAAGTATCAGGACCTCACCCCAGCCTGGTTCCAGTGGCGTGTTAGCGGCGTCCCGGAGTTAGCGCAGGCAGATGCACGGCTCTCGGCATGTACAAGTATCAGGACCTCACGCCAGCCTGGTTCCAGTGGCGTGTTAGCGGCGTCCCGGAGTTAGTGCAGGCAGATGCACGGCTCTCTGCATGTACAAGTATCAGGACCTCACCCCAGCCTGGTTCCAGTGGCGTGTTAGCGGCGTCCTGGAGTTAGCGCAGGCAGATGCATGGCTCTCGGCATGTACAAGTATCAGGACCTCACCCCAGCCTGCTTCCAGTGGCATGTTAGCAGCGTCCCAGAGTTAGCGCAGGCAGATGCTCAGCTCTCGGCACGTACAAGTATCAGGACCTCACCCCAGCCTGGTTCCAGTGGCGTGTTAGCGGCGCCCTGGAGTTAGTGCAGGCAGATGCACGGCTCTCGGCATGTACAAGTATCAGGACCTCACCCTAGCCTGGTTCCAGTGGCGTGTTAGAGGCGTCCTGGAGTTAGTGCAGGCAGATGCACGGCTCTCGGCATGTACAAGTATCAGGACCTCACCTCAGCCTGGTTCCAGTGGCGTGTTAGCGGCGTCCCGGAGTTAGCGCAGGGTGATGCACGGCTCTCGGCATGTAGAAGTATCAGGACCTCACCCCAGCCAGGTTCCAGTGGCGTGTTAGCGGCGTCCCGGAGTTAGTGCAGGCAGATGCATGGCTCTCAGCATGTACAAGTATCAGGACCTCACCCTAGCCTGGTTCCAGTGGCGTGTTAGCGGCGTCCCAGAGTTAGTGCAGGCAGATGCACGGCTCTCGGCATGTACAAGTATCAGGACCTCACCCCAGCCTGGTTCCAGTGGCGTGTTAGCTGCGTCCCAGAGTTAGTGCAGGCAGATGCTCGGCTCTCGGCATGTACAAGTATCAGGACCTCACCCCAGCCAGGTTCCAGTGGCGTGTTAGCAGCGTCCTGGAGTTAGTGCAGGCAGATGCACGGCTCTCGGCATGTACAAGTATCAGGACCTCACCCCAGCCTGGTTCCAGTGGCGTGTTAGCGGCGTCCCAGAGTTAGCGCAGGCAGATGCATGGCTCTCGGCATGTACAAGTATCAGGACCTCACCCCAGCCTGCTTCCAGTGGCGTGTTAGCGGCGTCCTGGAGTTAGCGCAGACAGATGCATGGCTCTCAGCATGTACAAGTATCAGGACCTCACCCCAGCCTGGTTCCAGTGGCGTGTTAATGGCGTCCTGGAGTTAGCGCAGACAGATGCATGGCTCTCGGCATGTACAAGTATCAGGACCTCACCCCAGCCTGGTTCCAGTGGCGTGTTAGCGGCGTCCCGGAGTTAGTGCAGGCAGATGCACGGCTCTCGGCATGTACAAGTATCAGGACCTCACCCCAGCCTGGTTCCAGTGGCGTGTTAGCGGCGTCCTGGAGTTAGTGCAGGCAGATGCACGGCTCTCGGCATGTACAAGTATCAGGACCTCACCCTAGCCTGGTTCCAGTGGCGAGTTAGCGGCGTCCTGGAGTTAGTGCAGGCAGATGCACGGCTCTCGGCATGTACAAGTATCAGGACCTCACCTCAGCCTGGTTCCAGTGGCGTGTTAGCGGCGTCCCGGAGTTAGCGCAGGCTGATGCACGGCTCTCGGCATGTAGAAGTATCAGGACCTCACCCCAGCCAGGTTCCAGTGGCGTGTTAGCGGCGTCCCGGAGTTAGTGCAGGCAGATGCACGGCTCTCAGCATGTACAAGTATCAGGACCTCACCCTAGCCTGGTTCCAGTGGCGTGTTAGCGGCGTCCCAGAGTTAGTGCAGGCAGATGCTCGGCTCTCGGCATGTACAAGTATCAGGACCTCACCCCAGCCTGGTTCCAGTGGTGTGTTAGCGGCGTCCTGGAGTTAGTGCAGGCAGATGCACGGCTCTCGGCATGTACAAGTATCAGGACCTCACCCCAGCCTGCTTCCAGTGGCGTGTTAGCGGCGTCCTGGAGTTAGTGCAGGCAGATGCACAGCTCTCGGCATGTAGAAGTATCAGGACCTCACCCCAGCCAGGTTACAGTGGCGTGTTAGCGGCGTCCCAGAGTTAGCGCAGGCAGATGCATGGCTCTCGGCATGTACAAGTATCAGGACCTCACCCCAGCCTGGTTCCAGTGGCGTGTTAGCGGCGTCCCAGAGTTAGCGCAGGCAGATGCACGGCTCTCGGCATGTACAAGTATCAGGACCTCACCCCAGCCTGGTTCCAGTGGCGTGTTAGCAGCGTCCCAGAGTTAGCGCAGGCAGATGCTCAGCTCTCGGCATGTACAAGTATCAGGACCTCACCCCAGCCTGGTTCCAGTGGCGTGTTAGCGGCGCCCTGGAGTTAGTGCAGGCAGATGCACGGCTCTCGGCATGTACAAGTATCAGGACCTCCCCCCAGCCTGGTTCCAGTGGCGTGTTAGCGGCGCCCTGGAGTTAGTGCAGGCAGATGCACGGCTCTCGGCATGTACAAGTATCAGGACCTCACCCTAGCCTGGTTCCAGTGGCGTGTTAGCGGCGTCCTGGAGTTAGTGCAGGCAGATGCACGGCTCTCGGCATGTACAAGTATCAGGACCTCACCTCAGCCTGGTTCCAGTGGCGTGTTAGCAGCGTCCCGGAGTTAGTGCAGGCAGATGCACGGCTCTCCGCATGTACAAGTATCAGGACCTCACCCCAGCCTGGTTCCAGTGGCGTGTTAGCTGCGTCCCAGAGTTAGCGCAGGCAGATGCATGGCTCTCGGCATGTACAAGTATCTGGACCTCACCCCAGCCTGGTTCCAGTGGCGTGTGAGCGGCTTCCCGGAGTTAGTGCAGGCAGATGCGTGCCTCTCGGCATGTACAAGTATCAGGGCCTCACCCCAGCCACGTTCCAGTGGCGTGTTAATGGCGTCCTGGAGTTAGCGCAGGCAGATGCTCGGCTCTCGGCATGTACAAGTATCAGGACCTCACCCCAGCCTGGTTCAGTGGCGTGTTAGCGGCCGTCCCGGAGTTAGCGCAGGCAGATGCACGGCTCTCGGCATGTACAAGTATCAGGACCTCACCCCAGCCTGGTTCCAGTGGCGTGTTAGCGGCGTCCCGGAGTTAGTGCAGGCAGATGCACGGCTCTCTGCATGTACAAGTATCAGGACCTCACCCCAGCCTGGTTCCAGTGGCGTGTTAGCGGCGTCCTGGAGTTAGCGCAGGCAGATGCATGGCTCTCGGCATGTACAAGTATCAGGGCCTCCCCCCAGCCTGGTTCCAGTGGCGTGTTAGCAGCATCCTGGAGTTAGCGCAGGCAGATGCACGGCTCTCGGCATGTACAAGTATCAGGACCTCACCCCAGCCTGGTTCCAGTGGCGTGTTAGCGGCGCCCTGGAGTTAGTGCAGGCAGATGCACGGCTCTCGGCATGTACAAGTATCAGGACCTCCCCCCAGCCTGGTTCCAGTGGTGTGTTAGCGGCGCCCTGGAGTTAGTGCAGGCAGATGCACGGCTCTCGGCATGTACAAGTATCAGGACCTCACCCTAGCCTGGTTCCAGTGGCGTGTTAGCGGCGTCCTGGAGTTAGTGCAGGCAGATGCATGGCTCTCGGCATGTACAAGTATCAGGACCTCACCCCAGCCTGGTTCCAGTGGCGTGTTAGCAGCGTCCCGGAGTTAGTGCAGGCAGATGCACGGCTCTCCGCATGTACAAGTATCAGGACCTCACCCCAGCCTGGTTCCAGTGGCGTGTTAGCTGCGTCCCAGAGTTAGCGCAGGCAGATGCATGGCTCTCGGCATGTACAAGTATCTGGACCTCACCCCAGCCTGGTTCCAGTGGCGTGTGAGCGGCTTCCCGGAGTTAGTGCAGGCAGATGCGTGGCTCTCGGCATGTACAAGTATCAGGGCCTCACCCCAGCCAGGTTCCAGTTACGTGTTAATGGCGTCCTGGAGTTAGCGCAGGCAGATGCTCGGCTCTCGGCATGTACAAGTATCAGGACCTCACCCCAGCCTGGTTCCAGTGGCGTGTTAGCGGCGTCCCGGAGTTAGCGCAGGCAGATGCACGGCTCTCGGCATGTACAAGTATCAGGACCTCACGCCAGCCTGGTTCCAGTGGCGTGTTAGCGGCGTCCCGGAGTTAGTGCAGGCAGATGCACGGCTCTCTGCATGTACAAGTATCAGGACCTCACCCCAGCCTGGTTCCAGTGGCGTGTTAGCGGCGTCCTGGAGTTAGCGCAGGCAGATGCATGGCTCTCGGCATGTACAAGTATCAGGACCTCACCCCAGCCTGCTTCCAGTGGCATGTTAGCAGCGTCCCAGAGTTAGCGCAGGCAGATGCTCAGCTCTC
This sequence comes from Hyperolius riggenbachi, assembly GCF_040937935.1. Lineage (NCBI taxonomy): Eukaryota > Metazoa > Chordata > Amphibia > Anura > Hyperoliidae > Hyperolius > Hyperolius riggenbachi. The sequence goes on from NC_090656.1 coordinate 240,422,874, forward strand.
GGCACGTACAAGTATCAGGACCTCACCCCAGCCTGGTTCCAGTGGCGTGTTAGCGGCGCCCTGGAGTTAGTGCAGGCAGATGCACGGCTCTCGGCATGTACAAGTATCAGGACCTCACCCTAGCCTGGTTCCAGTGGCGTGTTAGAGGCGTCCTGGAGTTAGTGCAGGCAGATGCACGGCTCTCGGCATGTACAAGTATCAGGACCTCACCTCAGCCTGGTTCCAGTGGCGTGTTAGCGGCGTCCCGGAGTTAGCGCAGGGTGATGCACGGCTCTCGGCATGTAGAAGTATCAGGACCTCACCCCAGCCAGGTTCCAGTGGCGTGTTAGCGGCGTCCCGGAGTTAGTGCAGGCAGATGCATGGCTCTCAGCATGTACAAGTATCAGGACCTCACCCTAGCCTGGTTCCAGTGGCGTGTTAGCGGCGTCCCAGAGTTAGTGCAGGCAGATGCACGGCTCTCGGCATGTACAAGTATCAGGACCTCACCCCAGCCTGGTTCCAGTGGCGTGTTAGCTGCGTCCCAGAGTTAGTGCAGGCAGATGCTCGGCTCTCGGCATGTACAAGTATCAGGACCTCACCCCAGCCAGGTTCCAGTGGCGTGTTAGCAGCGTCCTGGAGTTAGTGCAGGCAGATGCACGGCTCTCGGCATGTACAAGTATCAGGACCTCACCCCAGCCTGGTTCCAGTGGCGTGTTAGCGGCGTCCCAGAGTTAGCGCAGGCAGATGCATGGCTCTCGGCATGTACAAGTATCAGGACCTCACCCCAGCCTGCTTCCAGTGGCGTGTTAGCGGCGTCCTGGAGTTAGCGCAGACAGATGCATGGCTCTCAGCATGTACAAGTATCAGGACCTCACCCCAGCCTGGTTCCAGTGGCGTGTTAATGGCGTCCTGGAGTTAGCGCAGACAGATGCATGGCTCTCGGCATGTACAAGTATCAGGACCTCACCCCAGCCTGGTTCCAGTGGCGTGTTAGCGGCGTCCCGGAGTTAGTGCAGGCAGATGCACGGCTCTCGGCATGTACAAGTATCAGGACCTCACCCCAGCCTGGTTCCAGTGGCGTGTTAGCGGCGTCCTGGAGTTAGTGCAGGCAGATGCACGGCTCTCGGCATGTACAAGTATCAGGACCTCACCCTAGCCTGGTTCCAGTGGCGAGTTAGCGGCGTCCTGGAGTTAGTGCAGGCAGATGCACGGCTCTCGGCATGTACAAGTATCAGGACCTCACCTCAGCCTGGTTCCAGTGGCGTGTTAGCGGCGTCCCGGAGTTAGCGCAGGCTGATGCACGGCTCTCGGCATGTAGAAGTATCAGGACCTCACCCCAGCCAGGTTCCAGTGGCGTGTTAGCGGCGTCCCGGAGTTAGTGCAGGCAGATGCACGGCTCTCAGCATGTACAAGTATCAGGACCTCACCCCAGCCTGCTTCCAGTGGCGTGTTAGCAGCGTCCTGGAGTTAGCGCAGGCAGATGCACGGCTCTCGGCATGAACAAGTATCAGGACCTCACCCCAGCCTGCTTCCAGTGGCGTGTTAGCAGCGTCCTGGAGTTAGCGCAGGCAGATGCACGGCTCTCGGCATGAACAAGTATCAGGACCTCACCCCAGCCTGCTTCCAGTGGCGTGTTAGCGGCGTCCCAGAGTTAGCGCAGGCAGATGCACGGCTCTCGGCATGTACAAGTATCAGGACCTCACCCCAGCCTGGTTCCAGTGGCGTGTTAGCAGCGTCCCGGAGTTAGCGCAGGCAGATGCTCGGCTCTCGGCATGTACAAGTATCAGGACCTCACCCCAGCCTGGTTCCAGTGGCGTGTTAGCGGCGTCCCGGAGTTAGCGCAGGCAGATGCATGGCTCTCGGCATGTACAAGTATCAGGACCTCACCCCACCCTGCTTCCAGTGGCGTGTTAGCGGCGTCCTGGAGTTAGTGCAGGCAGATGCATGGCTCTCGGCATGTACAAGTATCAGGACCTCACCCCAGCCTGGTTCCAGTGGCGTGTTAGCGGCGCCCTGGACTTAGTGCAGGCAGATGCACGGCTCTCGGCATGTACAAGTATCAGGACCTCACCCCAGCCTGGTTCCAGTGGTATGTTAGCGACGTCCCGGAGTTAGCGCAGGCAGATGCACGGCTCTCAGCATGTACAAGTATCAGGACCTCACCCCAGCCAGGTTCCAGTGGCGTGTTAGCGGCGTCCTGGAGTTAGCGCAGACAGATGCACGGCTCTCGGCATGTACAAGTATCAGGACCTCACCCCAGCCTGGTTCCAGTGGTGTGTTAGCGGCGTCCCGGAGTTAGAGCAGGCAGATGCTCGGCTCTCGCCATGTACAAGTATCAGGGCCTCACCCCAGCCTGCTTCCAGTGGCGTGTTAGCGGCTTCCCGGAGTTAGCGCAGGCAGATGCTCGGCTCTTGGCATGTACAAGTATTAGGACCTCACCCCAGCCTGGTTACGTGTGGCGTGTTAGCGGCGTCCCGGAGTTAGCGCAGGCAGATGCTCGGCTCTCAGCATGTACAAGTATCAGGACCTCACCCCAGCCTGGTTCCAGTGGCGTGTTAGCGGCGTCCTGGAGTTAGCGCAGGCAGATGCATGGCTCTCGGCATGTACAAGTATCAGGTCCTCCCCCCAGCCTGGTTCCAGTGGCGTGTTAGCAGCGTCCTGGAGTTAGCGCAGGCAGATGCACGGCTCTCGGCATGTACAAGTATCAGGACCTCACCCCAGCCTGGTTCCAGTGGCGTGTTAGCGGCGCCCTGGAGTTAGTGCAGGCAGATGCACGGCTCTCGGCATGTACAAGTATCAGGACTTCCCCCCAGCCTGGTTCCAGTGGTGTGTTAGCGGCGCCCTGGAGTTAGTGCAGGCAGATGCACGGCTCTCGGCATGTACAAGTATCAGGACCTCACCCTAGCCTGGTTCCAGTGGCGTGTTAGCGGCGTCCTGGAGTTAGTGCAGGCAGATGCACGGCTCTCGGCATGTACAAGTATCAGGACCTCACCTCAGCCTGGTTCCAGTGGCGTGTTAGCGGCGTCCCGGAGTTAGCGCAGGCTAATGCACGGCTCTCGGCATGTAGAAGTATCAGGACCTCACCCCAGCCAGGTTCCAGTGGCGTGTTAGCGGCGTCCCGGAGTTAGTGCAGGCAGATGCACGGCTCTCAGCATGTACAAGTATCAGGACCTCACCCTAGCCTGGTTCCAGTGGCGTGTTAGCGGCGTCCCAGAGTTAGTGCAGGCAGATGCACGGCTCTCGGCATGTACGAGTATCAGGACCTCACCCCAGCCTGGTTCCAGTGGCGTGTTAGCTGCGTCCCAGAGTTAGTGCAGGCAGATGCTCGGCTCTCGGCATGTACAAGTATCAGGACCTCACCCCAGCCAGGTTCCAGTGGCGTGTTAGCAGCGTCCTGGAGTTAGCGCAGGCAGATGCACGGCTCTCGGCATGTACAAGTATCAGGACCTCACCCCAGCCTGGTTCCAGTGGCGTGTTAGCGGCGTCCCAGAGTTAGCGCAGGCAGATGCACGGCTCTCGGCATGTACAAGTATCAGGACCTCACCCCAGCCTGGTTCCAGTGGCGTGTTAGCGGCGTCCCAGAGTTAGCGCAGGCAGATGCATGGCTCTCGGCATGTACAAGTATCAGGACCTCACCCCAGCCTGGTTCCAGTGGCGTGTTAGCAGCGTCCCAGGGTTAGCGCAGGCAGATGCTCAGCTCTCGGCATGTACAAGTATCAGGACCTCACCCCAGCCTGGTTCCAGTGGCGTGTTAGCGGCGCCCTGGAGTTAGTGTAGGCAGATGCACGGCTCTCGGCATGTACAAGTATCAGGACCTCACCCTAGCCTGGTTCCAGTGGCGTGTTAGCGGCGTCCTGGAGTTAGTGCAGGCAGATGCACGGCTCTCGGCATGTACAAGTATCAGGACCTCACCTCAGCCTGGTTCCAGTGGCGTGTTAGCGGCGTCCCGGAGTTAGCGCAGGCTGATGCACGGCTCTCGGCATGTAGAAGTATCAGGACCTCACCTCAGCAAGGTTCCAGTGGCGTGTTAGCGGCGTCCCCGAGTTAGCGCAGGCAGATGCTCGGCTCTCAGCATGTACAAGTATCAGGACCTCACCCCAGCCTGGTTCCAGTGGCGTGTTAGCAGCGTCCCGGAGTTAGTGCAGGCAGATGCACGGCTCTCCGCATGTACAAGTATCAGGACCTCACCCCAGCCTGGTTCCAGTGGCGTGTTAGCTGCGTCCCAGAGTTAGCGCAGGCAGATGCATGGCTCTCGGCATGTACAAGTATCTGGACCTCACCCCAGCCTGGTTCCAGTGGCGTGTGAGCGGCTTCCCGGAGTTAGTGCAGGCAGATGCGTGGCTCTCGGCATGTACAAGTATCAGGGCCTCACCCCAGCCAGGTTCCAGTTACGTGTTAATGGCGTCCTGGAGTTAGCGCAGGCAGATGCTCGGCTCTCGGCATGTACAAGTATCAGGACCTCACCCCAGCCTGGTTCCAGTGGCGTGTTAGCGGCGTCCCGGAGTTAGCTCAGGCAGATGCACGGCTCTCGGCATGTACAAGTATCAGGACCTCACGCCAGCCTGGTTCCAGTGGCGTGTTAGCGGCGTCCCGGAGTTAGTGCAGGCAGATGCACGGCTCTCTGCATGTACAAGTATCAGGACCTCACCCCAGCCTGGTTCCAGTGGCGTGTTAGCGGCGTCCTGGAGTTAGCGCAGGCAGATGCATGGCTCTCGGCATGTACAAGTATCAGGACCTCACCCCAGCCTGCTTCCAGTGGCATGTTAGCAGCGTCCCAGAGTTAGCGCAGGCAGATGCTCAGCTCTCGGCACGTACAAGTATCAGGACCTCACCCCAGCCTGGTTCCAGTGGCGTGTTAGCGGCGCCCTGGAGTTAGTGCAGGCAGATGCACGGCTCTCGGCATGTACAAGTATCAGGACCTCACCCTAGCCTGGTTCCAGTGGCGTGTTAGAGGCGTCCTGGAGTTAGTGCAGGCAGATGCACGGCTCTCGGCATGTACAAGTATCAGGACCTCACCTCAGCCTGGTTCCAGTGGCGTGTTAGCGGCGTCCCGGAGTTAGCGCAGGGTGATGCACGGCTCTCGGCATGTAGAAGTATCAGGACCTCACCCCAGCCAGGTTCCAGTGGCGTGTTAGCGGCGTCCCGGAGTTAGTGCAGGCAGATGCATGGCTCTCAGCATGTACAAGTATCAGGACCTCACCCTAGCCTGGTTCCAGTGGCGTGTTAGCGGCGTCCCAGAGTTAGTGCAGGCAGATGCACGGCTCTCGGCATGTACAAGTATCAGGACCTCACCCCAGCCTGGTTCCAGTGGCGTGTTAGCTGCGTCCCAGAGTTAGTGCAGGCAGATGCTCGGCTCTCGGCATGTACAAGTATCAGGACCTCACCCCAGCCAGGTTCCAGTGGCGTGTTAGCAGCGTCCTGGAGTTAGTGCAGGCAGATGCACGGCTCTCGGCATGTACAAGTATCAGGACCTCACCCCAGCCTGGTTCCAGTGGCGTGTTAGCGGCGTCCCAGAGTTAGCGCAGGCAGATGCATGGCTCTCGGCATGTACAAGTATCAGGACCTCACCCCAGCCTGCTTCCAGTGGCGTGTTAGCGGCGTCCTGGAGTTAGCGCAGACAGATGCATGGCTCTCAGCATGTACAAGTATCAGGACCTCACCCCAGCCTGGTTCCAGTGGCGTGTTAATGGCGTCCTGGAGTTAGCGCAGACAGATGCATGGCTCTCGGCATGTACAAGTATCAGGACCTCACCCCAGCCTTGTTCCAGTGGCGTGTTAGCGGCGTCCCGGAGTTAGTGCAGGCAGATGCACGGCTCTCGGCATGTACAAGTATCAGGACCTCACCCCAGCCTGGTTCCAGTGGCGTGTTAGCGGCGTCCTGGAGTTAGTGCAGGCAGATGCACGGCTCTCGGCATGTACAAGTATCAGGACCTCACCCTAGCCTGGTTCCAGTGGCGAGTTAGCGGCGTCCTGGAGTTAGTGCAGGCAGATGCACGGCTCTCGGCATGTACAAGTATCAGGACCTCACCTCAGCCTGGTTCCAGTGGCGTGTTAGCGGCGTCCCGGAGTTAGCGCAGGCTGATGCACGGCTCTCGGCATGTAGAAGTATCAGGACCTCACCCCAGCCAGGTTCCAGTGGCGTGTTAGCGGCGTCCCGGAGTTAGTGCAGGCAGATGCACGGCTCTCAGCATGTACAAGTATCAGGACCTCACCCTAGCCTGGTTCCAGTGGCGTGTTAGCGGCGTCCCAGAGTTAGTGCAGGCAGATGCTCGGCTCTCGGCATGTACAAGTATCAGGACCTCACCCCAGCCTGGTTCCAGTGGTGTGTTAGCGGCGTCCTGGAGTTAGTGCAGGCAGATGCACGGCTCTCGGCATGTACAAGTATCAGGACCTCACCCCAGCCTGCTTCCAGTGGCGTGTTAGCGGCGTCCTGGAGTTAGTGCAGGCAGATGCACAGCTCTCGGCATGTAGAAGTATCAGGACCTCACCCCAGCCAGGTTACAGTGGCGTGTTAGCGGCGTCCCAGAGTTAGCGCAGGCAGATGCATGGCTCTCGGCATGTACAAGTATCAGGACCTCACCCCAGCCTGGTTCCAGTGGCGTGTTAGCGGCGTCCCAGAGTTAGCGCAGGCAGATGCACGGCTCTCGGCATGTACAAGTATCAGGACCTCACCCCAGCCTGGTTCCAGTGGCGTGTTAGCAGCGTCCCAGAGTTAGCGCAGGCAGATGCTCAGCTCTCGGCATGTACAAGTATCAGGACCTCACCCCAGCCTGGTTCCAGTGGCGTGTTAGCGGCGCCCTGGAGTTAGTGCAGGCAGATGCACGGCTCTCGGCATGTACAAGTATCAGGACCTCCCCCCAGCCTGGTTCCAGTGGCGTGTTAGCGGCGCCCTGGAGTTAGTGCAGGCAGATGCACGGCTCTCGGCATGTACAAGTATCAGGACCTCACCCTAGCCTGGTTCCAGTGGCGTGTTAGCGGCGTCCTGGAGTTAGTGCAGGCAGATGCACGGCTCTCGGCATGTACAAGTATCAGGACCTCACCTCAGCCTGGTTCCAGTGGCGTGTTAGCAGCGTCCCGGAGTTAGTGCAGGCAGATGCACGGCTCTCCGCATGTACAAGTATCAGGACCTCACCCCAGCCTGGTTCCAGTGGCGTGTTAGCTGCGTCCCAGAGTTAGCGCAGGCAGATGCATGGCTCTCGGCATGTACAAGTATCTGGACCTCACCCCAGCCTGGTTCCAGTGGCGTGTGAGCGGCTTCCCGGAGTTAGTGCAGGCAGATGCGTGCCTCTCGGCATGTACAAGTATCAGGGCCTCACCCCAGCCACGTTCCAGTGGCGTGTTAATGGCGTCCTGGAGTTAGCGCAGGCAGATGCTCGGCTCTCGGCATGTACAAGTATCAGGACCTCACCCCAGCCTGGTTCAGTGGCGTGTTAGCGGCCGTCCCGGAGTTAGCGCAGGCAGATGCACGGCTCTCGGCATGTACAAGTATCAGGACCTCACCCCAGCCTGGTTCCAGTGGCGTGTTAGCGGCGTCCCGGAGTTAGTGCAGGCAGATGCACGGCTCTCTGCATGTACAAGTATCAGGACCTCACCCCAGCCTGGTTCCAGTGGCGTGTTAGCGGCGTCCTGGAGTTAGCGCAGGCAGATGCATGGCTCTCGGCATGTACAAGTATCAGGGCCTCCCCCCAGCCTGGTTCCAGTGGCGTGTTAGCAGCATCCTGGAGTTAGCGCAGGCAGATGCACGGCTCTCGGCATGTACAAGTATCAGGACCTCACCCCAGCCTGGTTCCAGTGGCGTGTTAGCGGCGCCCTGGAGTTAGTGCAGGCAGATGCACGGCTCTCGGCATGTACAAGTATCAGGACCTCCCCCCAGCCTGGTTCCAGTGGTGTGTTAGCGGCGCCCTGGAGTTAGTGCAGGCAGATGCACGGCTCTCGGCATGTACAAGTATCAGGACCTCACCCTAGCCTGGTTCCAGTGGCGTGTTAGCGGCGTCCTGGAGTTAGTGCAGGCAGATGCATGGCTCTCGGCATGTACAAGTATCAGGACCTCACCCCAGCCTGGTTCCAGTGGCGTGTTAGCAGCGTCCCGGAGTTAGTGCAGGCAGATGCACGGCTCTCCGCATGTACAAGTATCAGGACCTCACCCCAGCCTGGTTCCAGTGGCGTGTTAGCTGCGTCCCAGAGTTAGCGCAGGCAGATGCATGGCTCTCGGCATGTACAAGTATCTGGACCTCACCCCAGCCTGGTTCCAGTGGCGTGTGAGCGGCTTCCCGGAGTTAGTGCAGGCAGATGCGTGGCTCTCGGCATGTACAAGTATCAGGGCCTCACCCCAGCCAGGTTCCAGTTACGTGTTAATGGCGTCCTGGAGTTAGCGCAGGCAGATGCTCGGCTCTCGGCATGTACAAGTATCAGGACCTCACCCCAGCCTGGTTCCAGTGGCGTGTTAGCGGCGTCCCGGAGTTAGCGCAGGCAGATGCACGGCTCTCGGCATGTACAAGTATCAGGACCTCACGCCAGCCTGGTTCCAGTGGCGTGTTAGCGGCGTCCCGGAGTTAGTGCAGGCAGATGCACGGCTCTCTGCATGTACAAGTATCAGGACCTCACCCCAGCCTGGTTCCAGTGGCGTGTTAGCGGCGTCCTGGAGTTAGCGCAGGCAGATGCATGGCTCTCGGCATGTACAAGTATCAGGACCTCACCCCAGCCTGCTTCCAGTGGCATGTTAGCAGCGTCCCAGAGTTAGCGCAGGCAGATGCTCAGCTCTCGGCACGTACAAGTATCAGGACCTCACCCCAGCCTGGTTCCAGTGGCGTGTTAGCGGCGCCCTGGAGTTAGTGCAGGCAGATGCACGGCTCTCGGCATGTACAAGTATCAGGACCTCACCCTAGCCTGGTTCCAGTGGCGTGTTAGAGGCGTCCTGGAGTTAGTGCAGGCAGATGCACGGCTCTCGGCATGTACAAGTATCAGGACCTCACCTCAGCCTGGTTCCAGTGGCGTGTTAGCGGCGTCCCGGAGTTAGCGCAGGGTGATGCACGGCTCTCGGCATGTAGAAGTATCAGGACCTCACCCCAGCCAGGTTCCAGTGGCGTGTTAGCGGCGTCCCGGAGTTAGTGCAGGCAGATGCATGGCTCTCAGCATGTACAAGTATCAGGACCTCACCCTAGCCTGGTTCCAGTGGCGTGTTAGCGGCGTCCCAGAGTTAGTGCAGGCAGATGCACGGCTCTCGGCATGTACAAGTATCAGGACCTCACCCCAGCCTGGTTCCAGTGGCGTGTTAGCTGCGTCCCAGAGTTAGTGCAGGCAGATGCTCGGCTCTCGGCATGTACAAGTATCAGGACCTCACCCTAGCCAGGTTCCAGTGGCGTGTTAGCAGCGTCCTGGAGTTAGTGCAGGCAGATGCACGGCTCTCGGCATGTACAAGTATCAGGACCTCACCCCAGCCTGGTTCCAGTGGCGTGTTAGCGGCGTCCCAGAGTTAGCGCAGGCAGATGCATGGCTCTCGGCATGTACAAGTATCAGGACCTCACCCCAGCCTGCTTCCAGTGGCGTGTTAGCGGCGTCCTGGAGTTAGCGCAGACAGATGCATGGCTCTCAGCATGTACAAGTATCAGGACCTCACCCCAGCCTGGTTCCAGTGGCGTGTTAATGGCGTCCTGGAGTTAGCGCAGACAGATGCATGGCTCTCGGCATGTACAAGTATCAGGACCTCACCCCAGCCTGGTTCCAGTGGCGTGTTAGCGGCGTCCCGGAGTTAGTGCAGGCAGATGCACGGCTCTCGGCATGTACAAGTATCAGGACCTCACCCCAGCCTGGTTCCAGTGGCGTGTTAGCGGCGTCCTGGAGTTAGTGCAGGCAGATGCACGGCTCTCGGCATGTACAAGTATCAGGACCTCACCCTAGCCTGGTTCCAGTGGCGAGTTAGCGGCATCCTGGAGTTAGTGCAGGCAGATGCACGGCTCTCGGCATGTACAAGTATCAGGACCTCACCTCAGCCTGGTTCCAGTGGCGTGTTAGCGGCGTCCCGGAGTTAGCGCAGGCTGATGCACGGCTCTCGGCATGTAGAAGTATCAGGACCTCACCCCAGCCAGGTTCCAGTGGCGTGTTAGCGGCGTCCCGGAGTTAGTGCAGGCAGATGCACGGCTCTCAGCATGTACAAGTATCAGGACCTCACCCTAGCCTGGTTCCAGTGGCGTGTTAGCGGCGTCCCAGAGTTAGTGCAGGCAGATGCTCGGCTCTCGGCATGTACAAGTATCAGGACCTCACCCCAGCCTGGTTCCAGTGGTGTGTTAGCGGCGTCCTGGAGTTAGTGCAGGCAGATGCACGGCTCTCGGCATGTACAAGTATCAGGACCTCACCCCAGCCTGCTTCCAGTGGCGTGTTAGCGGCGTCCTGGAGTTAGTGCAGGCAGATGCACAGCTCTCGGCATGTAGAAGTATCAGGACCTCACCCCAGCCAGGTTACAGTGGCGTGTTAGCGGCGTCCCAGAGTTAGCGCAGGCAGATGCATGGCTCTCGGCATGTACAAGTATCAGGACCTCACCCCAGCCTGGTTCCAGTGGCGTGTTAGCGGCGTCCCAGAGTTAGCGCAGGCAGATGCACGGCTCTCGGCATGTACAAGTATCAGGACCTCACCCCAGCCTGGTTCCAGTGGCGTGTTAGCAGCGTCCCAGAGTTAGCGCAGGCAGATGCTCAGCTCTCGGCATGTACAAGTATCAGGACCTCACCCCAGCCTGGTTCCAGTGGCGTGTTAGCGGCGCCCTGGAGTTAGTGCAGGCAGATGCACGGCTCTCGGCATGTACAAGTATCAGGACCTCCCCCCAGCCTGGTTCCAGTGGCGTGTTAGCGGCGCCCTGGAGTTAGTGCAGGCAGATGCACGGCTCTCGGCATGTACAAGTATCAGGACCTCACCCTAGCCTGGTTCCAGTGGCGTGTTAGCGGCGTCCTGGAGTTAGTGCAGGCAGATGCACGGCTCTCGGCATGTACAAGTATCAGGACCTCACCTCAGCCTGGTTCCAGTGGCGTGTTAGCAGCGTCCCGGAGTTAGTGCAGGCAGATGCACGGCTCTCCGCATGTACAAGTATCAGGACCTCACCCCAGCCTGGTTCCAGTGGCGTGTTAGCTGCGTCCCAGAGTTAGCGCAGGCAGATGCATGGCTCTCGGCATGTACAAGTATCTGGACCTCACCCCAGCCTGGTTCCAGTGGCGTGTGAGCGGCTTCCCGGAGTTAGTGCAGGCAGATGCGTGCCTCTCGGCATGTACAAGTATCAGGGCCTCACCCCAGCCACGTTCCAGTGGCGTGTTAATGGCGTCCTGGAGTTAGCGCAGGCAGATGCTCGGCTCTCGGCATGTACAAGTATCAGGACCTCACCCCAGCCTGGTTCAGTGGCGTGTTAGCGGCCGTCCCGGAGTTAGCGCAGGCAGATGCACGGCTCTCGGCATGTACAAGTATCAGGACCTCACCCCAGCCTGGTTCCAGTGGCGTGTTAGCGGCGTCCCGGAGTTAGTGCAGGCAGATGCACGGCTCTCTGCATGTACAAGTATCAGGACCTCACCCCAGCCTGGTTCCAGTGGCGTGTTAGCGGCGTCCTGGAGTTAGCGCAGGCAGATGCATGGCTCTCGGCATGTACAAGTATCAGGGCCTCCCCCCAGCCTGGTTCCAGTGGCGTGTTAGCAGCGTCCTGGAGTTAGCGCAGGCAGATGCACGGCTCTCGGCATGTACAAGTATCAGGACCTCACCCCAGCCTGGTTCCAGTGGCGTGTTAGCGGCGCCCTGGAGTTAGTGCAGGCAGATGCACGGCTCTCGGCATGTACAAGTATCAGGACCTCCCCCCAGCCTGGTTCCAGTGGTGTGTTAGCGGCGCCCTGGAGTTAGTGCAGGCAGATGCACGGCTCTCGGCATGTACAAGTATCAGGACCTCACCCTAGCCTGGTTCCAGTGGCGTGTTAGCGGCGTCCTGGAGTTAGTGCAGGCAGATGCATGGCTCTCGGCATGTACAAGTATCAGGACCTCACCTCAGCCTGGTTCCAGTGGCGTGTTAGCGGCGTCCCGGAGTTAGCGCAGGCTAATGCACGGCTCTCGGCATGTAGAAGTATCAGGACCTCACCCCAGCCAGGTTCCAGTGGCGTGTTAGCGGCGTCCCGGAGTTAGTGCAGGCAGATGCACGGCTCTCAGCATGTACAAGTATCAGGACCTCACCCTAGCCTGGTTCCAGTGGCGTGTTAGCGGCGTCCCAGAGTTAGTGCAGGCAGATGCACGGCTCTCGGCATGTACGAGTATCAGGACCTCACCCCAGCCTGGTTCCAGTGGCGTGTTAGCTGCGTCCCAGAGTTAGTGCAGGCAGATGCTCGGCTCTCGGCATGTACAAGTATCAGGACCTCACCCCAGCCAGGTTCCAGTGGCGTGTTAGCAGCGTCCTGGAGTTAGCGCAGGCAGATGCACGGCTCTCGGCATGTACAAGTATCAGGACCTCACCCCAGCCTGGTTCCAGTGGCGTGTTAGCGGCGTCCCAGAGTTAGTGCAGGCAGATGCACGGCTCTCGGCATGTACAAGTATCAGGACCTCACCCCAGCCTGGTTCCAGTGGCGTGTTAGCAGCGTCCCAGGGTTAGCGCAGGCAGATGCTCAGCTCTCGGCATGTACAAGTATCAGGACCTCACCCCAGCCTGGTTCCAGTGGCGTGTTAGCGGCGCCCTGGAGTTAGTGCAGGCAGATGCACGGCTCTCGGCATGTACAAGTATCAGGACCTCACCCTAGCCTGGTTCCAGTGGCGTGTTAGCGGCGTCCTGGAGTTAGTGCAGGCAGATGCACGGCTCTCGGCATGTACAAGTATCAGGACCTCACCTCAGCCTGGTTCCAGTGGCGTGTTAGCGGCGTCCCGGAGTTAGCGCAGGCTGATGCACGGCTCTCGGCATGTAGAAGTATCAGGACCTCACCTCAGCCAGGTTCCAGTGGCGTGTTAGCGGCGTCCCCGAGTTAGCGCAGGCAGATGCTCGGCTCTCAGCATGTACAAGTATCAGGACCTCACCCCAGCCTGGTTCCAGTGGCGTGTTAGCAGCGTCCCGGAGTTAGTGCAGGCAGATGCACGGCTCTCAGCATGTACAAGTATCAGGACCTCACCCTAGCCTGGTTCCAGTGGCGTGTTAGCGGCGTCCCAGAGTTAGTGCAGGCAGATGCACGGCTCTCCGCATGTACAAGTATCAGGACCTCACCCCAGCCTGGTTCCAGTGGCGTGTTAGCTGCGTCCCAGAGTTAGCGCAGGCAGATGCATGGCTCTCGGCATGTACAAGTATCTGGACCTCACCCCAGCCTGGTTCCAGTGGCGTGTGAGTGGCTTCCCGGAGTTAGTGCAGGCAGATGCGTGGCTCTCGGCATGTACAAGTATCAGGGCCTCACCCCAGCCAGGTTCCAGTTACGTGTTAATGGCGTCCTGGAGTTAGCGCAGGCAGATGCTCGGCTCTCGGCATGTACAAGTATCAGGACCTCACCCCAGCCTGGTTCCAGTGGCGTGTTAGCAGCGTCCCGGAGTTAGCGCAGGCAGATGCACGGCTCTCGGCATGTACAAGTATCAGGACCTCACCCCAGCCTGGTTCCAGTGGCGTGTTAGCGGCGTCCCGGAGTTAGTGCAGGCAGATGCTCGGCTCTCTGCATGTACAAGTATCAGGACCTCACCCCAGCCTGGTTCCAGTGGCGTGTTAGCGGCGTCCTGGAGTTAGCGCAGGCAGATGCATGGCTCTCGGCATGTACAAGTATCAGTACCTCACCCCAGCCTGCTTCCAGTGGCATGTTAGCAGCGTCCCAGAGTTAGCGCAGGCAGATGCTCAGCTCTCGGCACGTACAAGTATCAGGACCTCACCCCAGCCTGGTTCCAGTGGCGTGTTAGCGGCGCCCTGGAGTTAGTGCAGGCAGATGCACGGCTCTCGGCATGTACAAGTATCAGGACCTCACCCTAGCCTGGTTCCAGTGGCGTGTTAGAGGCGTCCTGGAGTTAGTGCAGGCAGATGCACGGCTCTCGGCATGTACAAGTATCAGGACCTCACCTCAGCCTGGTTCCAGTGGCGTGTTAGCGGCGTCCCGGAGTTAGCGCAGGGTGATGCACGGCTCTCGGCATGTAGAAGTATCAGGACCTCACCCCAGCCAGGTTCCAGTGGCGTGTTAGCGGCGTCCCGGATTTAGTGCAGGCAGATGCACGGCTCTCAGCATGTACAAGTATCAGGACCTCACCCTAGCCTGGTTCCAGTGGCGTGTTAGCGGCGTCCCAGAGTTAGTGCAGGCAGATGCACGGCTCTCGGCATGTACAAGTATCAGGACCTCACCCCAGCCTGGTTCCAGTGGCGTGTTAGCTGCGTCCCAGAGTTAGTGCAGGCAGATGCTCGGCTCTCGGCATGTACAAGTATCAGGACCTCACCCCAGCCAGGTTCCAGTGGCGTGTTAGCAGCGTCCTGGAGTTAGTGCAGGCAGATGCACGGCTCTCGGCATGTACAAGTATCAGGACCTCACCCCAGCCTGGTTCCAGTGGCGTGTTAGCGGCGTCCCAGAGTTAGCGCAGGCAGATGCATGGCTCTCGGCATGTACAAGTATCAGGACCTCACCCCAGCCTGCTTCCAGTGGCGTGTTAGCGGCGTCCTGGAGTTAGCGCAGACAGATGCATGGCTCTCGGCATGTACAAGTATCAGGACCTCACCCCAGCCTGGTTCCAGTGGCGTGTTAATGGCGTCCTGGAGTTAGCGCAGACAGATGCATGGCTCTCGGCATGTACAAGTATCAGGACCTCACCCCAGCCTGGTCCCAGTGGCGTGTTAGCGGCGTCCCGGAGTTAGTGCAGGCAGATGCACGGCTCTCGGCATGTACAAGTATCAGGACCTCACCCCAGCCTGGTTCCAGTGGCGTGTTAGCGGCGTCCTGGAGTTAGTGCAGGCAGATGCACGGCTCTCGGCATGTACAAGTATCAGGACCTCACCCTAGCCTGGTTCCAGTGCCGTGTTAGCGGCGTCCTGGAGTTAGTGCAGGCAGATGCACGTCTCTCGGCATGTACAAGTATCAGGACCTCACCTCAGCCTGGTTCCAGTGGCGTGTTAGCGGCGTCCCGGAGTTAGCGCAGGCTGATGCACGGCTCTCGGCATGTAGAAGTATCAGGACCTCACCCCAGCCAGGTTCCAGTGGCGTGTTAGCGGCGTCCCGGAGTTAGTGCAGGCAGATGCACGGCTCTCAGCATGTACAAGTATCAGGACCTCACCCTAGCCTGGTTCCAGTGGCGTGTTAGCTGCGTCCCAGAGTTAGTGCAGGCAGATGCTCGGCTCTCGGCATGTACAAGTATCAGAACCTCACCCCAGCCTGGTTCCAGTGGTGTGTTAGCGGCGTCCTGGAGTTAGTGCAGGCAGATGCTCAGCTCTCGGCATGTACAAGTATCAGGACCTCACCCCAGCCTGGTTCCAGTGGCGTGTTAGCGGCGTCCTGGAGTTAGTGCAGGCAGATGCACGGCTCTCGGCATGTACAAGTATCAGGACCTCACCCCAGCCTGCTTCCAGTGGCGTGTTAGCGGCGTCCTGGAGTTAGTGCAGGCAGATGCACAGCTCTCGGCATGTAGAAGTATCAGGACCTCACCCCAGCCTGGTTCCAGTGGCGTGTTAGCGACGCCCCAGAGTTAGCGCAGGCAGATGCACGGCTCTCGGCATGTACAAGTATCTGGACCTCACCCCAGCCTGGTTCCAGTGGTGTGTTAGCGGCTTCCCGGAGTTAGTGCATGCAGATGCATGGCTCTCAGCATGTACAAGTATCAGGACCTCATCCCAGCCAAGTTCCAGTGGCGTGTTAGCGGCGTCCTGGAGTTAGCGAAGGGAGATGCACGGCTGTCGGCATGTACAAGTATCAGGACCTCACCCCAGCCTGGTTCCAGTGGCGTGTTAGCGGCGTCCCAGAGTTAGCGCAGGCAGATGCACGGCTCTCGGCATGTACAAGTATCTGGACCTCACCCCAGCCTGGTTCCAGTGGCATGTTAGCAGCGTCCTGGAGTTAGTGCAGGCTGATGCACGGCTCTCGGCATGTACAAGTATCAGGACCTCACCCCAGCCTGGTTCCAGTGGCGTGTTAGCAGCGTCCTGGAGTTAGTGCAGGCAGATGCACGGCTCTCGGCATGTACAAGTATCAGGACCTCACCCCAGCCAGGTTCCAGTGGCGTGTTATCGGCGTCCCGGAGTTAGCGCAGGCAGATGCACGGCTCTCGGCATGTACAAGTATCAGGACCTCACCCCAGCCTGCTTCCAGTGGCGTGTTAGCGGCGCCCTGGAGTTAGCGTGGGCAGATGCACGGCTCTCGGCATGTAGAAGTATCAGGACCTCACCCCAGCCTGGTTCCAGTGGCGTGTTATCGGCGTCCCGGAGTTAGCGCGGGCAGATGCACGGCTCTCGGCATGTAGAAGTATCAGGACCTCACCCCAGCCTGGTTCCAGTGGCGTGTTAGCTGCGTCCCAGAGTTAGCGCTGGCAGATGCTCAGCTCTCGGCATGTACAAGTATCAGGACCTCCCCCCAGCCAGGTTCCAGTGGCGTGTTAGCGACGCCCCAGAGTTAGTGCAGGCAGATGCACGGCTCTCGCCATGTATAAGTATCAGGGCCTCACCCCAGCCTGGTTCCAGTGGCGTGTTAGCGGCGTCCTGGAGTTAGTGCAGGCAGATGCACAGCTCTCGGCATGTACAAGTATCAGGACCTCACCCCAGCCTGCTTTCAGTGGCGTGTTAGCGGCGTCCCAGAGTTAGTGCAGGCAGATGCTCAGCTCTCGGCATGTACAAGTATCAGGACCTCACCCCAGCCTGCTTCCAGTGGCGTGTTAGCGGCGTCCCAGAGTTAGTGCAGGCAGATGCACGGCTCTCGGCATGTACAAGTATCAGGGCCTCACCCCAGCCTGGTTCCAGTGGCGTGTTAGCGGCGCCCTGGAGTAAGCGCAGGCAGATGCACGGCTCTCGGCATGTACAAGTATCAGGACCTCACCCCAGCCTGGTTCCAGTGGCGTGTTAGCGGCGCCCTGGAGTTAGCGCAGGCAGATGCTCGGCTCTCGGCATGTACAAGTATCAGGACCTCACCCCAGCCTGGTTCCAGTGGCGTGTTAGCGGCTTCCCGGAGTTAGTGCAGGCAGATGCACGGCTCTCGGCATGTACAAGTATCAGGACCTCACCCCAGTCTGGTTCCAGTGGCGTGTTAATGGCGTCCCAGAGTTAGCGCAGGCTGATCCACGGCTCTCGGCATGTACAAGTATCAGGACCTCACCCCAGCCTGCTTCCAGTGGCGTGTTAGCGGCATCCTGAAGTTAGTGCAGGCAGATGCTCAGCTCTCGGCATGTAGAAGTATCAGGACCTCACCCCAGCCTGCTTCCAGTGGCGTGTTAGCAGCGTCCCGGAGTTAGCGCAGGCAGATGCTCGGCTCTCGGCATGTACAAGTATCAGGACCTCACCCCAGCCTGCTTCCAGTGGCGTGTTAGCGGCTTCCCGGAGTTAGCGCAGGCAGATGCACGGCTCTCGGCATGTAGAAGTATCAGGACCTCACCCCAGCCTGCTTCCAGTGGCGTGTTAGCGGCGTCCTGGAGTTAGCGCAGGCAGATGCTCAGCTCTCGGCATGTACAAGTATCAGGACCTCACCCCAGCCTGCTTCCAGTGGCGTGTTAGCGGCTTCCCGGAGTTAGCGCAGGCAGATGCACGGCTCTCGGCATGTAGAAGTATCAGGACCTCACCCCAGCCTGCTTCCAGTGGCGTGTTAGCGGCGTCCCGGAGTTAGCGCAGGCAGATGCTCGGCTCTCGGCATGTACAAGTATCAGGACCTCACCCCAGCCTGCTTCCAGTGGCGTGTTAGCGGCTTCCCGGAGTTAACGCAGGCAGATGCACGGCTCTTGGCATGTACAAGTATCAGGACCTCACCCCAGCCTGGTTCCAGTGGCGTGTTAGCGGCGTCCCGGAGTTAGCGCAGGCAGATGCATGGCTCTCGGCATGTACAAGTATCAGGGCCTCACCCCAGCCTGCTTCCAGTGGCGTGTTAGCGGTGTCCCGGAGTTAGTGCAGGCAGATGCACGGCTCTCGGCATGTACAAGTATCAGGACCTCACCCCAGCCTGGTTCCAGTGGCGTGTTAGCGGCTTCCCGGAGTTAGTGCAGGCAGATGCACGGCTCTCGGCATGTACAAGTATCAGGACCTCACCCCAGTCTGGTTCCAGTGGCGTGTTAATGGCGTCCCAGAGTTAGCGCAGGCTGATCCACGGCTCTCGGCATGTACAAGTATCAGGACCTCACCCCAGCCTGCTTCCAGTGGCGTGTTAGCGGCATCCTGAAGTTAGTGCAGGCAGATGCTCAGCTCTCGGCATGTAGAAGTATCAGGACCTCACCCCAGCCTGCTTCCAGTGGCGTGTTAGCAGCGTCCCGGAGTTAGCGCAGGCAGATGCTCGGCTCTCGGCATGTACAAGTATCAGGACCTCACCCCAGCCTGCTTCCAGTGGCGTGTTAGCGGCTTCCCGGAGTTAGCGCAGGCAGATGCACGGCTCTCGGCATGTAGAAGTATCAGGACCTCACCCCAGCCTGCTTCCAGTGGCGTGTTAGCGGCGTCCTGGAGTTAGCGCAGGCAGATGCTCAGCTCTCGGCATGTACAAGTATCAGGACCTCACCCCAGCCTGCTTCCAGTGGCGTGTTAGCGGCTTCCCGGAGTTAGCGCAGGCAGATGCACGGCTCTCGGCATGTAGAAGTATCAGGACCTCACCCCAGCCTGCTTCCAGTGGCGTGTTAGCGGCGTCCCGGAGTTAGCGCAGGCAGATGCTCGGCTCTCGGCATGTACAAGTATCAGGACCTCACCCCAGCCTGCTTCCAGTGGCGTGTTAGCGGCTTCCCGGAGTTAACGCAGGCAGATGCACGGCTCTCGGCATGTACAAGTATCAGGACCTCACCCCAGCCTGGTTCCAGTGGCGTGTTAGCGGCGTCCCGGAGTTAGCGCAGGCAGATGCATGGCTCTCGGCATGTACAAGTATCAGGGCCTCACCCCAGCCTGCTTCCAGTGGCGTGTTAGCGGTGTCCCGGAGTTAGTGCAGGCAGATGCACGGCTCTCAGCATGTACAAGTATCAGGACCTCACCCTAGCCTGGTTCCAGTGGCGTGTTAGCGGCGTCCTGGAGTTAGTGCAGGCAGATGCACGGCTCTCGGCATGTACAAGTATCAGGACCTCACCTCAGCCTGGTTCCAGTGGCGTGTTAGCGGCGTCCCGGAGTTAGCGCAGGCTGATGCACGGCTCTCGGCATGTAGAAGTATCAGGACCTCACCACAGCCTGGTTCCAGTGGCGTGTTAGCGGCGTCCCCGAGTTAGCGCAGGCAGATGCTCGGCTCTCAGCATGTACAAGTATCAGGACCTCACCCCAGCCTGCTTCCAGTGGCGTGTTAGCAGCGTCCCGGAGTTAGTGCAGGCAGATGCACGGCTCTCAGCATGTACAAGTATCAGGACCTCACCCCAGCCTGGTTCCAGTGGCGTGTTAGCTGCGTCCCAGAGTTAGCGCAGGCAGATGCATGGCTCTCGGCATGTACAAGTATCTGGACCTCACCCCAGCCTGGTTCCAGTGGCGTGTGAGCGGCTTACCGGAGTTAGTGCAGGCAGATGCGTGGCTCTCGGCATGTACAAGTATCAGGGCCTCAACCCAGCCAGGTTCCAGTGGCGTGTTAATGGCGTCCTGGAATTAGCGCAGGCAGATGCTCGGCTCTCGGCATGTACAAGTATCAGGACCTCACCCCAGCCTGGTTCCAGTGGCGTGTTAGCAGCGTCCTGGAGTTAGTGCAGGCAGATGCATGGCTCTCGGCATGTACAAGTATCAGGACCTCACCCCAGCCAGGTTCCAGTGGCGTGTTAGCGGCGTCCCGGAGTTAGCGCAGGCAGATGCACGGCTCTCGGCATGTACAAGTATCAGGACCTCACCCCATCCTGGATCCAGTGGCGTGTTAGCGGCGTCCCGGAGTTAGTGCAGGCAGATGCACGGCTCTCTGCATGTACAAGTATCAGGACCTCACCCCAGCCTGGTTCCAGTGGCGTGTTAGCGGCGTCCTGGAGTTAGCGCAGGCAGATGCATGGCTCTCGGCATGTACAAGTATCAGGACCTCACCCCAGCCTGGTTCCAGTGGCGTGTTAGCTGCGTCCCAGAGTTAGCGCAGGCAGATGTATGGCTCTCGGCATGTACAAGTATCTGGACCTCACCCCAGCCTGGTTCCAGTGGCGTGTGAGCGGCTTCCCGGAGTTAGTGCAGGCAGATGCGTGGCTCTCGGCATGTACAAGTATCAGGGCCTCAACCCAGCCAGGTTCCAGTGGCGTGTTAATGGCGTCCTGGAGTTAGCGCAGGCAGATGCTCAGCTCTCGGCATGTACAAGTATCAGGACCTCACCCCAGCCTGGTTCCAGTGGCGTGTTAGCGGCGTCCCAGAGTTAGCGCAGGCAGATGCTCGGCTCTCGGCATGTACAAGTATCAGGACCTCACCCCAGCCAGGTTCCAGTGGCGTGTTATCGGCGTCCCGGAGTTAGCGCAGGCAGATGCACGGCTCTCGGCATGTACAAGTATCAGGACCTCACCCCAGCCTGCTTCCAGTGGCGTGTTAGCGGCGCCCTGGAGTTAGCGTGGGCAGATGCACGGCTCTCGGCATGTAGAAGTATCAGGACCTCACCCCAGCCTGGTTCCAGTGGCGTGTTAGCGGCTTCCCGGAGTTAGCGCGGGCAGATGCACGGCTCTCGGCATGTAGAAGTATCAGGACCTCACCCCAGCCTGGTTCCAGTGGCGTGTTATCGGCGTCCCGGAGTTAGCGCGGGCAGATGCACGGCTCTCGGCATGTAGAAGTATCAGGACCTCACCCCAGCCTGGTTCCAGTGGCGTGTTAGCTGCGTCCCAGAGTTAGCGCTGGCAGATGCTCAGCTCTCGGCATGTACAAGTATCAGGACCTCCCCCCAGCCAGGTTCCAGTGGCGTGTTAGCGACGCCCCAGAGTTAGTGCAGGCAGATGCACGGCTCTCGCCATGTATAAGTATCAGGGCCTCACCCCAGCCTGGTTCCAGTGGCGTGTTAGCGGCGTCCTGGAGTTAGTGCAGGCAGATGCACAGCTCTCGGCATGTACAAGTATCAGGACCTCACCCCAGCCTGCTTTCAGTGGCGTGTTAGCGGCGTCCCAGAGTTAGTGCAGGCAGATGCTCAGCTCTCGGCATGTACAAGTATCAGGACCTCACCCCAGCCTGCTTCCAGTGGCGTGTTAGCGGCGTCCCAGAGTTAGTGCAGGCAGATGCACGGCTCTCGGCATGTACAAGTATCAGGGCCTCACCCCAGCCTGGTTCCAGTGGCGTGTTAGCGGCGCCCTGGAGTAAGCGCAGGCAGATGCACGGCTCTCGGCATGTACAAGTATCAGGACCTCACCCCAGCCTGGTTCCAGTGGCGTGTTAGCGGCGCCCTGGAGTTAGCGCAGGCAGATGCTCGGCTCTCGGCATGTACAAGTATCAGGACCTCACCCCAGCCTGGTTCCAGTGGCGTGTTAGCGGCTTCCCGGAGTTAGTGCAGGCAGATGCACGGCTCTCGGCATGTACAAGTATCAGGACCTCACCCCAGTCTGGTTCCAGTGGCGTGTTAATGGCGTCCCAGAGTTAGCGCAGGCTGATCCACGGCTCTCGGCATGTACAAGTATCAGGACCTCACCCCAGCCTGCTTCCAGTGGCGTGTTAGCGGCATCCTGAAGTTAGTGCAGGCAGATGCTCAGCTCTCGGCATGTAGAAGTATCAGGACCTCACCCCAGCCTGCTTCCAGTGGCGTGTTAGCAGCGTCCCGGAGTTAGCGCAGGCAGATGCTCGGCTCTCGGCATGTACAAGTATCAGGACCTCACCCCAGCCTGCTTCCAGTGGCGTGTTAGCGGCTTCCCGGAGTTAGCGCAGGCAGATGCACGGCTCTCGGCATGTAGAAGTATCAGGACCTCACCCCAGCCTGCTTCCAGTGGCGTGTTAGCGGCGTCCTGGAGTTAGCGCAGGCAGATGCTCAGCTCTCGGCATGTACAAGTATCAGGACCTCACCCCAGCCTGCTTCCAGTGGCGTGTTAGCGGCTTCCCGGAGTTAGCGCAGGCAGATGCACGGCTCTCGGCATGTAGAAGTATCAGGACCTCACCCCAGCCTGCTTCCAGTGGCGTGTTAGCGGCGTCCCGGAGTTAGCGCAGGCAGATGCTCGGCTCTCGGCATGTACAAGTATCAGGACCTCACCCCAGCCTGCTTCCAGTGGCGTGTTAGCGGCTTCCCGGAGTTAACGCAGGCAGATGCACGGCTCTCGGCATGTACAAGTATCAGGACCTCACCCCAGCCTGGTTCCAGTGGCGTGTTAGCGGCGTCCCGGAGTTAGCGCAGGCAGATGCATGGCTCTCGGCATGTACAAGTATCAGGGCCTCACCCCAGCCTGCTTCCAGTGGCGTGTTAGCGGTGTCCCGGAGTTAGTGCAGGCAGATGCACGGCTCTCGGCATGTACAAGTATCAGGACCTCACCCCAGCCTGGTTCCAGTGGCGTGTTAGCGGCTTCCCGGAGTTAGTGCAGGCAGATGCACGGCTCTCGGCATGTACAAGTATCAGGACCTCACCCCAGTCTGGTTCCAGTGGCGTGTTAATGGCGTCCCAGAGTTAGCGCAGGCTGATCCACGGCTCTCGGCATGTACAAGTATCAGGACCTCACCCCAGCCTGCTTCCAGTGGCGTGTTAGCGGCATCCTGAAGTTAGTGCAGGCAGATGCTCAGCTCTCGGCATGTAGAAGTATCAGGACCTCACCCCAGCCTGCTTCCAGTGGCGTGTTAGCAGCGTCCCGGAGTTAGCGCAGGCAGATGCTCGGCTCTCGGCATGTACAAGTATCAGGACCTCACCCCAGCCTGCTTCCAGTGGCGTGTTAGCGGCTTCCCGGAGTTAGCGCAGGCAGATGCACGGCTCTCGGCATGTAGAAGTATCAGGACCTCACCCCAGCCTGCTTCCAGTGGCGTGTTAGCGGCGTCCTGGAGTTAGCGCAGGCAGATGCTCAGCTCTCGGCATGTACAAGTATCAGGACCTCACCCCAGCCTGCTTCCAGTGGCGTGTTAGCGGCTTCCCGGAGTTAGCGCAGGCAGATGCACGGCTCTCGGCATGTAGAAGTATCAGGACCTCACCCCAGCCTGCTTCCAGTGGCGTGTTAGCGGCGTCCCGGAGTTAGCGCAGGCAGATGCTCGGCTCTCGGCATGTACAAGTATCAGGACCTCACCCCAGCCTGCTTCCAGTGGCGTGTTAGCGGCTTCCCGGAGTTAACGCAGGCAGATGCACGGCTCTCGGCATGTACAAGTATCAGGACCTCACCCCAGCCTGGTTCCAGTGGCGTGTTAGCGGCGTCCCGGAGTTAGCGCAGGCAGATGCATGGCTCTCGGCATGTACAAGTATCAGGGCCTCACCCCAGCCTGCTTCCAGTGGCGTGTTAGCGGTGTCCCGGAGTTAGTGCAGGCAGATGCACGGCTCTCGGCATGTACAAGTATCAGGACCTCACCCTAGCCTGGTTCCAGTGGCGTGTTAGCGGCGTCCTGGAGTTAGTGCAGGCAGATGCACGGCTCTCGGCATGTACAAGTATCAGGACCTCACCTCAGCCTGGTTCCAGTGGCGTGTTAGCGGCGTCCCGGAGTTAGCGCAGGCTGATGCACGGCTCTCGGCATGTAGAAGTATCAGGACCTCACCACAGCCTGGTTCCAGTGGCGTGTTAGCGGCGTCCCCGAGTTAGCGCAGGCAGATGCTCGGCTCTCAGCATGTACAAGTATCAGGACCTCACCCCAGCCTGCTTCCAGTGGCGTGTTAGCAGCGTCCCGGAGTTAGTGCAGGCAGATGCACGGCTCTCAGCATGTACAAGTATCAGGACCTCACCCCAGCCTGGTTCCAGTGGCGTGTTAGCTGCGTCCCAGAGTTAGCGCAGGCAGATGCATGGCTCTCGGCATGTACAAGTATCTGGACCTCACCCCAGCCTGGTTCCAGTGGCGTGTGAGCGGCTTACCGGAGTTAGTGCAGGCAGATGCGTGGCTCTCGGCATGTACAAGTATCAGGGCCTCAACCCAGCCAGGTTCCAGTGGCGTGTTAATGGCGTCCTGGAATTAGCGCAGGCAGATGCTCGGCTCTCGGCATGTACAAGTATCAGGACCTCACCCCAGCCTGGTTCCAGTGGCGTGTTAGCAGCGTCCTGGAGTTAGTGCAGGCAGATGCATGGCTCTCGGCATGTACAAGTATCAGGACCTCACCCCAGCCAGGTTCCAGTGGCGTGTTAGCGGCGTCCCGGAGTTAGCGCAGGCAGATGCACGGCTCTCGGCATGTACAAGTATCAGGACCTCACCCCATCCTGGATCCAGTGGCGTGTTAGCGGCGTCCCGGAGTTAGTGCAGGCAGATGCACGGCTCTCTGCATGTACAAGTATCAGGACCTCACCCCAGCCTGGTTCCAGTGGCGTGTTAGCGGCGTCCTGGAGTTAGCGCAGGCAGATGCATGGCTCTCGGCATGTACAAGTATCAGGACCTCACCCCAGCCTGGTTCCAGTGGCGTGTTAGCTGCGTCCCAGAGTTAGCGCAGGCAGATGTATGGCTCTCGGCATGTACAAGTATCTGGACCTCACCCCAGCCTGGTTCCAGTGGCGTGTGAGCGGCTTCCCGGAGTTAGTGCAGGCAGATGCGTGGCTCTCGGCATGTACAAGTATCAGGGCCTCAACCCAGCCAGGTTCCAGTGGCGTGTTAATGGCGTCCTGGAGTTAGCGCAGGCAGATGCTCAGCTCTCGGCATGTACAAGTATCAGGACCTCACCCCAGCCTGGTTCCAGTGGCGTGTTAGCGGCGCCCTGGAGTTAGTGCAGGCAGATGCACGGCTCTCGGCATGTACAAGTATCAGGACCTCCCCCCAGCCTGGTTCCAGTGGTGTGTTAGCGGCGCCCTGGAGTTAGTGCAGGCAGATGCATGGCTCTCGGCATGTACAAGTATCAGGACCTCACCCTAGCCTGGTTCCAGTGGCGTGTTAGCGGGGTCCTGGAGTTAGTGCAGGCAGATGCACGGCTCTCGGCATGTACAAGTATCAGGACCTCACCTCAGCCTGGTTCCAGTGGCGTGTTAGCGGCGTCCCGGAGTTAGCGCAGGCTGATGCACGGCTCTCGGCATGTAGAAGTATCAGGACCTCACCCCAGCCAGGTTCCAGTGGCGTGTTAGCGGCGTCCCGGAGTTAGTGCAGGCAGATGCTCGGCTCTCAGCATGTACAAGTATCAGGACCTCACCCTAGCCTGGTTCCAGTGGCGTGTTAGCGGCGTCCCAGAGTTAGTGCAGGCAGATGCACGGCTCTCGGCATGTACAAGTATCAGGACCTCACCCCAGCCTGGTTCCAGTGGCGTGTTAGCTGCGTCCCAGAGTTAGTGCAGGCAGATGCTCGGCTCTCGGCATGTACAAGTATCAGGACCTCACCCCAGCCAGGTTCCAGTGGCGTGTTAGCAGCGTCCTGGAGTTAGCGCAGGCAGATGCACGGCTCTCGGCATGTACAAGTATCAGGACCTCACCCCAGCCAGGTTCCAGTGGCGTGTTAGCGGCGTCCCAGAGTTAGCGCAGGCAGATGCATGGCTCTCGGCATGTACAAGTATCAGGACCTCACCCCAGCCTGCTTCCAGTGGCGTGTTAGTGGCGTCCTGGAGTTAGCGCAGACAGATGCATGGCTCTCGGCATGTACAAGTATCAGGACCTCACCCCAGCCTGGTTCCAGTGGGGTGTTAGCGGCGTCCCGGAGTTAGTGCAGGCAGATGCACGGCTCTCTGCATGTACAAGTATCAGGACCTCACCCCAGCCAGGTTCCAGTGGCGTGTTAGCGGCGTCCCGGAGTTAGTGCAGGCAGATGCACGGCTCTCTGCATGTACAAGTATCAGGACCTCACCCCAGCCTGGTTCCAGTGGCGTGTTAGCGGCGTCCTGGAGTTAGTGCATGCAGATGCACGGCTCTCGGCATGTACAAGTATCAGGACCTCACCCCAGCCAGGTTCCAGTGGCGTGTTAGCGGCGTCCCGGAGTTAGTGCAGGCAGATGCACGGCTCTCTGCATGTACAAGTATCAGGACCTCACCCCAGCCTGGTTCCAGTGGCGTGTTAGCGGCGTCCCGGAGTTAGTGCAGGCAGATGCACGGCTCTCTGCATGTACAAGTATCAGGACCTCACCCCAGCCTGGTTCCAGTGGCGTGTTAGCGGCGTCCTGGAGTTAGCGCAGGCAGATGCATGGCTCTCGGCATGTACAAGTATCAGGACCTCACCCCAGCCTGCTTCCAGTGGCGTGTTAGCAGCGTCCCAGAGTTAGCGCAGGCAGATGCTCAGCTCTCGGCATGTACAAGTATCAGGACCTCACCCCAGCCTGGTTCCAGTGGCGTGTTAGCGGCGCCCTGGAGTTAGTGCAGGCAGATGCACGGCTCTCGGCATGTACAAGTATCAGGACCTCCCCCAGCCTGGTTCCAGTGGTGTGTTAGCGGCGCCCTGGAGTTAGTGCAGGCAGATGCACGGCTCTCGGCATGTACAAGTATCAGGACCTCACCCTAGCCTGGTTCCAGTGGCGTGTTAGCGGCGTCCTGGAGTTAGTGCAGGCAGATGCACGGCTCTCGGCATGTACAAGTATCAGGACCTCACCTCAGCCTGGTTCCAGTGGCGTGTTAGCGGCGTCCCGGAGTTAGCGCAGGCTGATGCACGGCTCTCGGCATGTAGAAGTATCAGGACCTCACCCCAGCCAGGTTCCAGTGGCGTGTTAGCGGCGTCCCGGAGTTAGTGCAGGCAGATGCTCGGCTCTCAGCATGTACAAGTATCAGGACCTCACCCTAGCCTGGTTCCAGTGGCGTGTTAGCGGCGTCCCAGAGTTAGTGCAGGCAGATGCACGGCTCTCGGCATGTACAAGTATCAGGACCTCACCCCAGCCTGGTTCCTGTGGCGTGTTAGCTGCGTCCCAGAGTTAGTGCAGGCAGATGCTCGGCTCTCGGCATGTACAAGTATCAGGACCTCACCCCAGCCAGGTTCCAGTGGCGTGTTAGCAGCGTCCTGGAGTTAGCGCAGGCAGATGCACGGCTCTCGGCATGTACAAGTATCAGGACCTCACCCCAGCCTGGTTCCAGTGGCGTGTTAGCGGCGTCCCAGAGTTAGCGCAGGCAGATGCATGGCTCTCGGCATGTACAAGTATCAGGACCTCACCCCAGCCTGCTTCCAGTGGCGTGTTAGCGGGGCCCCGGAGTTAGTGCAGGCAGATGCATGGCTCTCGGCATGTACAAGTATCAGGACCTCACCCCAGCCTGGTTCCAGTGGCGTGTTAGCGGCGTCCCAGAGTTAGCGCAGGCAGATGCACGGCTCTTGGCATGTAGAAGTATCAGGACCTCACCCCAGCCTGGTTCCAGTGGCGTGTTAGCAGAGTCTTGGAGTTAGTGCAGGCAGATGCTCGGCTCTCAGCATGTACACGTATCAGGGCCTCACCCCAGCCTGGTTCCAGTGGCGTGTTAGCGACGTCCCGGAGTTAGCGCAGGCAGATGCATGGCTCTCGGCATGTACAAGTATCAGGACCTCACCCCAGCCTGCTTCCAGTGGCGTGTTAGCGGCGTCCCAAAGTTAGCGCAGGCAGATGCACGGCTCTCGGCATGTAGAAGTATCAGGACCTCACCCCAGCCTGGTTCCAGTGGCGTGTTAGCGACGTCCCGGAGTTAGTGCAGGCAGATGCACGGCTCTCGGCATGTACAAGTATCAGGACCTCACCCCAGCCTGGTTCCAGTGGCGTGTTAGCGGCGTCCTGGAGTTAGTGCAGGCAGATGCATGGCTCTCGGCATGTACATGTATCAGGACCTCCCCCCAGCCTGGTTCCAGTGGCGTGTTAGCAGCGTCCCGGAGTTAGCACAGGCAGATGCACGGCTCTCGGCATGTACAAGTATCAGGGCCTCACCCCAGCCTGGTTCCAGTGGCGTGTTAGCGGGGCCCTGGAGTTAGCGCAGGCAGATGCTCGGCTCTCGGCATGTACAAGTATCAGGACCTCACCCCAGCCTGGTTCCAGTGGTGTGTTAGCGGCGTCCCAGAGTTAGCGCAGGCAGATGCTCGGCTCTCGGCATGTACAAGTATCAGGACCTCACCCTAGCCTGGCTCCAGTGGCGTGTTAGCGACGTCCCGGAGTTAGCGCAGGCAGATACTCGGCTCTCGGCATTTACAAGTATCAGGACCTCACCCCAGCCTGCTTCCAGTGGCGTGTTAGCGGTGTCCCGGAGTTAGTGCAGGCAGATGCATGGCTCTCGGCATGTACAAGTATCAGGATCTCACCCCAGCCAGGTTCCAGTGGCGTGTTAGCGGTGTTCCGGAGTTAGTGCAGGCAGATGCTCGGCTCTCGGCATGTACAAGTATCAGGACCTCACCCTAGCCTGGTTCCAGTGGCGTGTTAGCGGTGTCCCAGAGTTTGCGCAGGCAGATGCACGGCTCACGGCATGTACAAGTATCAGGACCTCACCCCAGCCTGGTTCCAGTGGCGTGTTAGCGGCGTCCCAGAGTTAGCGCAGGCAGATGCACGGCTCTCGGCATGTACAAGTATCAGGACCTCACCCCAGCCTGGTTCCAGTGGCGTGTTAGCGACGTCCCAGAGTTAGCGCAGGCAGATGCACGGCTCTCGGCATGTACAAGTATCAGGGCCTCACCCCAGCCTGGTTCCAGTGGCGTGTTAGCAGCGTCCCGGAGTTAGCGCAGGCAGATGCACGGCTCTCGGCATGTACAAGTATCAGGGCCTCACCCCAGCCTGCTTCCAGTGGCGTGTTAGCGGCGTCCCAGAGTTAGCGCAGGCAGATGCACGGCTCTCGGCATGAACAAATATCAGAACCTCACCCCAGCCTGCTTCCAGTGGCGTGTTAGCGGCGTCCCGGAGTTAGTGCAGGCAGATGCTCAGCTCTTGGCATGTACAAGTATCAGGACCTCACCCCAGCCTGGTTCCAGTGGCGTGTTAGCGACGTCCCGGAGTTAGCGCAGGCAGATGCACGGCTCTTGGCATGTACAAGTATCAGGACCTCACCCCAGCCTGGTTCCAGTGGCATGTTAGCGGCGTCCCGGAGTTAGCGCAGGCAGATGCTCAGCTCTCGGCATGTACAAGTATCAGGACCTCACCCCAGCCTGGTTCCAGTGGCGTGTTAGCAGCGTCCCGGAGTTAGCGCAGGCAGATGCATGGCTCTCGGCATGTACAAGTATCAGGACCTCACCCCAGCCTGCTTCCAGTGGCGTGTTAGCAGCGTCCCGGAGTTAGCGCAGGCAGATGCACGGCTCTCGGCATGTACAAGTATCAGGACCTCACCCCAGCCTGCTTCCAGTGGCGTGTTAGCAGCGTCCCGGAGTTAGCGCAGGCAGATGCATGGCTCTCGGCATGTACAAGTATCAGGACCTCCCCCCAGCCAGGTTCCAGTGGCGTGTTAGCGGCGTCCCGGAGTTAGCGCAGGCAGATGCTCGGCTCTCGGCATGTACAAGTATCAGGACCTCACCCCAGCCTGCTTCCAGTGGCGTGTTAGCGGGGCCCCGAAGTTAGTGCAGGCAGATGCACGGCTCTCGGCATGTACAAGTATCAGGATCTCACCCCAGCCTGCTTCCAGTGGCGTGTTAGCGGCGTCCCAGAGTTAGCACAGGCAGATGCACGGCTCTCGGCATGTACAAGTATCAGGACCTCACCCCAGCCTGCTTCCAGTGGCGTGTTAGCGGCGTCCCAGAGTTAGTGCAGGCAGATGCACGGCTCTCGGCATGTACAAGTATCAGGACCTCACCCCAGCCTGCTTCCATTGGCGTGTTAGCGGGGCCCCGGAGTTAGTGCAGGCAGATGCACGGCTCTCGGCATGTACAAGTATCAGGACCTCACCCCAGCCTGCTTCCAGTGGAGTGTTAGCGGCGTCCCGGAGTTAGCGCAGGCAGATGCTCGGCTCTCGGCATGTACAAGTATCAGGGCCTCACCCCAGCCTGGTTCCAGTGGCGTGTTAGCGACGTCCCAGAGTTAGCGCAGGCAGATGCACGGCTCTCGGCATGTACAAGTATCAGGACCTCACCCCAGCCTGCTTCCAGTGGCGTGTTAGCGGCGTCCCGGAGTTAGCGCAGGCAGATGCTCGGCTCTCGGCATGTACAAGTATCAGGACCTCACCCCAGCCTGCTTCCAGTGGCGTGTTAGCAGCGTCCCGGAGTTAGCGCAGGCAGATGCTCGGCTCTCGGCATGTACAAGTATCAGCACCTCACCCCAGCCTGCTTCCAGTGGCGTGTTAGCAGCGTCCCGGAGTTAGCGCAGGCAGATGCATGGCTCTCGGCATGTACAAGTATCAGGACCTCACCCCAGCCTGGTTCCAGTGGCGTGTTAGCGGCGTCCCAGAGTTAGCGCAGGCAGATGCATGGCTCTCGGCATGTACAAGTATCAGGACCTTACCCCAGCCTGCTTCCAGTGGCGTGTTAGCGGGGCCCCGGAGTTAGTGCAGGCAGATGCATGGCTCTCGGCATGTACAAGTATCAGGACCTCACCCCAGCCTGGTTCCAGTGGCGTGTTAGCGGCGTCCCAGAGTTAGCGCAGGCAGATGCACGGCTCTCGGCATGTAGAAGTATCAGGACCTCACCCCAGCCTGGTTCCAGTGGCGTGTTAGCAGAGTCTTGGAGTTAGTGCAGGCAGATGCTCGGCTCTCAGCATGTACACGTATCAGGGCCTCACCCCAGCCTGGTTCCAGTGGCGTGTTAGCGACGTCCCGGAGTTAGCGCAGGCAGATGCATGGCTCTCGGCATGTACAAGTATCAGGACCTCACCCCCGCCTGCTTCCAGTGGCGTGTTAGCGGCGTCCCAAAGTTAGCGCAGGCAGATGCACGGCTCTCGGCATGTAGAAGTATCAGGACCTCACCCCAGCCTGGTTCCAGTGGCGTGTTAGCGACGTCCCGGAGTTAGTGCAGGCAGATGCACGGCTCTCGGCATGTACAAGTATCAGGACCTCACCCCAGCCTGGTTCCAGTGGCGTGTTAGCGGCGTCCTGGAGTTAGTGCAGGCAGATGCATGGCTCTCGGCATGTACAAGTATCAGGACCTCCCCCCAGCCTGGTTCCAGTGGCGTGTTAGCAGCGTCCCGGAGTTAGCACAGGCAGATGCACGGCTCTCGGCATGTACAAGTATCAGGGCCTCACCCCAGCCTGGTTCCAGTGGCGTGTTAGCGGGGCCCTGGAGTTAGCGCAGGCAGATGCTCGGCTCTCGGCATGTACAAGTATCAGGACCTCACCCCAGCCTGGTTCCAGTGGTGTGTTAGCGGCGTCCCTGAGTTAGCGCAGGCAGATGCTCGGCTCTCGGCATGTACAAGTATCAGGACCTCACCCTAGCCTGGTTCCAGTGGCGTGTTAGCGACGTCCCGGAGTTAGCGCAGGCAGATACTCGGCTCTCGGCATTTACAAGTATCAGGACCTCACCCTAGCCTGGTTCCAGTGGCGTGTTAGCGGTGTCCCGGAGTTAGTGCAGGCAGATGCATGGCTCTCGGCATGTACAAGTATCAGGATCTCACCCCAGCCAGGTTCCAGTGGCGTGTTAGCGGTGTTCCGGATTTAGTGCAGGCAGATGCTCGGCTCTCGGCATGTACAAGTATCAGGACCTCACCCTAGCCTGGTTCCAGTGGCGTGTTAGCGGTGTCCCAGAGTTTGCGCAGGCAGATGCACGGCTCTCGGCATGTACAAGTATCAGGACCTCACCCCAGCCTTGTTCCAGTGGCGTGTTAGCGACGTCCCAGAGTTAGCGCAGGCAGATGCACGGCTCTCGGCATGTACAAGTATCAGGGCCTCACCCCAGCCTGGTTCCAGTGGCGTGTTAGCGGCGTCCCAGAGTTAGCGCAGGCAGATGCACGGCTCTCGGCATGTACAAGTATCAGAACCTCACCCCAGCCTGCTTCCAGTGGCGTGTTAGCGGCGTCCCGGAGTTAGTGCAGGCAGATGCATGGCTCTCGGCATGTACAAGTATCAGGACCTCACCCCAGCCTGGTTCCAGTGGCGTGTTAGCAGCGTCCCGGAGTTAGCGCAGGCAGATGCATGGCTCTCGGCATGTACAAGTATCAGGACCTCACCCCAGCCTGCTTCCAGTGGCGTGTTAGCAGCGTCCCGGAGTTAGCGCAGGCAGATGCACGGCTCTCGGCATGTACAAGTATCAGGACCTCACCCCAGCCTGCTTCCAGTGGCGTGTTAGCAGCGTCCCGGAGTTAGCGCAGGCAGATGCATGGCTCTCGGCATGTACAAGTATCAGGACCTCCCCCCAGCCAGGTTCCAGTGGCGTGTTAGCGGCGTCCCGGAGTTAGCGCAGGCAGATGCTCGGCTCTCGGCATGTACAAGTATCAGGACCTCACCCCAGCCTGCTTCCAGTGGCGTGTTAGCGGGGCCCCGAAGTTAGTGCAGGCAGATGCACGGCTCTCGGCATGTACAAGTATCAGGATCTCACCCCAGCCTGCTTCCAGTGGCGTGTTAGCGGCGTCCCAGAGTTAGCACAGGCAGATGCACGGCTCTCGGCATGTACAAGTATCAGGACCTCACCCCAGCCTGCTTCCAGTGGCGTGTTAGCGGCGTCCCAGAGTTAGTGCAGGCAGATGCACGGCTCTCGGCATGTACAAGTATCAGGACCTCACCCCAGCCTGCTTCCATTGGCGTGTTAGCGGGGCCCCGGAGTTAGTGCAGGCAGATGCACGGCTCTCGGCATGTACAAGTATCAGGACCTCACCCCAGCCTGCTTCCAGTGGAGTGTTAGCGGCGTCCCGGAGTTAGCGCAGGCAGATGCTCGGCTCTCGGCATGTACAAGTATCAGGGCCTCACCCCAGCCTGGTTCCAGTGGCGTGTTAGCGACGTCCCAGAGTTAGCGCAGGCAGATGCACGGCTCTCGGCATGTACAAGTATCAGGACCTCACCCCAGCCTGCTTCCAGTGGCGTGTTAGCGGCGTCCCGGAGTTAGCGCAGGCAGATGCTCGGCTCTCGGCATGTACAAGTATCAGGACCTCACCCCAGCCTGCTTCCAGTGGCGTGTTAGCAGCGTCCCGGAGTTAGCGCAGGCAGATGCTCGGCTCTCGGCATGTACAAGTATCAGCACCTCACCCCAGCCTGCTTCCAGTGGCGTGTTAGCAGCGTCCCGGAGTTAGCGCAGGCAGATGCATGGCTCTCGGCATGTACAAGTATCAGGACCTCCCCCCAGCCAGGTTCCAGTGGCGTGTTAGCGGCGTCCCGGAGTTAGCGCAGGCAGATGCTCGGCTCTCGGCATGTACAAGTATCAGGACCTCACCCCAGCCTGCTTCCAGTGGCGTGTTAGCGGGGCCCCGGAGTTAGTGCAGGCAGATGCACGGCTCTCGGCATGTACAAGTATCAGGATCTCACCCCAGCCTGCTTCCAGTGGCGTGTTAGCGGCGTCCCAGAGTTAGCACAGGCAGATGCACGGGTCTCGGCATGTACAAGTATCAGGACCTCACCCCAGCCTGCTTCCAGTGGCGTGTTAGCGGCGTCCCAGAGTTAGTGCAGGCAGATGCACGGCTCTCGGCATGTACAAGTATCAGGACCTCACCCCAGCCTGCTTCCATTGGCGTGTTAGCGGGGCCCCGGAGTTAGTGCAGGCAGATGCACGGCTCTTGGCATGTACAAGTATCAGGACCTCACCCCAGCCTGGTTCCAGTGGCGTGTTAGCGACGTCCCAGAGTTAGTGCAGGCAGATGCACGGCTCTCGGCATGTACAAGTGTCAGGACCTCACCCCAGCCTGGTTCCAGTGGCGTGTTAGCAGAGTCCTGGAGTTAGCGCAGGCAGATGCACAGCTCTCGGCATGTACAAGTATCAGGACCTCACCCCAGCCTGCTTCCAGTGGCGTGTTAGCGACGTCCCAGAGTTAGCGCAGGCAGATGCTCGGCTCTCGGCATGTACAAGTATCAGGGCCTCACCCCAGCCTGCTTCCAGTGGCGTGTTAGC
Organism: Hyperolius riggenbachi; assembly: GCF_040937935.1. Classification (NCBI taxonomy): domain Eukaryota; kingdom Metazoa; phylum Chordata; class Amphibia; order Anura; family Hyperoliidae; genus Hyperolius; species Hyperolius riggenbachi. The sequence continues at coordinate 240,456,784 of NC_090656.1, forward strand.
AGCGTCCTGTAGTTAGCGCAGGTAGATGCTCGGCTCTCGGCATGTACAAGTATCAGGACCTCTCCCCAGCCTGCTTCCAGTGGCGTGTTAGCAGCGTCCTGGAGTTAGCGCAGGCAGATGCTCGGCTCTCGGCATGTACAAGTATCAGGACCTCACCCCAGCCTGCTTCCAGTGGCGTGTTAGCGGCTTCCCGGAGTTAGCGCAGGCAGATGCACGGCTCTCGGCATGTAGAAGTATCAGGACCTCACCCCAGCCTGCTTCCAGTGGCGTGTTAGCGGCGTCCTGGAGTTAGCGCAGGCAGATGCTCAGCTCTCGGCATGTACAAGTATCAGGACCTCACCCCAGCCTGCTTCCAGTGGCGTGTTAGCGGCTTCCCGGAGTTAGCGCAGGCAGATGCACGGCTCTCGGCATGTAGAAGTATCAGGACCTCACCCCAGCCTGCTTCCAGTGGCGTGTTAGCGGCGTCCCGGAGTTAGCGCAGGCAGATGCTCGGCTCTCGGCATGTACAAGTATCAGGACCTCACCCCAGCCTGCTTCCAGTGGCGTGTTAGCGGCTTCCCGGAGTTAACGCAGGCAGATGCACGGCTCTCGGCATGTACAAGTATCAGGACCTCACCCCAGCCTGGTTCCAGTGGCGTGTTAGCGGCGTCCCGGAGTTAGCGCAGGCAGATGCATGGCTCTCGGCATGTACAAGTATCAGGGCCTCACCCCAGCCTGCTTCCAGTGGCGTGTTAGCGGTGTCCCGGAGTTAGTGCAGGCAGATGCACGGCTCTCGGCATGTACAAGTATCAGGACCTCACCCTAGCCTGGTTCCAGTGGCGTGTTAGCGGCGTCCTGGAGTTAGTGCAGGCAGATGCACGGCTCTCGGCATGTACAAGTATCAGGACCTCACCTCAGCCTGGTTCCAGTGGCGTGTTAGCGGCGTCCCGGAGTTAGCGCAGGCTGATGCACGGCTCTCGGCATGTAGAAGTATCAGGACCTCACCACAGCCTGGTTCCAGTGGCGTGTTAGCGGCGTCCCCGAGTTAGCGCAGGCAGATGCTCGGCTCTCAGCATGTACAAGTATCAGGACCTCACCCCAGCCTGCTTCCAGTGGCGTGTTAGCAGCGTCCCGGAGTTAGTGCAGGCAGATGCACGGCTCTCAGCATGTACAAGTATCAGGACCTCACCCCAGCCTGGTTCCAGTGGCGTGTTAGCTGCGTCCCAGAGTTAGCGCAGGCAGATGCATGGCTCTCGGCATGTACAAGTATCTGGACCTCACCCCAGCCTGGTTCCAGTGGCGTGTGAGCGGCTTACCGGAGTTAGTGCAGGCAGATGCGTGGCTCTCGGCATGTACAAGTATCAGGGCCTCAACCCAGCCAGGTTCCAGTGGCGTGTTAATGGCGTCCTGGAATTAGCGCAGGCAGATGCTCGGCTCTCGGCATGTACAAGTATCAGGACCTCACCCCAGCCTGGTTCCAGTGGCGTGTTAGCAGCGTCCTGGAGTTAGTGCAGGCAGATGCATGGCTCTCGGCATGTACAAGTATCAGGACCTCACCCCATCCTGGATCCAGTGGCGTGTTAGCGGCGTCCCGGAGTTAGTGCAGGCAGATGCACGGCTCTCTGCATGTACAAGTATCAGGACCTCACCCCAGCCTGGTTCCAGTGGCGTGTTAGCGGCGTCCCGGAGTTAGTGCAGGCAGATGCACGGCTCTCTGCATGTACAAGTATCAGGACCTCACCCCAGCCTGGTTCCAGTGGCGTGTTAGCGGCGTCCTGGAGTTAGCGCAGGCAGATGCATGGCTCTCGGCATGTACAAGTATCAGGACCTCACCCCAGCCTGGTTCCAGTGGCGTGTTAGCTGCGTCCCAGAGTTAGCGCAGGCAGATGTATGGCTCTCGGCATGTACAAGTATCTGGACCTCACCCCAGCCTGGTTCCAGTGGCGTGTGAGCGGCTTCCCGGAGTTAGTGCAGGCAGATGCGTGGCTCTCGGCATGTACAAGTATCAGGGCCTCAACCCAGCCAGGTTCCAGTGGCGTGTTAATGGCGTCCTGGAGTTAGCGCAGGCAGATGCTCAGCTCTCGGCATGTACAAGTATCAGGACCTCACCCCAGCCTGGTTCCAGTGGCGTGTTAGCGGCGTCCCAGAGTTAGCGCAGGCAGATGCTCGGCTCTCGGCATGTACAAGTATCAGGACCTCACCCCAGCCAGGTTCCAGTGGCGTGTTATCGGCGTCCCGGAGTTAGCGCAGGCAGATGCACGGCTCTCGGCATGTACAAGTATCAGGACCTCACCCCAGCCTGCTTCCAGTGGCGTGTTAGCGGCGCCCTGGAGTTAGCGTGGGCAGATGCACGGCTCTCGGCATGTAGAAGTATCAGGACCTCACCCCAGCCTGGTTCCAGTGGCGTGTTAGCGGCTTCCCGGAGTTAGCGCGGGCAGATGCACGGCTCTCGGCATGTAGAAGTATCAGGACCTCACCCCAGCCTGGTTCCAGTGGCGTGTTATCGGCGTCCCGGAGTTAGCGCGGGCAGATGCACGGCTCTCGGCATGTAGAAGTATCAGGACCTCACCCCAGCCTGGTTCCAGTGGCGTGTTAGCTGCGTCCCAGAGTTAGCGCTGGCAGATGCTCAGCTCTCGGCATGTACAAGTATCAGGACCTCCCCCCAGCCAGGTTCCAGTGGCGTGTTAGCGACGCCCCAGAGTTAGTGCAGGCAGATGCACGGCTCTCGCCATGTATAAGTATCAGGGCCTCACCCCAGCCTGGTTCCAGTGGCGTGTTAGCGGCGTCCTGGAGTTAGTGCAGGCAGATGCACAGCTCTCGGCATGTACAAGTATCAGGACCTCACCCCAGCCTGCTTTCAGTGGCGTGTTAGCGGCGTCCCAGAGTTAGTGCAGGCAGATGCTCAGCTCTCGGCATGTACAAGTATCAGGACCTCACCCCAGCCTGCTTCCAGTGGCGTGTTAGCGGCGTCCCAGAGTTAGTGCAGGCAGATGCACGGCTCTCGGCATGTACAAGTATCAGGGCCTCACCCCAGCCTGGTTCCAGTGGCGTGTTAGCGGCGCCCTGGAGTAAGCGCAGGCAGATGCACGGCTCTCGGCATGTACAAGTATCAGGACCTCACCCCAGCCTGGTTCCAGTGGCGTGTTAGCGGCGCCCTGGAGTTAGCGCAGGCAGATGCTCGGCTCTCGGCATGTACAAGTATCAGGACCTCACCCCAGCCTGGTTCCAGTGGCGTGTTAGCGGCTTCCCGGAGTTAGTGCAGGCAGATGCACGGCTCTCGGCATGTACAAGTATCAGGACCTCACCCCAGTCTGGTTCCAGTGGCGTGTTAATGGCGTCCCAGAGTTAGCGCAGGCTGATCCACGGCTCTCGGCATGTACAAGTATCAGGACCTCACCCCAGCCTGCTTCCAGTGGCGTGTTAGCGGCATCCTGAAGTTAGTGCAGGCAGATGCTCAGCTCTCGGCATGTAGAAGTATCAGGACCTCACCCCAGCCTGCTTCCAGTGGCGTGTTAGCAGCGTCCCGGAGTTAGCGCAGGCAGATGCTCGGCTCTCGGCATGTACAAGTATCAGGACCTCACCCCAGCCTGCTTCCAGTGGCGTGTTAGCGGCTTCCCGGAGTTAGCGCAGGCAGATGCACGGCTCTCGGCATGTAGAAGTATCAGGACCTCACCCCAGCCTGCTTCCAGTGGCGTGTTAGCGGCGTCCTGGAGTTAGCGCAGGCAGATGCTCAGCTCTCGGCATGTACAAGTATCAGGACCTCACCCCAGCCTGCTTCCAGTGGCGTGTTAGCGGCTTCCCGGAGTTAGCGCAGGCAGATGCACGGCTCTCGGCATGTAGAAGTATCAGGACCTCACCCCAGCCTGCTTCCAGTGGCGTGTTAGCGGCGTCCCGGAGTTAGCGCAGGCAGATGCTCGGCTCTCGGCATGTACAAGTATCAGGACCTCACCCCAGCCTGCTTCCAGTGGCGTGTTAGCGGCTTCCCGGAGTTAACGCAGGCAGATGCACGGCTCTCGGCATGTACAAGTATCAGGACCTCACCCCAGCCTGGTTCCAGTGGCGTGTTAGCGGCGTCCCGGAGTTAGCGCAGGCAGATGCATGGCTCTCGGCATGTACAAGTATCAGGGCCTCACCCCAGCCTGCTTCCAGTGGCGTGTTAGCGGTGTCCCGGAGTTAGTGCAGGCAGATGCACGGCTCTCGGCATGTACAAGTATCAGGACCTCACCCCAGCCTGGTTCCAGTGGCGTGTTAGCGGCTTCCCGGAGTTAGTGCAGGCAGATGCACGGCTCTCGGCATGTACAAGTATCAGGACCTCACCCCAGTCTGGTTCCAGTGGCGTGTTAATGGCGTCCCAGAGTTAGCGCAGGCTGATCCACGGCTCTCGGCATGTACAAGTATCAGGACCTCACCCCAGCCTGCTTCCAGTGGCGTGTTAGCGGCATCCTGAAGTTAGTGCAGGCAGATGCTCAGCTCTCGGCATGTAGAAGTATCAGGACCTCACCCCAGCCTGCTTCCAGTGGCGTGTTAGCAGCGTCCCGGAGTTAGCGCAGGCAGATGCTCGGCTCTCGGCATGTACAAGTATCAGGACCTCACCCCAGCCTGCTTCCAGTGGCGTGTTAGCGGCTTCCCGGAGTTAGCGCAGGCAGATGCACGGCTCTCGGCATGTAGAAGTATCAGGACCTCACCCCAGCCTGCTTCCAGTGGCGTGTTAGCGGCGTCCTGGAGTTAGCGCAGGCAGATGCTCAGCTCTCGGCATGTACAAGTATCAGGACCTCACCCCAGCCTGCTTCCAGTGGCGTGTTAGCGGCTTCCCGGAGTTAGCGCAGGCAGATGCACGGCTCTCGGCATGTAGAAGTATCAGGACCTCACCCCAGCCTGCTTCCAGTGGCGTGTTAGCGGCGTCCCGGAGTTAGCGCAGGCAGATGCTCGGCTCTCGGCATGTACAAGTATCAGGACCTCACCCCAGCCTGCTTCCAGTGGCGTGTTAGCGGCTTCCCGGAGTTAACGCAGGCAGATGCACGGCTCTCGGCATGTACAAGTATCAGGACCTCACCCCAGCCTGGTTCCAGTGGCGTGTTAGCGGCGTCCCGGAGTTAGCGCAGGCAGATGCATGGCTCTCGGCATGTACAAGTATCAGGGCCTCACCCCAGCCTGCTTCCAGTGGCGTGTTAGCGGTGTCCCGGAGTTAGTGCAGGCAGATGCACGGCTCTCGGCATGTACAAGTATCAGGACCTCACCCTAGCCTGGTTCCAGTGGCGTGTTAGCGGCGTCCTGGAGTTAGTGCAGGCAGATGCACGGCTCTCGGCATGTACAAGTATCAGGACCTCACCTCAGCCTGGTTCCAGTGGCGTGTTAGCGGCGTCCCGGAGTTAGCGCAGGCTGATGCACGGCTCTCGGCATGTAGAAGTATCAGGACCTCACCACAGCCTGGTTCCAGTGGCGTGTTAGCGGCGTCCCCGAGTTAGCGCAGGCAGATGCTCGGCTCTCAGCATGTACAAGTATCAGGACCTCACCCCAGCCTGCTTCCAGTGGCGTGTTAGCAGCGTCCCGGAGTTAGTGCAGGCAGATGCACGGCTCTCAGCATGTACAAGTATCAGGACCTCACCCCAGCCTGGTTCCAGTGGCGTGTTAGCTGCGTCCCAGAGTTAGCGCAGGCAGATGCATGGCTCTCGGCATGTACAAGTATCTGGACCTCACCCCAGCCTGGTTCCAGTGGCGTGTGAGCGGCTTACCGGAGTTAGTGCAGGCAGATGCGTGGCTCTCGGCATGTACAAGTATCAGGGCCTCAACCCAGCCAGGTTCCAGTGGCGTGTTAATGGCGTCCTGGAATTAGCGCAGGCAGATGCTCGGCTCTCGGCATGTACAAGTATCAGGACCTCACCCCAGCCTGGTTCCAGTGGCGTGTTAGCAGCGTCCTGGAGTTAGTGCAGGCAGATGCATGGCTCTCGGCATGTACAAGTATCAGGACCTCACCCCAGCCAGGTTCCAGTGGCGTGTTAGCGGCGTCCCGGAGTTAGCGCAGGCAGATGCACGGCTCTCGGCATGTACAAGTATCAGGACCTCACCCCATCCTGGATCCAGTGGCGTGTTAGCGGCGTCCCGGAGTTAGTGCAGGCAGATGCACGGCTCTCTGCATGTACAAGTATCAGGACCTCACCCCAGCCTGGTTCCAGTGGCGTGTTAGCGGCGTCCTGGAGTTAGCGCAGGCAGATGCATGGCTCTCGGCATGTACAAGTATCAGGACCTCACCCCAGCCTGGTTCCAGTGGCGTGTTAGCTGCGTCCCAGAGTTAGCGCAGGCAGATGTATGGCTCTCGGCATGTACAAGTATCTGGACCTCACCCCAGCCTGGTTCCAGTGGCGTGTGAGCGGCTTCCCGGAGTTAGTGCAGGCAGATGCGTGGCTCTCGGCATGTACAAGTATCAGGGCCTCAACCCAGCCAGGTTCCAGTGGCGTGTTAATGGCGTCCTGGAGTTAGCGCAGGCAGATGCTCAGCTCTCGGCATGTACAAGTATCAGGACCTCACCCCAGCCTGGTTCCAGTGGCGTGTTAGCGGCGCCCTGGAGTTAGTGCAGGCAGATGCACGGCTCTCGGCATGTACAAGTATCAGGACCTCCCCCCAGCCTGGTTCCAGTGGTGTGTTAGCGGCGCCCTGGAGTTAGTGCAGGCAGATGCATGGCTCTCGGCATGTACAAGTATCAGGACCTCACCCTAGCCTGGTTCCAGTGGCGTGTTAGCGGGGTCCTGGAGTTAGTGCAGGCAGATGCACGGCTCTCGGCATGTACAAGTATCAGGACCTCACCTCAGCCTGGTTCCAGTGGCGTGTTAGCGGCGTCCCGGAGTTAGCGCAGGCTGATGCACGGCTCTCGGCATGTAGAAGTATCAGGACCTCACCCCAGCCAGGTTCCAGTGGCGTGTTAGCGGCGTCCCGGAGTTAGTGCAGGCAGATGCTCGGCTCTCAGCATGTACAAGTATCAGGACCTCACCCTAGCCTGGTTCCAGTGGCGTGTTAGCGGCGTCCCAGAGTTAGTGCAGGCAGATGCACGGCTCTCGGCATGTACAAGTATCAGGACCTCACCCCAGCCTGGTTCCAGTGGCGTGTTAGCTGCGTCCCAGAGTTAGTGCAGGCAGATGCTCGGCTCTCGGCATGTACAAGTATCAGGACCTCACCCCAGCCAGGTTCCAGTGGCGTGTTAGCAGCGTCCTGGAGTTAGCGCAGGCAGATGCACGGCTCTCGGCATGTACAAGTATCAGGACCTCACCCCAGCCAGGTTCCAGTGGCGTGTTAGCGGCGTCCCAGAGTTAGCGCAGGCAGATGCATGGCTCTCGGCATGTACAAGTATCAGGACCTCACCCCAGCCTGCTTCCAGTGGCGTGTTAGTGGCGTCCTGGAGTTAGCGCAGACAGATGCATGGCTCTCGGCATGTACAAGTATCAGGACCTCACCCCAGCCTGGTTCCAGTGGGGTGTTAGCGGCGTCCCGGAGTTAGTGCAGGCAGATGCACGGCTCTCTGCATGTACAAGTATCAGGACCTCACCCCAGCCAGGTTCCAGTGGCGTGTTAGCGGCGTCCCGGAGTTAGTGCAGGCAGATGCACGGCTCTCTGCATGTACAAGTATCAGGACCTCACCCCAGCCTGGTTCCAGTGGCGTGTTAGCGGCGTCCTGGAGTTAGTGCATGCAGATGCACGGCTCTCGGCATGTACAAGTATCAGGACCTCACCCCAGCCAGGTTCCAGTGGCGTGTTAGCGGCGTCCCGGAGTTAGTGCAGGCAGATGCACGGCTCTCTGCATGTACAAGTATCAGGACCTCACCCCAGCCTGGTTCCAGTGGCGTGTTAGCGGCGTCCCGGAGTTAGTGCAGGCAGATGCACGGCTCTCTGCATGTACAAGTATCAGGACCTCACCCCAGCCTGGTTCCAGTGGCGTGTTAGCGGCGTCCTGGAGTTAGCGCAGGCAGATGCATGGCTCTCGGCATGTACAAGTATCAGGACCTCACCCCAGCCTGCTTCCAGTGGCGTGTTAGCAGCGTCCCAGAGTTAGCGCAGGCAGATGCTCAGCTCTCGGCATGTACAAGTATCAGGACCTCACCCCAGCCTGGTTCCAGTGGCGTGTTAGCGGCGCCCTGGAGTTAGTGCAGGCAGATGCACGGCTCTCGGCATGTACAAGTATCAGGACCTCCCCCAGCCTGGTTCCAGTGGTGTGTTAGCGGCGCCCTGGAGTTAGTGCAGGCAGATGCACGGCTCTCGGCATGTACAAGTATCAGGACCTCACCCTAGCCTGGTTCCAGTGGCGTGTTAGCGGCGTCCTGGAGTTAGTGCAGGCAGATGCACGGCTCTCGGCATGTACAAGTATCAGGACCTCACCTCAGCCTGGTTCCAGTGGCGTGTTAGCGGCGTCCCGGAGTTAGCGCAGGCTGATGCACGGCTCTCGGCATGTAGAAGTATCAGGACCTCACCCCAGCCAGGTTCCAGTGGCGTGTTAGCGGCGTCCCGGAGTTAGTGCAGGCAGATGCTCGGCTCTCAGCATGTACAAGTATCAGGACCTCACCCTAGCCTGGTTCCAGTGGCGTGTTAGCGGCGTCCCAGAGTTAGTGCAGGCAGATGCACGGCTCTCGGCATGTACAAGTATCAGGACCTCACCCCAGCCTGGTTCCTGTGGCGTGTTAGCTGCGTCCCAGAGTTAGTGCAGGCAGATGCTCGGCTCTCGGCATGTACAAGTATCAGGACCTCACCCCAGCCAGGTTCCAGTGGCGTGTTAGCAGCGTCCTGGAGTTAGCGCAGGCAGATGCACGGCTCTCGGCATGTACAAGTATCAGGACCTCACCCCAGCCTGGTTCCAGTGGCGTGTTAGCGGCGTCCCAGAGTTAGCGCAGGCAGATGCATGGCTCTCGGCATGTACAAGTATCAGGACCTCACCCCAGCCTGCTTCCAGTGGCGTGTTAGCGGGGCCCCGGAGTTAGTGCAGGCAGATGCATGGCTCTCGGCATGTACAAGTATCAGGACCTCACCCCAGCCTGGTTCCAGTGGCGTGTTAGCGGCGTCCCAGAGTTAGCGCAGGCAGATGCACGGCTCTTGGCATGTAGAAGTATCAGGACCTCACCCCAGCCTGGTTCCAGTGGCGTGTTAGCAGAGTCTTGGAGTTAGTGCAGGCAGATGCTCGGCTCTCAGCATGTACACGTATCAGGGCCTCACCCCAGCCTGGTTCCAGTGGCGTGTTAGCGACGTCCCGGAGTTAGCGCAGGCAGATGCATGGCTCTCGGCATGTACAAGTATCAGGACCTCACCCCAGCCTGCTTCCAGTGGCGTGTTAGCGGCGTCCCAAAGTTAGCGCAGGCAGATGCACGGCTCTCGGCATGTAGAAGTATCAGGACCTCACCCCAGCCTGGTTCCAGTGGCGTGTTAGCGACGTCCCGGAGTTAGTGCAGGCAGATGCACGGCTCTCGGCATGTACAAGTATCAGGACCTCACCCCAGCCTGGTTCCAGTGGCGTGTTAGCGGCGTCCTGGAGTTAGTGCAGGCAGATGCATGGCTCTCGGCATGTACATGTATCAGGACCTCCCCCCAGCCTGGTTCCAGTGGCGTGTTAGCAGCGTCCCGGAGTTAGCACAGGCAGATGCACGGCTCTCGGCATGTACAAGTATCAGGGCCTCACCCCAGCCTGGTTCCAGTGGCGTGTTAGCGGGGCCCTGGAGTTAGCGCAGGCAGATGCTCGGCTCTCGGCATGTACAAGTATCAGGACCTCACCCCAGCCTGGTTCCAGTGGTGTGTTAGCGGCGTCCCAGAGTTAGCGCAGGCAGATGCTCGGCTCTCGGCATGTACAAGTATCAGGACCTCACCCTAGCCTGGCTCCAGTGGCGTGTTAGCGACGTCCCGGAGTTAGCGCAGGCAGATACTCGGCTCTCGGCATTTACAAGTATCAGGACCTCACCCCAGCCTGCTTCCAGTGGCGTGTTAGCGGTGTCCCGGAGTTAGTGCAGGCAGATGCATGGCTCTCGGCATGTACAAGTATCAGGATCTCACCCCAGCCAGGTTCCAGTGGCGTGTTAGCGGTGTTCCGGAGTTAGTGCAGGCAGATGCTCGGCTCTCGGCATGTACAAGTATCAGGACCTCACCCTAGCCTGGTTCCAGTGGCGTGTTAGCGGTGTCCCAGAGTTTGCGCAGGCAGATGCACGGCTCACGGCATGTACAAGTATCAGGACCTCACCCCAGCCTGGTTCCAGTGGCGTGTTAGCGGCGTCCCAGAGTTAGCGCAGGCAGATGCACGGCTCTCGGCATGTACAAGTATCAGGACCTCACCCCAGCCTGGTTCCAGTGGCGTGTTAGCGACGTCCCAGAGTTAGCGCAGGCAGATGCACGGCTCTCGGCATGTACAAGTATCAGGGCCTCACCCCAGCCTGGTTCCAGTGGCGTGTTAGCAGCGTCCCGGAGTTAGCGCAGGCAGATGCACGGCTCTCGGCATGTACAAGTATCAGGGCCTCACCCCAGCCTGCTTCCAGTGGCGTGTTAGCGGCGTCCCAGAGTTAGCGCAGGCAGATGCACGGCTCTCGGCATGAACAAATATCAGAACCTCACCCCAGCCTGCTTCCAGTGGCGTGTTAGCGGCGTCCCGGAGTTAGTGCAGGCAGATGCTCAGCTCTTGGCATGTACAAGTATCAGGACCTCACCCCAGCCTGGTTCCAGTGGCGTGTTAGCGACGTCCCGGAGTTAGCGCAGGCAGATGCACGGCTCTTGGCATGTACAAGTATCAGGACCTCACCCCAGCCTGGTTCCAGTGGCATGTTAGCGGCGTCCCGGAGTTAGCGCAGGCAGATGCTCAGCTCTCGGCATGTACAAGTATCAGGACCTCACCCCAGCCTGGTTCCAGTGGCGTGTTAGCAGCGTCCCGGAGTTAGCGCAGGCAGATGCATGGCTCTCGGCATGTACAAGTATCAGGACCTCACCCCAGCCTGCTTCCAGTGGCGTGTTAGCAGCGTCCCGGAGTTAGCGCAGGCAGATGCACGGCTCTCGGCATGTACAAGTATCAGGACCTCACCCCAGCCTGCTTCCAGTGGCGTGTTAGCAGCGTCCCGGAGTTAGCGCAGGCAGATGCATGGCTCTCGGCATGTACAAGTATCAGGACCTCCCCCCAGCCAGGTTCCAGTGGCGTGTTAGCGGCGTCCCGGAGTTAGCGCAGGCAGATGCTCGGCTCTCGGCATGTACAAGTATCAGGACCTCACCCCAGCCTGCTTCCAGTGGCGTGTTAGCGGGGCCCCGAAGTTAGTGCAGGCAGATGCACGGCTCTCGGCATGTACAAGTATCAGGATCTCACCCCAGCCTGCTTCCAGTGGCGTGTTAGCGGCGTCCCAGAGTTAGCACAGGCAGATGCACGGCTCTCGGCATGTACAAGTATCAGGACCTCACCCCAGCCTGCTTCCAGTGGCGTGTTAGCGGCGTCCCAGAGTTAGTGCAGGCAGATGCACGGCTCTCGGCATGTACAAGTATCAGGACCTCACCCCAGCCTGCTTCCATTGGCGTGTTAGCGGGGCCCCGGAGTTAGTGCAGGCAGATGCACGGCTCTCGGCATGTACAAGTATCAGGACCTCACCCCAGCCTGCTTCCAGTGGAGTGTTAGCGGCGTCCCGGAGTTAGCGCAGGCAGATGCTCGGCTCTCGGCATGTACAAGTATCAGGGCCTCACCCCAGCCTGGTTCCAGTGGCGTGTTAGCGACGTCCCAGAGTTAGCGCAGGCAGATGCACGGCTCTCGGCATGTACAAGTATCAGGACCTCACCCCAGCCTGCTTCCAGTGGCGTGTTAGCGGCGTCCCGGAGTTAGCGCAGGCAGATGCTCGGCTCTCGGCATGTACAAGTATCAGGACCTCACCCCAGCCTGCTTCCAGTGGCGTGTTAGCAGCGTCCCGGAGTTAGCGCAGGCAGATGCTCGGCTCTCGGCATGTACAAGTATCAGCACCTCACCCCAGCCTGCTTCCAGTGGCGTGTTAGCAGCGTCCCGGAGTTAGCGCAGGCAGATGCATGGCTCTCGGCATGTACAAGTATCAGGACCTCACCCCAGCCTGGTTCCAGTGGCGTGTTAGCGGCGTCCCAGAGTTAGCGCAGGCAGATGCATGGCTCTCGGCATGTACAAGTATCAGGACCTCACCCCAGCCTGCTTCCAGTGGCGTGTTAGCGGGTCCCCGGAGTTAGTGCAGGCAGATGCATGGCTCTCGGCATGTACAAGTATCAGGACCTCACCCCAGCCTGGTTCCAGTGGCGTGTTAGCGGCGTCCCAGAGTTAGCGCAGGCAGATGCACGGCTCTCGGCATGTAGAAGTATCAGGACCTCACCCCAGCCTGGTTCCAGTGGCGTGTTAGCAGAGTCTTGGAGTTAGTGCAGGCAGATGCTCGGCTCTCAGCATGTACACGTATCAGGGCCTCACCCCAGCCTGGTTCCAGTGGCGTGTTAGCGACGTCCCGGAGTTAGCGCAGGCAGATGCATGGCTCTCGGCATGTACAAGTATCAGGACCTCACCCCCGCCTGCTTCCAGTGGCGTGTTAGCGGCGTCCCAAAGTTAGCGCAGGCAGATGCACGGCTCTCGGCATGTAGAAGTATCAGGACCTCACCCCAGCCTGGTTCCAGTGGCGTGTTAGCGACGTCCCGGAGTTAGTGCAGGCAGATGCACGGCTCTCGGCATGTACAAGTATCAGGACCTCACCCCAGCCTGGTTCCAGTGGCGTGTTAGCGGCGTCCTGGAGTTAGTGCAGGCAGATGCATGGCTCTCGGCATGTACAAGTATCAGGACCTCCCCCCAGCCTGGTTCCAGTGGCGTGTTAGCAGCGTCCCGGAGTTAGCACAGGCAGATGCACGGCTCTCGGCATGTACAAGTATCAGGGCCTCACCCCAGCCTGGTTCCAGTGGCGTGTTAGCGGGGCCCTGGAGTTAGCGCAGGCAGATGCTCGGCTCTCGGCATGTACAAGTATCAGGACCTCACCCCAGCCTGGTTCCAGTGGTGTGTTAGCGGCGTCCCTGAGTTAGCGCAGGCAGATGCTCGGCTCTCGGCATGTACAAGTATCAGGACCTCACCCTAGCCTGGTTCCAGTGGCGTGTTAGCGACGTCCCGGAGTTAGCGCAGGCAGATACTCGGCTCTCGGCATTTACAAGTATCAGGACCTCACCCTAGCCTGGTTCCAGTGGCGTGTTAGCGGTGTCCCGGAGTTAGTGCAGGCAGATGCATGGCTCTCGGCATGTACAAGTATCAGGATCTCACCCCAGCCAGGTTCCAGTGGCGTGTTAGCGGTGTTCCGGATTTAGTGCAGGCAGATGCTCGGCTCTCGGCATGTACAAGTATCAGGACCTCACCCTAGCCTGGTTCCAGTGGCGTGTTAGCGGTGTCCCAGAGTTTGCGCAGGCAGATGCACGGCTCTCGGCATGTACAAGTATCAGGACCTCACCCCAGCCTTGTTCCAGTGGCGTGTTAGCGACGTCCCAGAGTTAGCGCAGGCAGATGCACGGCTCTCGGCATGTACAAGTATCAGGGCCTCACCCCAGCCTGGTTCCAGTGGCGTGTTAGCGGCGTCCCAGAGTTAGCGCAGGCAGATGCACGGCTCTCGGCATGTACAAGTATCAGAACCTCACCCCAGCCTGCTTCCAGTGGCGTGTTAGCGGCGTCCCGGAGTTAGTGCAGGCAGATGCATGGCTCTCGGCATGTACAAGTATCAGGACCTCACCCCAGCCTGGTTCCAGTGGCGTGTTAGCAGCGTCCCGGAGTTAGCGCAGGCAGATGCATGGCTCTCGGCATGTACAAGTATCAGGACCTCACCCCAGCCTGCTTCCAGTGGCGTGTTAGCAGCGTCCCGGAGTTAGCGCAGGCAGATGCACGGCTCTCGGCATGTACAAGTATCAGGACCTCACCCCAGCCTGCTTCCAGTGGCGTGTTAGCAGCGTCCCGGAGTTAGCGCAGGCAGATGCATGGCTCTCGGCATGTACAAGTATCAGGACCTCCCCCCAGCCAGGTTCCAGTGGCGTGTTAGCGGCGTCCCGGAGTTAGCGCAGGCAGATGCTCGGCTCTCGGCATGTACAAGTATCAGGACCTCACCCCAGCCTGCTTCCAGTGGCGTGTTAGCGGGGCCCCGAAGTTAGTGCAGGCAGATGCACGGCTCTCGGCATGTACAAGTATCAGGATCTCACCCCAGCCTGCTTCCAGTGGCGTGTTAGCGGCGTCCCAGAGTTAGCACAGGCAGATGCACGGCTCTCGGCATGTACAAGTATCAGGACCTCACCCCAGCCTGCTTCCAGTGGCGTGTTAGCGGCGTCCCAGAGTTAGTGCAGGCAGATGCACGGCTCTCGGCATGTACAAGTATCAGGACCTCACCCCAGCCTGCTTCCATTGGCGTGTTAGCGGGGCCCCGGAGTTAGTGCAGGCAGATGCACGGCTCTCGGCATGTACAAGTATCAGGACCTCACCCCAGCCTGCTTCCAGTGGAGTGTTAGCGGCGTCCCGGAGTTAGCGCAGGCAGATGCTCGGCTCTCGGCATGTACAAGTATCAGGGCCTCACCCCAGCCTGGTTCCAGTGGCGTGTTAGCGACGTCCCAGAGTTAGCGCAGGCAGATGCACGGCTCTCGGCATGTACAAGTATCAGGACCTCACCCCAGCCTGCTTCCAGTGGCGTGTTAGCGGCGTCCCGGAGTTAGCGCAGGCAGATGCTCGGCTCTCGGCATGTACAAGTATCAGGACCTCACCCCAGCCTGCTTCCAGTGGCGTGTTAGCAGCGTCCCGGAGTTAGCGCAGGCAGATGCTCGGCTCTCGGCATGTACAAGTATCAGCACCTCACCCCAGCCTGCTTCCAGTGGCGTGTTAGCAGCGTCCCGGAGTTAGCGCAGGCAGATGCATGGCTCTCGGCATGTACAAGTATCAGGACCTCCCCCCAGCCAGGTTCCAGTGGCGTGTTAGCGGCGTCCCGGAGTTAGCGCAGGCAGATGCTCGGCTCTCGGCATGTACAAGTATCAGGACCTCACCCCAGCCTGCTTCCAGTGGCGTGTTAGCGGGGCCCCGGAGTTAGTGCAGGCAGATGCACGGCTCTCGGCATGTACAAGTATCAGGATCTCACCCCAGCCTGCTTCCAGTGGCGTGTTAGCGGCGTCCCAGAGTTAGCACAGGCAGATGCACGGGTCTCGGCATGTACAAGTATCAGGACCTCACCCCAGCCTGCTTCCAGTGGCGTGTTAGCGGCGTCCCAGAGTTAGTGCAGGCAGATGCACGGCTCTCGGCATGTACAAGTATCAGGACCTCACCCCAGCCTGCTTCCATTGGCGTGTTAGCGGGGCCCCGGAGTTAGTGCAGGCAGATGCACGGCTCTCGGCATGTACAAGTATCAGGACCTCACCCCAGCCTGGTTCCAGTGGCGTGTTAGCGACGTCCCAGAGTTAGTGCAGGCAGATGCACGGCTCTCGGCATGTACAAGTGTCAGGACCTCACCCCAGCCTGGTTCCAGTGGCGTGTTAGCAGAGTCCTGGAGTTAGCGCAGGCAGATGCACAGCTCTCGGCATGTACAAGTATCAGGACCTCACCCCAGCCTGCTTCCAGTGGCGTGTTAGCGACGTCCCAGAGTTAGCGCAGGCAGATGCTCGGCTCTCGGCATGTACAAGTATCAGGGCCTCACCCCAGCCTGCTTCCAGTGGCGTGTTAGCAGCGTCCTGTAGTTAGCGCAGGTAGATGCTCGGCTCTCGGCATGTACAAGTATCAGGACCTCACCCCAGCCTGCTTCCAGTGGCGTGTTAGCAGCGTCCTGGAGTTAGCGCAGGCAGATGCTCGGCTCTCGGCATGTACAAGTATCAGGACCTCACCCCAGCCTGCTTCCAGTGGCGTGTTAGCGGGGCCCCGGAGTTAGTGCAGGCAGATGCACGGCTCTCGGCATGTACGAGTATCAGGACCTCACCCCAGCCTGCTTCCAGTGGCGTTAGCAGCGTCCCGGAGTTAACGCAGGTAGATGCTCGGCTCTCGGCATGTACAAGTATCAGGACCTCACCCCAGCCTGCTTCCAGTGGCGTGTTAGCGGCTTCCCAGAGTTAGTGCAGGCAGATGCACGGCTCTCGGCATGTACAAGTATCAGGACCTCACCCCAGCCTGCTTCCATTGGCGTGTTAGCGGGGCCCCGGAGTTAGTGCAGGCAGATGCACGGCTCTCGGCATGTACAAGTATCAGGACCTCACCCCAGCCTGGTTCCAGTGGCGTGTTAGCGACGTCCCAGAGTTAGTGCAGGCAGATGCACGGCTCTCGGCATGTACAAGTGTCAGGACCTCACCCCAGCCTGGTTCCAGTGGCGTGTTAGCAGAGTCCTGGAGTTAGCGCAGGCAGATGCACAGCTCTCGGCATGTACAAGTATCAGGACCTCACCCCAGCCTGCTTCCAGTGGCGTGTTAGCGACGTCCCAGAGTTAGCGCAGGCAGATGCTCGGCTCTCGGCATGTACAAGTATCAGGGCCTCACCCCAGCCTGCTTCCAGTGGCGTGTTAGCAGCGTCCTGTAGTTAGCGCAGGTAGATGCTCGGCTCTCGGCATGTACAAGTATCAGGACCTCACCCCAGCCTGCTTCCAGTGGCGTGTTAGCAGCGTCCTGGAGTTAGCGCAGGCAGATGCTCGGCTCTCGGCATGTACAAGTATCAGGACCTCACCCCAGCCTGCTTCCAGTGGCGTGTTAGCGGGGCCCCGGAGTTAGTGCAGGCAGATGCACGGCTCTCGGCATGTACGAGTATCAGGACCTCACCCCAGCCTGCTTCCAGTGGCGTTAGCAGCGTCCCGGAGTTAACGCAGGTAGATGCTCGGCTCTCGGCATGTACAAGTATCAGGACCTCACCCCAGCCTGCTTCCAGTGGCGTGTTAGCGGCTTCCCAGAGTTAGTGCAGGCAGATGCACGGCTCTCGGCATGTACAAGTATCAGGACCTCACCCCAGCCTGCTTCCATTGGCGTGTTAGCGGGGCCCCGGAGTTAGTGCAGGCAGATGCACGGCTCTCGGCATGTACAAGTATCAGGACCTCACCCCAGCCTGGTTCCAGTGGCGTGTTAGCGACGTCCCAGAGTTAGTGCAGGCAGATGCACGGCTCTCGGCATGTACAAGTGTCAGGACCTCACCCCAGCCTGGTTCCAGTGGCGTGTTAGCAGAGTCCTGGAGTTAGCGCAGGCAGATGCACAGCTCTCGGCATGTACAAGTATCAGGACCTCACCCCAGCCTGCTTCCAGTGGCGTGTTAGCGACGTCCCGGAGTTAGCGCAGGCAGATGCTCGGCTCTCGGCATGTACAAGTATCAGGGCCTCACCCCAGCCTGCTTCCAGTGGCGTGTTAGCAGCGTCCTGTAGTTAGCGCAGGTAGATGCTCGGCTTTTGGCATGTACAAGTATTAGAAACTCACCCCAGCCTGCTTCCAGTGGCGTGTTAGCAGCGTCCCGGAGTTAACGCAGGTAGATGCTCGGCTCTCGGCATGTACAAGTATCAGGACCTCACCCCAGCCTGGTTCCAGTGGCGTGTTAGCGGCGTCCCAGAGTTAGCGCAGGCAGATGCACGGCTCTCGGCATGTACGAGTATCAGGACCTCACCCCAGCCTGCTTCCAGTGGCGTGTTAGCGACGTCCCGGAGTTAGCGCAGGCAGATGCACAGCTCTCGGCATGTACAAGTATCAGGACCTCACCCCAGCCTGCTTCCAGTGGCGTGTTAGCGACGTCCCGGAGTTAGCGCAGGCAGATGCTCGGCTCTCGGCATGTACAAGTATCAGGGCCTCACCCCAGCCTGCTTCCAGTGGCGTGTTAGCAGCGTCCTGTAGTTAGCGCAGGTAGATGCTCGGCTTTTGGCATGTACAAGTATTAGAACCTCACCCCAGCCTGCTTCCAGTGGCGTGTTAGCAGCGTCCCGGAGTTAACGCAGGTAGATGCTCGGCTCTCGGCATGTACAAGTATCAGGACCTCACCCCAGCCTGCTTCCAGTGGCGTGTTAGCGGGGCCTCGGAGTTAGCGCAGGCAGATGCACGGCTCTCGGCATGTACGAGTATCAGGACCTCACCCCAGCCTGCTTCCAGTGGCGTGTTAGCAGCGTCCCGGAGTTAGCGCAGGTAGATGCTCGGCTCTCGGCATGTACAAGTATCAGGACCTCACCCCAGCCTGCTTCCAGTGGCGTGTTAGCGGCTTCCCGGAGTTAGTGCAGGCAGATGCATGGCTCTCGGCATGTACAAGTATCAGGACCTCACCCCAGCCTGCTTCCAGTGGCGTGTTAGCAGCGTCCCGGAGTTAACGCAGGTAGATGCTCGGCTCTCGGCATGTACAAGTATCAGGACCTCACCCCAGCCTGGTTCCAGTGGCGTGTTAGCGGCGTCCCAGAGTTAGCGCAGGCAGATGCTCGGCTCTCGGCATGTACAAGTATCAGGATCTCACCCCAGCCTGGTTCCAGTGGCGTGTTAGCGGCGTCCTGGAGTTAGCGCAGGCAGATGCACGGCTCTCGGCATGTACAAGTATCAGGACCTCACCCCAGCCTGGTTCCAGTGGCGTGTTAGCGACGTCCCAGAGTTAGCGCAGGCAGATGCTCGGCTCTCGGCATGTACAAGTATCAGGACCTCACCCCAGCCTGGTTCCAGTGGCGTGTTAGCGACGTCCCAGAGTTAGCGCAGGCAGATGCTCGGCTCTCGGCATGTACAAGTATCAGGACCTCACCCCAGCCTGGTTCCAGTGGCGTGTTAGCAGCGTCCCGGAGTTAGTGCAGGCAGATGCTCAGCTCTCGGCATGTACAAGTATCAGGACCTCACCCCAGCCTGCTTCCAGTGGCGTGTTAGCGGCGTCCCAGAGTTAGTGCAGGCAGATGCACGGCTCTCGGCATGTACAAGTATCAGGACCTCACCCCAGCCTGCTTCCATTGGCGTGTTAGCGGGGCCCCGGAGTTAGTGCAGGCAGATGCACGGCTCTCTGCATGTACAAGTATCAGGACCTCACCCCAGCCTGGTTCCAGTGGCGTGTTAGCGACGTCCCAGAGTTAGTGCAGGCAGATGCACGGCTCTCGGCATGTACAAGTGTCAGGACCTCACCCCAGCCTAGTTCCAGTGGCGTGTTAGCAGAGTCCTGGAGTTAGCGCAGGCAGATGCACAGCTCTCGGCATGTACAAGTATCAGGACCTCACCCCAGCCTGCTTCCAGTGGCGTGTTAGCGACGTCCCGGAGTTAGCGCAGGCAGATGCTCGGCTCTCGGCATGTACAAGTATTAGAACCTCACCCCAGCCTGCTTCCAGTGGCGTGTTAGCAGCGTCCCGGAGTTAACGCAGGTAGATGCTCGGCTCTCGGCATGTACAAGTATCAGGACCTCACCCCAGCCTGCTTCCAGTGGCGTGTTAGCAGCGTCCTGGAGTTAGCGCAGGCAGATGCTCGGCTCTCGGCATGTACAAGTATCAGGACCTCACCCCAGCCTGCTTCCAGTGGCGTGTTAGCGAGGCCCCCGAGTTAGTGCAGGCAGATGCACGGCTCTCGGCATGTACGAGTATCAGGACCTCACCCCAGCCTGCTTCCAGTGGCGTGTTAGCAGCGTCCCGGAGTTAACGCAGGTAGATGCTCGGCTCTCGGCATGTACAAGTATCAGGACCTCACCCCAGCCTGCTTCCAGTGGCGTGTTAGCGGCTTCCCGGAGTTAGTGCAGGCAGATGCATGGCTCTCGGCATGTACAAGTATCAGGACCTCACCCCAGCCTGCTTCCAGTGGCGTGTTAGCAGCGTCCCGGAGTTAACGCAGGTAGATGCTCGGCTCTCGGCATGTACAAGTATCAGGACCTCACCCCAGCCTGGTTCCAGTGGCGTGTTAGCGGCGTCCCAGAGTTAGCGCAGGCAGATGCTCGGCTCTCGGCATGCACAAGTATCAGGATCTCACCCCAGCCTGGTTCCAGTGGCGTGTTAGCGGCGTCTTGGAGTTAGCGCAGGCAGATGCACGGCTCTCGGCATGTACAAGTATCAGGACCTCACCCCAGCCTGGTTCCAGTGGCGTGTTAGCGACGTCCCAGAGTTAGCGCAGGCAGATGCTCGGCTCTCGGCATGTACAAGTATCAGGACCTCACCCCAGCCTGGTTCCAGTGGCGTGTTAGCGACGTCCCAGAGTTAGCGCAGGCAGATGCTCGGCTCTCGGCATGTACAAGTATCAGGACCTCACCCCAGCCTGCTTCCAGTGGCGTGTTAGCGGCGTCCCAGAGTTAGTGCAGGCAGATGCATGGCTCTCGGCATGTACAAGTATCAGGACCTCACCCCAGCCTGCTTCCATTGGCGTGTTAGCGGGGCCCCGGAGTTAGTGCAGGCAGATGCACGGCTCTCGGCATGTACAAGTATCAGGACCTCACCCCAGCCTGGTTCCAGTGGCGTGTTAGCGACGTCCCAGAGTTAGTGCAGGCAGATGCACGGCTCTCGGCATGTACAAGTGTCAGGACCTCACCCCAGCCTAGTTCCAGTGGCGTGTTAGCAGAGTCCTGGAGTTAGCGCAGGCAGATGCACAGCTCTCGGCATGTACAAGTATCAGGACCTCACCCCAGCCTGCTTCCAGTGGCGTGTTAGCGACGTCCCGGAGTTAGCGCAGGCAGATGCTCGGCTCTCGGCATGTACAAGTATCAGGGCCTCACCCCAGCCTGCTTCCAGTGGCGTGTTAGCAGCGTCCTGTAGTTAGCGCAGGTAGATGCTCGGCTCTCGGCATGTACAAGTATTAGAACCTCACCCCAGCCTGCTTCCAGTGGCGTGTTAGCAGCGTCCCGGAGTTAACGCAGGTAGATGCTCGGCTCTCGGCATGTACAAGTATCAGGACCTCACCCCAGCCTGCTTCCAGTGGCGTGTTAGCAGCGTCCTGGAGTTAGCGCAGGCAGATGCTCGGCTCTCGGCATGTACAAGTATCAGGACCTCACCCCAGCCTGCTTCCAGTGGCGTGTTAGCGGGGCCCCGGAGTTAGTGCAGGCAGATGCACGGCTCTCGGCATGTACGAGTATCAGGACCTCACCCCAGCCTGCTTCCAGTGGCGTGTTAGCAGCGTCCCGGAGTTAACGCAGGTAGATGCTCGGCTCTCGGCATGTACAAGTATCAGGACCTCACCCCAGCCTGCTTCCAGTGGCGTGTTAGCGGGGCCCCGGAGTTAGTGCAGGCAGATGCACGGCTCTCGGCATGTACAAGTATCAGGATCTCACCCCAGCCTGCTTCCAGTGGCGTGTTAGCGGCGTCCCAGAGTTAGCACAGGCAGATGCACGGCTCTCGGCATGTACAAGTATCAGGACCTCACCCCAGCCTGCTTCCAGTGGCGTGTTAGCGGCGTCCCAGAGTTAGTGCAGGCAGATGCACGGCTCTCGGCATGTACAAGTATCAGGACCTCACCCCAGCCTGCTTCCATTGGCGTGTTAGCGGGGCCCCGGAGTTAGTGCAGGCAGATGCACGGCTCTCGGCATGTACAAGTATCAGGACCTCACCCCAGCCTGGTTCCAGTGGCGTGTTAGCGACGTCCCAGAGTTAGTGCAGGCAGATGCACGGCTCTCTGCATGTAGAAGTATCAGGACCTCACCCCAGCCTGGTTCCAGTGGCGTGTTAGCAGCGTCCCAGAGTTAGCGCAGGCAGATGCTCGGCTCTCGGCATGTACAAGTATCAGGACCTCACCCCAGCCTGCTTCCAGTGGCGTGTTAGCGGCGTCCCAGAGTTAGTGCAGGCAGATGCACGGCTCTCGGCATGTACAAGTATCAGGACCTCACCCCAGCCTGCTTCCATTGGCGTGTTAGCGGGGCCCCGGAGTTAGTGCAGGCAGATGCACGGCTCTCGGCATGTACAAGTATCAGGACCTCACCCCAGCCTCGTTCCAGTGGCGTGTTAGCGACGTCCCAGAGTTAGTGCAGGCAGATGCACGGCTCTCGGCATGTACAAGTAACAGGACCTCACCCCAGCCTAGTTCCAGTGGCGTGTTAGCAGAGTCCTGGAGTTAGCGCAGGCAGATGCACAGCTCTCGGCATGTACAAGTATCAGGACCTCACCCCAGCCTGCTTCCAGTGGCGTGTTAGCGACGTCCCGGAGTTAGCGCAGGCAGATGCTCGGCTCTCGGCATGTACAAGTATCAGGGCCTCACCCCAGCCTGCTTCCAGTGGCGTGTTAGCAGCGTCCTGTAGTTAGCGCAGGTAGATGCTCGGCTCTCGGCATGTACAAGTATTAGAACCTCACCCCAGCCTGCTTCCAGTGGCGTGTTAGCAGCGTCCCGGAGTTAACGCAGGTAGATGCTCGGCTCTCGGCATGTACAAGTATCAGGACCTCACCCCAGCCTGTTTCCAGTGGTGTGTTAGCGACGTCCCAGAGTTAGTGCAGGCAGATGCACGGCTCTCGGCATGTACAAGTGTCAGGACCTCACCCCAGCCTAGTTCCAGTGGCGTGTTAGCAGAGTCCTGGAGTTAGCGCAGGCAGATGCACAGCTCTCGGCATGTACAAGTATCAGGACCTCACCCCAGCCTGCTTCCAGTGGCGTGTTAGCGACGTCCCGGAGTTAGCGCAGGCAGATGCTCGGCTCTCGGCATGTACAAGTATCAGGGCCTCACCCCAGCCTGCGTCCAGTGGCGTGTTAGCAGCGTCCTGTAGTTAGCGCAGGTAGATGCTCGGCTCTCGGCATGTACAAGTATTAGATCCTCACCCCAGCCTGCTTCCAGTGGCGTGTTAGCAGCGTCCCGGAGTTAACGCAGGTAGATGCTCGGCTCTCGGCATGTACAAGTATCAGGACCTCACCCCAGCCTGCTTCCAGTGGCGTGTTAGCAGCGTCCTGGAGTTAGCGCAGACAGATGCTCGGCTCTCGGCATGTACAAGTATCAGGACCTCACCCCAGCCTGCTTCCAGTGGCGTGTTAGCGGGGCCCCAGAGTTAGTGCAGGCAGATGCACGGCTCTCGGCATGTACGAGTATCAGGACCTCACCCCAGCCTGCTTCCAGTGGCGTGTTAGCAGCGTCCCGGAGTTAACGCAGGTAGATGCTCGGCTCTCGGCATGTACAAGTATCAGGACCTCACCCCAGCCTGCTTCCAGTGGCGTGTTAGCGGGGCCCCGGAGTTAGTGCAGGCAGATGCACGGCTCTCAGCATGTACAAGCATCAGGATCTCACCCCAGCCTGCTTCCAGTGGCGTGTTAGCGGCGTCCCAGAGTTAGCACAGGCAGATGCACGGCTCTCGGCATGTACAAGTATCAGGACCTCACCCCAGCCTGCTTCCAGTGGCGTGTTAGCGGCGTCCCAGAGTTAGTGCAGGCAGATGCACGGCTCTCGGCATGTACAAGTATCAGGACCTCACCCCAGCCTGCTTCCATTGGCGTGTTAGCGGGGCCCCGGAGTTAGTGCAGGCAGATGCACGGCTCTCGGCATGTACAAGTATCAGGACCTCACCCCAGCCTGGTTCCAGTGGCGTGTTAGCGACGTCCCAGAG
Organism: Hyperolius riggenbachi; assembly: GCF_040937935.1. NCBI lineage: Eukaryota > Metazoa > Chordata > Amphibia > Anura > Hyperoliidae > Hyperolius > Hyperolius riggenbachi. Next base: position 240,480,159 of record NC_090656.1, read on the forward strand.
TTAGTGCAGGCAGATGCACGGCTCTCGGCATGTAGAAGTATCAGGACCTCACCCCAGCCTGGTTCCAGTGGCGTGTTAGCAGCGTCCCAGAGTTAGCGCAGGCAGATGCTCGGCTCTCGGCATGTACAAGTATCAGGACCTCACCCCAGCCTGCTTCCAGTGGCGTGTTAGCGGCGTCCCAGAGTTAGTGCAGGCAGATGCACGGCTCTCGGCATGTACAAGTATCAGGACCTCACCCCAGCCTGCTTCCATTGGCGTGTTAGCGGGGCCCCGGAGTTAGTGCAGGCAGATGCACGGCTCTCGGCATGTACAAGTATCAGGACCTCACCCCAGCCTGGTTCCAGTGGCGTGTTAGCGACGTCCCAGAGTTAGTGCAGGCAGATGCACGGCTCTCGGCATGTACAAGTGTCAGGACCTCACCCCAGCCTAGTTCCAGTGGCGTGTTAGCAGAGTCCTGGAGTTAGCGCAGGCAGATGCACAGCTCTCGGCATGTACAAGTATCAGGACCTCACCCCAGCCTGCTTCCAGTGGCGTGTTAGCGACGTCCCGGAGTTAGCGCAGGCAGATGCTCGGCTCTCGGCATGTACAAGTATCAGGGCCTCACCCCAGCCTGCTTCCAGTGGCGTGTTAGCGACGTCCCGGAGTTAGCGCAGGCAGATGCTCGGCTCTCGGCATGTACAAGTATCAGGGCCTCACCCCAGCCTGCTTCCAGTGGCGTGTTAGCAGCGTCCCGGAGTTAACGCAGGTAGATGCTCGGCTCTCGGCATGTACAAGTATCAGGACCTCACCCCAGCCTGCTTCCAGTGGCGTGTTAGCAGCGTCCTGGAGTTAGCGCAGACAGATGCTCGGCTCTCGGCATGTACAAGTATCAGGACCTCACCCCAGCCTGCTTCCAGTGGCGTGTTAGCGGGGCCCCGGAGTTAGTGCAGGCAGATGCACGGCTCTCGGCATGTACGAGTATCAGGACCTCACCCCAGCCTGCTTCCAGTGGCGTGTTAGCAGCGTCCCGGAGTTAACGCAGGTAGATGCTCGGCTCTCGGCATGTACAAGTATCAGGACCTCACCCCAGCCTGCTTCCAGTGGCGTGTTAGCGGGGCCCCGGAGTTAGTGCAGGCAGATGCACGGCTCTCGGCATGTACAAGTATCAGGATCTCACCCCAGCCTGCTTCCAGTGGCGTGTTAGCGGCGTCCCAGAGTTAGCACAGGCAGATGCACGGCTCTCGGCATGTACAAGTATCAGGACCTCACCCCAGCCTGCTTCCAGTGGCGTGTTAGCGGCGTCCCAGAGTTAGTGCAGGCAGATGCACGGCTCTCGGCATGTACAAGTATCAGGACCTCACCCCAGCCTGCTTCCATTGGCGTGTTAGCGGGGCCCCGGAGTTAGTGCAGGCAGATGCACGGCTCTCGGCATGTACAAGTATCAGGACCTCACCCCAGCCTGGTTCCAGTGGCGTGTTAGCGACGTCCCAGAGTTAGTGCAGGCAGATGCACGGCTCTCGGCATGTAGAAGTATCAGGACCTCACCCCAGCCTGGTTCCAGTGGCGTGTTAGCAGCGTCCCAGAGTTAGCGCAGGCAGATGCTCGGCTCTCGGCATGTACAAGTATCAGGACCTCACCCCAGCCTGCTTCCAGTGGCGTGTTAGCGGCGTCCCAGAGTTAGTGCAGGCAGATGCACGGCTCTCGGCATGTACAAGTATCAGGACCTCACCCCAGCCTGCTTCCATTGGCGTGTTAGCGGGGCCCCGGAGTTAGTGCAGGCAGATGCACGGCTCTCGGCATGTACAAGTATCAGGACCTCACCCCAGCCTGGTTCCAGTGGCGTGTTAGCGACGTCCCAGAGTTAGTGCAGGCAGATGCACGGCTCTCGGCATGTACAAGTGTCAGGACCTCACCCCAGCCTAGTTCCAGTGGCGTGTTAGCAGAGTCCTGGAGTTAGCGCAGGCAGATGCACAGCTCTCGGCATGTACAAGTATCAGGACCTCACCCCAGCCTGCTTCCAGTGGCGTGTTAGCGACGTCCCGGAGTTAGCGCAGGCAGATGCTCGGCTCTCGGCATGTACAAGTATCAGGGCCTCACCCCAGCCTGCTTCCAGTGGCGTGTTAGCAGCGTCCTGTAGTTAGCGCAGGTAGATGCTCGGCTCTCGGCATGTACAAGTATTAGAACCTCACCCCAGCCTGCTTCCAGTGGCGTGTTAGCAGCGTCCCGGAGTTAACGCAGGTAGATGCTCGGCTCTCGGCATGTACAAGTATCAGGACCTCACCCCAGCCTGCTTCCAGTGGCGTGTTAGCAGCGTCCTGGAGTTAGCGCAGGCAGATGCTCGGCTCTCGGCATATACAAGTATCAGGACCTCACCCCAGCCTGCTTCCAGTGGCGTGTTAGCGGGGCCCCGGAGTTAGTGCAGGCAGATGCACGGCTCTCGGCATGTACGAGTATCAGGACCTCACCCCAGCCTGCTTCCAGTGGCGTGTTAGCAGCGTCCCGGAGTTAACGCAGGTAGATGCTCGGCTCTCGGCATGTACAAGTATCAGGACCTCACCCCAGCCTGCTTCCAGTGGCGTGTTAGCGGGGCCCCGGAGTTAGTGCAGGCAGATGCACGGCTCTCGGCATGTACAAGTATCAGGATCTCACCCCAGCCTGCTTCCAGTGGCGTGTTAGCGGCGTCCCAGAGTTAGCACAGGCAGATGCTCGGCTCTCGGCATGTACAAGTATCAGGACCTCACCCCAGCCTGCTTCCAGTGGCGTGTTAGCGGCGTCCCAGAGTTAGTGCAGGCAGATGCACGGCTCTCGGCATGTACAAGTATCAGGACCTCACCCCAGCCTGCTTCCATTGGCGTGTTAGCGGGGCCCCGGAGTTAGTGCAGGCAGATGCACGGCTCTCGGCATGTACAAGTATCAGGACCTCACCCCAGCCTGGTTCCAGTGGCGTGTTAGCGACGTCCCAGAGTTAGTGCAGGCAGATGCATGGCTCTCGGCATGTACAAGTGTCAGGACCTCACCCCAGCCTAGTTCCAGTGGCGTGTTAGCAGAGTCCTGGAGTTAGCGCAGGCAGATGCACAGCTCTCGGCATGTACAAGTATCAGGACCTCACCCCAGCCTGCTTCCAGTGGCGTGTTAGCGACGTCCCGGAGTTAGCGCAGGCAGATGCTCGGCTCTCGGCATGTACAAGTATCAGGACCTCACCCCAGCCTGCTTCCAGTGGCGTGTTAGCGGGGCCCCGGAGTTAGTGCAGGCAGATGCACGGCTCTCGGCATGTACGAGTATCAGGACCTCACCCCAGCCTGCTTCCAGTGGCGTGTTAGCAGCGTCCCGGAGTTAACGCAGGTAGATGCTCGGCTCTCGGCATGTACAAGTATCAGGACCTCACCCCAGCCTGCTTCCAGTGGCGTGTTAGCAGCGTCCTGGAATTAGCGCAGGCAGATGCTCGGCTCTCGGCATGTACAAGTATCAGGACCTCACCCCAGCCTGCTTCCAGTGGCGTGTTAGCGGGGCCCCGGAGTTAGTGCAGGCAGATGCACGGCTCTCGGCATGTACGAGTATCAGGACCTCACCCCAGCCTGCTTCCAGTGGCGTGTTAGCAGCGTCCCGGAGTTAACGCAGGTAGATGCTCGGCTCTCGGCATGTACAAGTATCAGGACCTCACCCCAGCCTGCTTCCAGTGGCGTGTTAGCGGCTTCCCGGAGTTAGTGCAGGCAGATGCACGGCTCTCGGCATGTACGAGTATCAGGACCTCACCCCAGCCTGCTTCCAGTGGCGTGTTAGCAGCGTCCCGGAGTTAACGCAGGTAGATGCTCGGCTCTCGGCATGTACAAGTATCAGGACCTCACCCCAGCCTGCTTCCAGTGGCGTGTTAGCGGGGCCCCGGAGTTAGTGCAGGCAGATGCACGGCTCTCGGCATGTACAAGTATCAGGATCTCACCCCAGCCTGCTTCCAGTGGCGTGTTAGCGGCGTCCCAGAGTTAGCACAGGCAGATGCACGGCTCTCGGCATGTACAAGTATCAGGACCTCACCCCAGCCTGCTTCCAGTGGCGTGTTAGCGGCGTCCCAGAGTTAGTGCAGGCAGATGCACGGCTCTCGGCATGTACAAGTATCAGGACCTCACCCCAGCCTGCTTCCATTGGCGTGTTAGCGGGGCCCCGGAGTTAGTGCAGGCAGATGCACGGCTCTCGGCATGTACAAGTATCAGGACCTCACCCCAGCCTGGTTCCAGTGGCGTGTTAGCGACGTCCCAGAGTTAGTGCAGGCAGATGCACGGCTCTCGGCATGTAGAAGTATCAGGACCTCACCCCAGCCTGGTTCCAGTGGCGTGTTAGCAGCGTCCCAGAGTTAGCGCAGGCAGATGCTCAGCTCTCGGCATGTACAAGTATCAGGACCTCACCCCAGCCTGCTTCCAGTGGCGTGTTAGCGGCGTCCCAGAGTTAGTGCAGGCAGATGCACGGCTCTCGGCATGTACAAGTATCAGGACCTCACCCCAGCCTGCTTCCATTGGCGTGTTAGCGGGGCCCCGGAGTTAGTGCAGGCAGATGCACGGCTCTCGGCATGTACAAGTATCAGGACCTCACCCCAGCCTGGTTCCAGTGGCGTGTTAGCGACGTCCCAGAGTTAGTGCAGGCAGATGCACGGCTCTCGGCATGTACAAGTGTCAGGACCTCACCCCAGCCTAGTTCCAGTGGCGTGTTAGCAGAGTCCTGGAGTTAGCGCAGGCAGATGCACAGCTCTCGGCATGTACAAGTATCAGGACCTCACCCCAGCCTGCTTCCAGTGGCGTGTTAGCGACGTCCCGGAGTTAGCGCAGGCAGATGCTCGGCTCTCGGCATGTACAAGTATCAGGGCCTCACCCCAGCCTGCTTCCAGTGGCGTGTTAGCAGCGTCCTGTAGTTAGCGCAGGTAGATGCTCGGCTCTCGGCATGTACAAGTATTAGAACCTCACCCCAGCCTGCTTCCAGTGGCGTGTTAGCAGCGTCCCGGAGTTAACGCAGGTAGATGCTCGGCTCTCGGCATGTACAAGTATCAGGACCTCACCCCAGCCTGCTTCCAGTGGCGTGTTAGCAGCGTCCTGGAGTTAGCGCAGGCAGATGCTCGGCTCTCGGCATGTACAAGTATCAGGACCTCACCCCAGCCTGCTTCCAGTGGCGTGTTAGCGGGGCCCCGGAGTTAGTGCAGGCAGATGCACGGCTCTCGGCATGTACGAGTATCAGGACCTCACCCCAGCCTGCTTCCAGTGGCGTGTTAGCAGCGTCCCGGAGTTAACGCAGGTAGATGCTCGGCTCTCGGCATGTACAAGTATCAGGACCTCACCCCAGCCTGCTTCCAGTGGCGTGTTAGCGGCTTCCCGGAGTTAGTGCAGGCAGATGCATGGCTCTCGGCATGTACAAGTATCAGGACCTCACCCCAGCCTGCTTCCAGTGGCGTGTTAGCAGCGTCCCGGAGTTAACGCAGCTAGATGCTCGGCTCTCGGCATGTACAAGTATCAGGACCTCACCCCAGCCTGGTTCCAGTGGCGTGTTAGCGGCGTCCCAGAGTTAGCTCAGGCAGATGCTCGGCTCTCGGCATGTACAAGTATCAGGACCTCACCCCAGCCTGGTTCCAGTGGTGTGTTAGCGACGTCCCAGAGTTAGCGCAGGCAGATGCTCGGCTCTCGGCATGTACAAGTATCAGGACCTCACCCCAGCCTGCTTCCAGTGGCGTGTTAGCGACGTCCCAGAGTTAGCGCAGGCAGATGCTCGGCTCTCGGCATGTACAAGTATCAGGACCTCACCCCAGCCTGGTTCCAGTGGCGTATTAGCAGCGTCCTGGAGTTAGCGCAGGCAGATGCTCGGCTCTCGGCATGTACAAGTATCAGGACCTCACCCCAGCCTGCTTCCAGTGGCGTGTTAGCGGGGCCCCGGAGTTAGCGCAGGCAGATGCTCAGCTCTCGGCATGTACAAGTATCAGGGCCTCACCCCAGCCTGGTTCCAGTGGCGTGTTAGCAGCGTCCCGGAGTTAGCGCAGGCAGATACTCGGCTCTCGGCATGTACAAGTATCAGGACCTCACCCCAGCCTGCTTCCAGTGGCGTGTTAGCGACGTCCCAGAGTTAGCGCAGGCAGATGCTCGGCTCTCGGCATGTACAAGTATCAGGACCTCACCCCAGCCTGCTTCCAGTGGCGTGTTAGCGGGGCCCCGGAGTTAGTGCAGACAGATGCACGGCTCTCGGCATGTACAAGTATCAGGACCTCAACCCAGCCTGGTTCCAGTGGCGTGTTAGCAGCGTCCCAGAGTTAGCGCAGGCAGATGCTCAGCTCTCGGCATGTACAAGTATCAGGACCTCCCCCCAGCCTGGTTCCAGTGGCGTGTTAGCAGAGTCCTGGAGTTAGCGCAGGCAGATGCTCAGCTCTTGGCATGTACAAGTATCAGGACCTCACCCCAGCCTGCTTCCAGTGGCGTGTTAGCAGCGTCCCGGAGTTAACGCAGGTAGATGCTCGGCTCTCGGCATGTACAAGTATTAGGACCTCACCCCAGCCTGCTTCCAGTGGCGTGTTAGCGGGGCCCCGGAGTTAGTGCAGGCAGATGCACGGCTCTCGGCATGTACAAGTATCAGGACCTCACCCCAGCCTGCTTCCAGTGGCGTGTTAGCGACGTCCCGGAGTTAGCGCAGGCAGATGCTCGGCTCTCGGCATGTACAAGTATCAGGGCCTCACCCCAGCCTGCTTCCAGTGGCGTGTTAGCAGCGTCCTGGAGTTAGCGCAGGTAGATGCTCGGCTCTCGGCATGTACAAGTATTAGGACCTCACCCCAGACTGCTTCCAGTGGCGTGTTAGCAGCGTCCCGGAGTTAACGCAGGTAGATGCTCGGCTCTCGGCATGTACAAGTATCAGGACCTCACCCCAGCCTGCTTCCAGTGGCGTGTTAGCAGCGTCCCGGAGTTAGCGCAGGCAGATGCTCGGCTCTCGGCATGTACAAGTATCAGGACCTCACCCCAGCCTGCTTCCAGTGGCGTGTTAGCGGCGCCCCGGAGTTAGTGCAGGCAGATGCACGGCTCTCGGCATGTACAAGTATCAGGACCTCACCCCAGCCTGCTTCCAGTGGCGTGTTAGCGACGTCCCGGAGTTAGCGCAGGCAGATGCTCGGCTCTCGGCATGTACAAGTATCAGGGCCTCACCCCAGCCTGCTTCCAGTGGCGTGTTAGCAGCGTCCTGGAGTTAGCGCAGGTAGATGCTCGGCTCTCGGCATGTACAAGTATTAGGACCTCACCCCAGCCTGCTTCCAGTGGCGTGTTAGCAGCGTCCCGGAGTTAACGCAGGTAGATGCTCGGCTCTCGGCATGTACAAGTATCAGGACCTCACCCCAGCCTGCTTCCAGTGGCGTGTTAGCAGCGTCCCGGAGTTAGCGCAGGCAGATGATCGGCTCTCGGCATGTACAAGTATCAGGACCTCACCCCAGCCTGCTTCCAGTGGCGTGTTAGCGGCGCCCCGGAGTTAGTGCAGGCAGATGCACGGCTCTTGGCATGTACAAGTATCAGGACCTCACCCCAGCCTGCTTCCAGTGGCGTGTTAGCGGGGCCCCGGAGTTAGCGCAGGCAGATGCTCAGCTCTCGGCATGTACAAGTATCAGGACCTCACCCCAGCCTGCTTCCAGTGGCGTGTTAGCGGCTTCCCGGAGTTAGCGCAGGCAGATGCACGGCTCTCGGCATGTACAAGTATCAGGGCCTCACCCCAGCCTGGTTCCAGTGGCGTGTTAGCAGCGTCCCGGAGTTAGTGCATGCAGATGCACGGCTCTCGGCATGTACAAGTATCAGGACCTCACCCCAGCCTGGTTCCAGTGGCGTGTTAGCGACGTCCTGGAGTTAACGCATGCAGATGCTCGGCTCTCGGCATGTACAAGTATCAGGACCTCACCCCAGCCTGCTTCCAGTGGCGTGTTAGCGGGGCCCCGGAGTTAGTGCAGGCAGATTCACGGCTCTCGGCATGTACAAGTATCAGGACCTCACCCCAGCCTGGTTCCAGTGGCGTGTTAGCAGCGTCCCAGAGTTAGCGCAGGCAGATGCTCAGCTCTCGGCATGTACAAGTATCAGGACCTCCCCCCAGCCTGGTTCCAGTGGCGTGTTAGCGGCGTCCCGGAGTTAGCGCAGGCAGATGCTCGGCTCTCGGCATGTACAAGTATCAGGGCCACACCCCAGCCTTGTTCCAGTGGCGTGTTAGCGTCGTCCCAGAGTTAGCGCAGGCAGATGCACGGCTCTCGGCATGTACAAGTATCAGGACCTCACCCCAGCCTGGTTCCAGAGGTGTGTTAGCGGCGCCCTGGAGTTAGCGCAGGCAGATGCTCGGCTCTCGGCATGTACAAGTATCAGGACCTCACCCCAGCCTGCTTCTAGTGGCGTGTTAGCGGCGTCCCGGAGTTAGCGCAGGCAGATGCTCGGCTCTCGGCATGTACAAGTATCAGGACCTCACCCCAGCCTGGTTCCAGTGGCGTGTTAGCAGCGTCCCGGAGTTAGTGCAGGCAGATGCATGGCTCTCGGCATGTACAAGTATCAGGACCTCACCCCAGCCTGCTTCCAGTGGCGTGTTAGCGGGGCCCCGGAGTTAGTGCAGGCAGATGCTCAGCTCTCGGCATGTACAAGTATCAGGACCTCACCCCAGCCTGGTTCCAGCGGCGTGTTAGCAGCGTCCCGGAGTTAGTGCAGGCAGATGCATGGCTCTCGGCATGTACAAGTATCAGGACCTCACCCCAGCCTGCTTCCAGTGGCGTGTTAGCGGGGCCCCGGAGTTAGTGCAGGCAGATGCTCAGCTCTCGGCATGTACAAGTATCAGGACCTCACCCCAGCCTGGTTCCAGTGGCGTGTTAGCGGCGTCCCGGAGTTAGTGCAGGCAGATGCTCGGCTCTCGCCATGTACAAGTATCAGGACCTCACCCCAGCCTGCTTCCAGTGGCGTGTTAGCGGCGTCCCGGAGTTAGTGCAGGCAGATGCTCGGCTCTCGGCATGTACAAGTATCAGGACCTCACCCCAGCCTGGTTCCAGTGGCGTGTTAGCAGAGTCCTGGAGTTAGCGCAGGCAGATGCATGGCTCTCGGCATGTACAAGTATCAGGACCTCACCCCAGCCTGGTTCCAGTGGCGTGTTAGCGGGGCCCTGGAGTTAGCGCAGGCAGATGCTCGGCTCTCGGCATGTACAAGTATCAGGACCTCCCCCCAGCCTGGTTCCAGTGGCGTGTTAGCAGCGTCCCAGAGTTAGCGCCGGCAGATGCTCAGCTCTTGGCATGTACAAGTATCAGGACCTCACCCCAGCCTGCTTCCAGTGGCGTGTTAGCAGCGTCCCGGAGTTAACGCAGGTAGATGCTCGGCTCTCGGCATGTACAAGTATTAGGACCTCACCCCAGCCTGCTTCCAGTGGCGTGTTAGCGGGGCCCCGGAGTTAGTGCAGGCAGATGCACGGCTCTCGGCATGTACAAGTATCAGGACCTCACCCCAGCCTGCTTCCAGTGGCGTGTTAGCGACGTCCCGGAGTTAGCGCAGGCAGATGCTCGGCTCTCGGCATGTACAAGTATCAGGGCCTCACCCCAGCCTGCTTCCAGTGGCGTGTTAGCAGCGTCCTGGAGTTAGCGCAGGTAGATGCTCGGCTCTCGGCATGTACAAGTATTAGGACCTCACCCCAGACTGCTTCCAGTGGCGTGTTAGCAGCGTCCCGGAGTTAACGCAGGTAGATGCTCGGCTCTCGGCATGTACAAGTATCAGGACCTCACCCCAGCCTGCTTCCAGTGGCGTGTTAGCAGCGTCCCGGAGTTAGCGCAGGCAGATGCTCGGCTCTCGGCATGTACAAGTATCAGGACCTCACCCCAGCCTGCTTCCAGTGGCGTGTTAGCGGCGCCCCGGAGTTAGTGCAGGCAGATGCACGGCTCTCGGCATGTACAAGTATCAGGACCTCACCCCAGCCTGCTTCCAGTGGCGTGTTAGCGACGTCCCGGAGTTAGCGCAGGCAGATGCTCGGCTCTCGGCATGTACAAGTATCAGGGCCTCACCCCAGCCTGCTTCCAGTGGCGTGTTAGCAGCGTCCTGGAGTTAGCGCAGGTAGATGCTCGGCTCTCGGCATGTACAAGTATTAGGACCTCACCCCAGCCTGCTTCCAGTGGCGTGTTAGCAGCGTCCCGGAGTTAACGCAGGTAGATGCTCGGCTCTCGGCATGTACAAGTATCAGGACCTCACCCCAGCCTGCTTCCAGTGGCGTGTTAGCAGCGTCCCGGAGTTAGCGCAGGCAGATGATCGGCTCTCGGCATGTACAAGTATCAGGACCTCACCCCAGCCTGCTTCCAGTGGCGTGTTAGCGGCGCCCCGGAGTTAGTGCAGGCAGATGCACGGCTCTTGGCATGTACAAGTATCAGGACCTCACCCCAGCCTGCTTCCAGTGGCGTGTTAGCGGGGCCCCGGAGTTAGCGCAGGCAGATGCTCAGCTCTCGGCATGTACAAGTATCAGGACCTCACCCCAGCCTGCTTCCAGTGGCGTGTTAGCGGCTTCCCGGAGTTAGCGCAGGCAGATGCACGGCTCTCGGCATGTACAAGTATCAGGGCCTCACCCCAGCCTGGTTCCAGTGGCGTGTTAGCAGCGTCCCGGAGTTAGTGCATGCAGATGCACGGCTCTCGGCATGTACAAGTATCAGGACCTCACCCCAGCCTGGTTCCAGTGGCGTGTTAGCGACGTCCTGGAGTTAACGCATGCAGATGCTCGGCTCTCGGCATGTACAAGTATCAGGACCTCACCCCAGCCTGCTTCCAGTGGCGTGTTAGCGGGGCCCCGGAGTTAGTGCAGGCAGATTCACGGCTCTCGGCATGTACAAGTATCAGGACCTCACCCCAGCCTGGTTCCAGTGGCGTGTTAGCAGCGTCCCAGAGTTAGCGCAGGCAGATGCTCAGCTCTCGGCATGTACAAGTATCAGGACCTCCCCCCAGCCTGGTTCCAGTGGCGTGTTAGCGGCGTCCCGGAGTTAGCGCAGGCAGATGCTCGGCTCTCGGCATGTACAAGTATCAGGGCCACACCCCAGCCTTGTTCCAGTGGCGTGTTAGCGTCGTCCCAGAGTTAGCGCAGGCAGATGCACGGCTCTCGGCATGTACAAGTATCAGGACCTCACCCCAGCCTGGTTCCAGAGGTGTGTTAGCGGCGCCCTGGAGTTAGCGCAGGCAGATGCTCGGCTCTCGGCATGTACAAGTATCAGGACCTCACCCCAGCCTGCTTCTAGTGGCGTGTTAGCGGCGTCCCGGAGTTAGCGCAGGCAGATGCTCGGCTCTCGGCATGTACAAGTATCAGGACCTCACCCCAGCCTGGTTCCAGTGGCGTGTTAGCAGCGTCCCGGAGTTAGTGCAGGCAGATGCATGGCTCTCGGCATGTACAAGTATCAGGACCTCACCCCAGCCTGCTTCCAGTGGCGTGTTAGCGGGGCCCCGGAGTTAGTGCAGGCAGATGCTCAGCTCTCGGCATGTACAAGTATCAGGACCTCACCCCAGCCTGGTTCCAGCGGCGTGTTAGCAGCGTCCCGGAGTTAGTGCAGGCAGATGCATGGCTCTCGGCATGTACAAGTATCAGGACCTCACCCCAGCCTGCTTCCAGTGGCGTGTTAGCGGGGCCCCGGAGTTAGTGCAGGCAGATGCTCAGCTCTCGGCATGTACAAGTATCAGGACCTCACCCCAGCCTGGTTCCAGTGGCGTGTTAGCGGCGTCCCGGAGTTAGTGCAGGCAGATGCTCGGCTCTCGCCATGTACAAGTATCAGGACCTCACCCCAGCCTGCTTCCAGTGGCGTGTTAGCGGCGTCCCGGAGTTAGTGCAGGCAGATGCTCGGCTCTCGGCATGTACAAGTATCAGGACCTCACCCCAGCCTGGTTCCAGTGGCGTGTTAGCAGAGTCCTGGAGTTAGCGCAGGCAGATGCATGGCTCTCGGCATGTACAAGTATCAGGACCTCACCCCAGCCTGGTTCCAGTGGCGTGTTAGCGGGGCCCTGGAGTTAGCGCAGGCAGATGCTCGGCTCTCGGCATGTACAAGTATCAGGACCTCCCCCCAGCCTGGTTCCAGTGGCGTGTTAGCAGCGTCCCAGAGTTAGCGCCGGCAGATGCTCAGCTCTTGGCATGTACAAGTATCAGGACCTCACCCCAGCCTGCTTCCAGTGGCGTGTTAGCAGCGTCCCGGAGTTAACGCAGGTAGATGCTCGGCTCTCGGCATGTACAAGTATTAGGACCTCACCCCAGCCTGCTTCCAGTGGCGTGTTAGCGGGGCCCCGGAGTTAGTGCAGGCAGATGCACGGCTCTCGGCATGTACAAGTATCAGGACCTCACCCCAGCCTGGTTCCAGTGGCATGTTAGCGGGCCCCGGAGTTAGTGCAGGCAGATGTTCGGCTCTCGGCATGTACAAGTATTAGGACCTCACCCCAGCCTGCTTCCAGTGGCGTGTTAGCGGGGCCCCGGAGTTAGTGCAGGCAGATGCATGGCTCTCGGCATGTACAAGTATCAGGACCTCACCCCAGCCTGGTTCCAGTGGCGTGTTAGCGGTGTTCCGGAGTTAGTGCAGGCAGATGCACGGCTCTCGGCATGTACAAGTATAAGGACCTGACCCTAGCCTGGTTCCGGTGGCGTGTTAGCGACGTCCCGGAGTTAGTGCAGGCAGATGCTCGGCTCTCGGCATGTACAAGTATCAGGACCTCACCCTAGCCTGGTTCCAGTGGCGTGTTAGCGGTGTCCCAGAGTTTGCGCAGGCAGATGCACGGCTCACGGCATGTACAAGTATCAGGACCTCACCCCAGCCTGGTTCCAGTGGCGTGTTAGCGGCGTCCCAGAGTTAGCGCAGGCAGATGCACGGCTCTCGGCATGTACAAGTATCAGGACCTCACCCCAGCCTGGTTCCAGTGGCGTGTTAGCGGCGTCCCAGAGTTAGCGCAGGCAGATGCACGGCTTTCGGCATGTACAAGTATCAGGACCTCACCCCAGCCTGGTTCCAGTGGCGTGTTAGCGGCGTCCCAGAGTTAGCGCAGGCAGATGCACGGCTTTCGGCATGTACAAGTATCAGGACCTCACCCCAGCCTGGTTCCAGAGGTGTGTTAGCGGCGCCCTGGAGTTAGCGCAGGCAGATGCTCGGCTCTCGGCATGTACAAGTATCAGGACCTCACCCCAGCCTGCTTCCAGTGGCGTGTTAGCGGCGTCCCGGAGTTAGCGCAGGCAGATGCTCGGCTCTCGGCATGTACAAGTATCAGGACCTCACCCCAGCCTGGTTCCAGTGGCGTGTTAGCGGCGCCCTGGAGTTAGCGCAGGCAGATGCTCAGCTCTCGGCATGTACAAGTATCAGGACCTCACCCCAGCCTGGTTCCAGTGGTATGTTAGCGACGTCCCGGAGTTAGCGCAGGCAGATGCACGGCTCTCTGCATGTACAAGTATCAGGACCTCACCCCAGCCTGGTTCCAGTGGCGTGTTAGCGACGTCCCGGAGTTAGCGCAGGCAGATGCACGGCTCTCGGCATGTACAAGTATCAGGACCTCACCCCAGCCTGGTTCCAGTGGCGTGTTAGCGGCGTCCCGGAGTTAGTGCAGGCAGATGCTCGGCTCTCGCCATGTACAAGTATCAGGACCTCACCCCAGCCTGCTTCCAGTGGCGTGTTAGCGGCGTCCCGGAGTTAGCGCAGGCAGATGCACGGCTCTCGGCATGTACAAGTATCAGGACCTCACCCTAGCCTGGTTCCAGTGGCGTGTTAGCAGAGTCCTGGAGTTAGCGCAGGCAGATGCTCAGCTCTTGGCATGTACAAGTATCAGGACCTCACCCCAGCCTGCTTCCAGTGGCGTGTTAGCGGGGCCCCGGAGTTAGTGCAGGCAGATGCACGGCTCTCGGCATGTACAAGTATCAGGACCTCACCCCAGCCTGGTTCCAGTGGCATGTTAGCGGGCCCCGGAGTTAGTGCAGGCAGATGTTCGGCTCTCGGCATGTACAAGTATTAGGACCTCACCCCAGCCTGCTTCCAGTGGCGTGTTAGCGGGGCCCCGGAGTTAGTGCAGGCAGATGCACGGCTCTCGGCATGTACAAGTATCAGGACCTCACCCCAGCCTGGTTCCAGTGGCGTGTTAGCGGCGTCCCAGAGTTAGCGCAGGCAGATGCACGGCTCTCGGCATGTAGAAGTATCAGGACCTCACCCCAGCCTGGTTCCAGTGGCGTGTTAGCAGAGTCTTGGAGTTAGTGCAGGCAGATGCTCGGCTCTCAGCATGTACAAGTATCAGGGCCTCACCCCAGCCTGGTTCCAGTGGCGTGTTAGCGACGTCCCGGAGTTAGCGCAGGCAGATGCATGGCTCTCGGCATGTACAAGTATCAGGACCTCACCCCAGCCTGCTTCCAGTGGCGTGTTAGCGGCGTCCCAAAGTTAGCGCAGGCAGATGCACGGCTCTCGGCATGTAGAAGTATCAGGACCTCACCCCAGCCTGGTTCCAGTGGCGTGTTAGCGACGTCCCGGAGTTAGTGCAGGCAGATGCACGGCTCTCGGCATGTACAAGTAACAGGACCTCACCCCAGCCTGGTTCCAGTGGCGTGTTAGCGGCGTCCTGGAGTTAGTGCAGGCAGATGCATGGCTCTCGGCATGTACAAGTATCAGGACCTCCCCCCAGCCTGGTTCCAGTGGCGTGTTAGCAGCGTCCCGGAGTTAGCACAGGCAGATGCACGGCTCTCGGCATGTACAAGTATCAGGGCCTCACCCCAGCCTGGTTCCAGTGGCGTGTTAGCGGGGCCCTGGAGTTAGCGCAGGCAGATGCTCGGCTCTCGGCATGTACAAGTATCAGGACCTCACCCCAGCCTGGTTCCAGTGGTGTGTTAGCGGCGTCCCAGAGTTAGCGCAGGCAGATGCTCGGCTCTCGGCATGTACAAGTATCAGGACCTCACCCTAGCCTGGTTCCAGTGGCGTGTTAGCGACGTCCCGGAGTTAGCGCAGGCAGATACTCGGCTCTCGGCATGTACAAGTATCAGGACCTCACCCTAGCCTGGTTCCAGTGGCGTGTTAGCGGTGTCCCGGAGTTAGTGCAGGCAGATGCATGGCTCTCGGCATGTACAAGTATCAGGATCTCACCCCAGCCAGGTTCCAGTGGCGTGTTAGCGGTGTTCCGGAGTTAGTGCAGGCAGATGCACGGCTCTCGGCATGTACAAGTATAAGGACCTGACCCTAGCCTGGTTCCGGTGGCGTGTTAGCGACGTCCCGGAGTTAGTGCAGGCAGATGCTCGGCTCTCGGCATGTACAAGTATCAGGACCTCACCCTAGCCTGGTTCCAGTGGCGTGTTAGCGGCGTCCTGGAGTTAGTGCAGGCAGATGCACGGCTCACGGCATGTACAAGTATCAGGACCTCACCCCAGCCTGGTTCCAGTGGCGTGTTAGCGGCGTCCCAGAGTAAGCGCAGGCAGATGCACGGCTCTCGGCATGTACAAGTATCAGGACCTCACCCCAGCCTGGTTCCAGTGGCGTGTTAGCGACGTCCCAGAGTTAGCGCAGGCAGATGCACGGCTCTCGGCATGTACAAGTATCAGGGCCTCACCCCAGCCTGGTTCCAGTGGCGTGTTAGCGACGTCCCAGAGTTAGCGCAGGCAGATGCACGGCTCTCGGCATGTACAAGTGTCAGAACCTCACCCCAGCCTGGTTCCAGTGGCGTGTTAGCGGCGTCCCGGAGTTAGCGCAGGCAGATGCTCAGCTCTCGGCATGTACAAGTATCAGGACCTCACCCCAGCCTGGTTCCAGTGGCGTGTTAGCGACATTCCGGAGTTAGCGCAGGCAGATGCTCAGCTCTCGGCATGTACAAGTATCAGGACCTCACCCTAGCCTGGTTCCAGTGGCGTGTTAGCGGTGTCCCGGAGTTAGCGCAGGCAGATGCTCAACTCTCGGCATGTACAAGTATCAGAACCACACCCCAGCCTGGTTCCAGTGGCGTGTTAGCAACGTCCAGGAGTTAGTGCAGGCAGATGCACGGCTCTCGGCATGTACAAGTATCAGGACCTCACCCCAGCCTGGTTCCAGTGGCGTGTTAGCGACGTCCCAGAGTTAGCGCAGGCAGATGCACGGCTCTCGGCATGTACAAGTATCAGGGCCTCACCCCAGCCTGGTTCCAGTGGCGTGTTAGCGACGTCCCAGAGTTAGCGCAGGCAGATGCTCAGCTCTCGGCATGTACAAGTATCAGGACCTCACCCCAGCCTGCTTCCAGTGGCGTGTTAGCGGCGTCCCGGAGTTAGCGCAGGCAGATGCTCAGCTCTCGGCATGTACAAGTATCAGGACCTCACCCCAGCCTGGTTCCAGTGGCGTGTTAGCGACGTCCCAGAGTTAGCGCAGGCAGATGCACGGCTCTTGGCATGTACAAGTATCAGGACCTCACCCCAGCCTGGTTCCAGTGGCGTGTTAGCGACATCCCGGAGTTAGCGCAGGCAGATGCTCAGCTCTCGGCATGTACAAGTATCAGGACCTCACCCTAGCCTGGTTCCAGTGGCGTGTTAGCGGTGTCCCGGAGTTAGCGCAGGCAGATGCTCAGCTCTCGGCATGTACAAGTATCAGGACCACACCCCAGCCTGGTTCCAGTGGTGTGTTAGCGGCGTCCTGGAGTTAGTGCACGCAGATGCACGGCTCTCGGCATGTACAAGTATCAGGACCTCACCCCAGCCTGCTTCCAGTGGCGTGTTAGCAGCGTCCCGGAGTTAGCGCAGGCAGATGCATGGCTCTCGGCATGTACAAGTATCAGGACCTCACCCCAGCCTGCTTCCAGTGGCGTGTTAGCAGCGTCCCGGAGTTAGTGCAGGCAGATGCATGGCTCTCGGCATGTACAAGTATCAGGACCTCACCCCAGCCTGCTTCCAGTGGCGTGTTAGCAGCGTCCCGGAGTTAGCGCAGGCAGATGCATGGCTCTCGGCATGTACAAGTATCAGGGCCTCACCCCAGCCTGGTTCCAGTGGCGTGTTAGCAGCGTCCTGGAGTTAGTGCAGGCAGATGCACAGCTCTCGGCATGTACAAGTATTAGGACCTCACCCCAGCCTGGTTCCAGTGGCGTGTTAGCGGTGCCCTGGAGTTAGCGCAGGTAGATGCTCGGCTCTCGGCATGTACAAGTATCAGGACCTCACCCCAGCCTGGTTCCAGTGGCGTGTTAGCAGCGTCCCGGAGTTAGCGCAGGCAGATGCTCGGCTCTCGGCATGTACAAGTATCAGGACCTCACCCCAGCCTGCTTCCAGTGGCGTGTTAGCAGCGTCCTGGAGTTAGTGCAGGCAGATGCACAGCTCTCGGCATGTACAAGTATTAGGACCTCACCCCAGCCTGGTTCCAGTGGCGTGTTAGCGGTGCCCTGGAGTTAGCGCAGGTAGATGCTCGGCTCTCGGCATGTACAAGTATCAGGACCTCCCCCCAGCCTGGTTCCAGTGGCGTGTTAGCAGCGTCCCGGAGTTAGTGCAGGCAGATGCACGGCTCTCAGCGTGTACAAGTATCAGGGCCTCACCCCAGCCTGCTTCCAGTGGCGTGTTAGCGACGTCCCAGAGTTAGCGCAGGCAGATGCTCAGCTCTCGGCATGTACAAGTATCAGGGCCTCACCCCAGCCTGGTTCCAGTGGCGTGTTAGCAGCGTCCCGGAGTTAGTGCAGGCAGATGCATGGCTCTCGGCATGTACAAGTATCAGGACCTCACCCCAGCCTGGTTCCAGTGGCGTGTTAGCAGAGTCCTGGAGTTAGCGCAGGCAGATGCTCAGCTCTTGGCATGTACAAGTATCAGGACCTCACCCCAGCCTGCTTCCAGTGGCGTGTTAGCAGCGTCCCGGAGTTAACGCAGGTAGATGCTCGGCTCTCGGCATGTACAAGTATTAGGACCTCACCCCAGCCTGCTTCCAGTGGCGTGTTAGCGGGGCCCCGGAGTTAGTGCAGGCAGATGCACGGCTCTCGGCATGTACAAGTATCAGGACCTCACCCCAGCCTGGTTCCAGTGGCATGTTAGCGGGGCCCCGGAGTTAGTGCATGCAGATGTTCGGCTCTCGGCATGTACAAGTATTAGGACCTCACCCCAGCCTGCTTCCAGTGGCGTGTTAGCGGGGCCCCAGAGTTAGTGCAGGCAGATGCACGGCTCTCGGCATGTACAAGTATCAGGACCTCACCCCAGCCTGGTTCCAGTGGCGTGTTAGCGGCGTCCCAGAGTTAGCGCAGGCAGATGCACGGCTCTCGGCATGTAGAAGTATCAGGACCTCACCCCAGCCTGGTTCCAGTGGCGTGTTAGCAGAGTCTTGGAGTTAGTGCAGGCAGATGCTCGGCTCTCGGCATGTACAAGTATCAGGGTCTCACCCCAGCCTGGTTCCAGTGGCGTGTTAGCGACGTCCCGGTGTTAGTGCAGGCAGATGCATGGCTCTCGGCATGTACAAGTATCAGGACCTCACCCCAGCCTGCTTCCAGTGGCGTGTTAGCGGCGTCCCAAAGTTAGCGCAGGCAGATGCACGGCTCTCGGCATGTAGAAGTATCAGGACCTCACCCCAGCCTGGTTCCAGTGGCGTGTTAGCGACGTCCCGGAGTTAGTGCAGGCAGATGCATGGCTCTCGGCATGTACAAGTATCAGGACCTCACCCCAGCCTGGTTCCAGTGGCGTGTTAGCGGCGTCCTGGAGTTAGTGCAGGCAGATGCATGGCTCTCGGCATGTACAAGTATCAGGACCTCCCCCCAGCCTGGTTCCAGTGGCGTGTTAGCAGCGTCCCGGAGTTAGTGCAGGCAGATGCACGGCTCTCGGCATGTACAAGTATCAGGGCCTCACCCCAGCCTGGTTCCAGTGGCGTGTTAGCGGGGCCCTGGAGTTAGCGCAGGCAGATGCTCGGCTCTCGGCATGTACAAGTATCAGGACCTCACCCCAGCCTGGTTCCAGTGGCGTGTTAGCGGCGTCCCAGAGTTAGCGCAGGCAGATGCTCGGCTCTCGGCATGTACAAGTATCAGGACCTCACCCTAGCCTGGTTCCAGTGGCGTGTTAGCGACGTCCCGGAGTTAGCGCAGGCAGATACTCGGCTCTCGGCATGTACAAGTATCAGGACCTCACCCTAGCCTGGTTCCAGTGGCGTGTTAGCGGTGTCCCGGAGTTAGTGCAGGCAGATGCATGGCTCTCGGCATGTACAAGTATCAGGACCTCACCCCAGCCAGGTTCCAGTGGCGTGTTAGCGGTGTTCCGGAGTTAGTGCAGGCAGATTCACGGCTCTCGGCATGTACAAGTATCAGGACCTGACCCTAGCCTGGTTCCGGTGGCGTGTTAGCGACGTCCCGGAGTTAGTGCAGGCAGATGCTCGGCTCTCGGCATGTACAAGTATCAGGACCTCACCCTAGCCTGGTTCCAGTGGCTGTTAGCGGTGTCCCGGAGTTAGCGCAGGCAGATGCACGGCTCACGGCATGTACAAGTATCAGGACCTCACCCCAGCCTGGTTCCAGTGGCGTGTTAGTGGCGTCCCAGAGTTAGCGCAGGCAGATGCTCGGCTCTCGGCATGTACAAGTATCAGGACCTCACCCTAGCCTGGTTCCAGTGGATTGTTAGCGGCGTCCCAGAGTTAGCGCAGGCAGATGCACGGCTCTCGGCATGTACAAGTATCAGGACCTCACCCCAGCCTGGTTCCAGTGGCGTGTTAGCGACGTCCCAGAGTTAGCGCAGGCAGATGCATGGCTCTCGGCATGTACAAGTATCAGGGCCTCACCCCAGCCTGGTTCCAGTGGCGTGTTAGCGACGTCCCAGAGTTAGCGCAGGCAGATGCATGGCTCTCGGCATGTACAAGTATCAGAACCTCACCCCAGCCTGCTTCCAGTGGCGTGTTAGCGACGTCCCAGAGTTAGCGCAGGCAGATGCTCAGCTCTCGGCATGTACAAGTATCAGGACCTCACCCCAGCCTGGTTCCAGTGGCGTGTTAGTGGCGTCCCAGAGTTAGCGCAGGCAGATGCACGGCTCACGGCATGTACAAGTATCAGGACCTCACCCCAGCCTGGTTCCAGTGGCGTGTTAGTGGCGTCCCAGAGTTAGCGCAGGCAGATGCTCAGCTCTCGGCATGTACAAGTATCAGGACCTCACCCCAGCCTGGTTCCAGTGGCGTGTTAGCAGCGTCCCGGAGTTAGTGCAGGCAGATGCACGGCTCTCGGCATGTATAAGTATCAGGACCTCACCCCAGCCTGGTTCCAGTGGCGTGTTAGCGGCGTCCCGGAGTTAGCGCAGGCAGATGCACGGCTCTCGGCATGTACAAGTATCAGGGCCTCACCCCAGCCTGGTTCCTGTGGCGTGTTAGTGGCGTCCCAGAGTTAGCGCAGGCAGATGCTCGGCTCTCGGCATGTACAAGTATCAGGGCCTCACCCCAGCCTGCTTCCAGTGGCGTGTTAGCAGCGTCCCAGAGTTAATGCAGGTAGATGCTCATCTCTCGGCATGTACAAGTATCAGGGCCTCACCCCAGCCTGGTTCCAGTGGCGTGTTAGCAACGTCCCGGAGTTAGCGCAGGCAGATGCACGGCTCTCGCCATGTACAAGTATCAGGGCCTCACCCCAGCCTGGTTCCAGTGGCGTTAGCAACGTCCCGGAGTTAGCGCAGGCAGATGCATGGCTCTCGGCATGTACAAGTATCAGGGCCTCACCCCAGCCTGGTTCCAGTGGCGTGTTAGCGGGGCCCTGGAGTTAGCGCAGGCAGATGCTCGGCTCTCGGCATGTACAAGTATCAGGACCTCACCCCAGCCTGGTTCCAGTGGCGTGTTAGCGGCGTCCCAGAGTTAGCGCAGGCAGATGCTCGGCTCTCGGCATGTACAAGTATCAGGACCTCACCCTAGCCTGGTTCCAGTGGCGTGTTAGCGACGTCCCGGAGTTAGTGCAGGCAGATACTCGGCTCTCGGCATGTACAAGTATCAGGACCTCACCCTAGCCTGGTTCCAGTGGCGTGTTAGCGGTGTCCCGGAGTTAGTGCAGGCAGATGCATGGCTCTCGGCATGTACAAGTATCAGGACCTCACCCCAGCCAGGTTCCAGTGGCGTGTTAGCGGTGTTCCGGAGTTAGTGCAGGCAGATGCACGGCTCTCGGCATGTACAAGTATCAGGACCTGACCCTAGCCTGGTTCCGGTGGCGTGTTAGCGACGTCCCGGAGTTAGTGCAGGCAGATGCTCGGCTCTCGGCATGTACAAGTATCAGGACCTCACCCTAGCCTGGTTCCAGTGGCTGTTAGCGGTGTCCCGGAGTTAGCGCAGGCAGATGCACGGCTCACGGCATGTACAAGTATCAGGACCTCACCCCAGCCTGGTTCCAGTGGCGTGTTAGCGGCGTCCCAGAGTTAGCGCAGGCAGATGCACGGCTCTCGGCATGTAGAAGTATCAGGACCTCACCCCAGCCTGGTTCCAGTGGCGTGTTAGCAGAGTCTTGGAGTTAGTGCAGGCAGATGCTCGGCTCTCGGCATGTACAAGTATCAGGGTCTCACCCCAGCCTGGTTCCAGTGGCGTGTTAGCGACGTCCCGGTGTTAGTGCAGGCAGATGCATGGCTCTCGGCATGTACAAGTATCAGGACCTCACCCCAGCCTGCTTCCAGTGGCGTGTTAGCGGCGTCCCAAAGTTAGCGCAGGCAGATGCACGGCTCTCGGCATGTAGAAGTATCAGGACCTCACCCCAGCCTGGTTCCAGTGGCGTGTTAGCGACGTCCCGGAGTTAGTGCAGGCAGATGCATGGCTCTCGGCATGTACAAGTATCAGGACCTCACCCCAGCCTGGTTCCAGTGGCGTGTTAGCGGCGTCCTGGAGTTAGTGCAGGCAGATGCATGGCTCTCGGCATGTACAAGTATCAGGACCTCCCCCCAGCCTGGTTCCAGTGGCGTGTTAGCAGCGTCCCGGAGTTAGTGCAGGCAGATGCACGGCTCTCGGCATGTACAAGTATCAGGGCCTCACCCCAGCCTGGTTCCAGTGGCGTGTTAGCAGCGTCCCAGAGTTAGCGCAGGCAGATGCTCGGCTCTCGGCATGTACAAGTATCAGGACCTCACCCCAGCCTGGTTCCAGTGGCGTGTTAGCGGCGTCCCAGAGTTAGCGCAGGCAGATGCTCGGCTCTCGGCATGTACAAGTATCAGGACCTCACCCTAGCCTGGTTCCAGTGGCGTGTTAGCGACGTCCCGGAGTTAGCGCAGGCAGATACTCGGCTCTCGGCATGTACAAGTATCAGGACCTCACCCTAGCCTGGTTCCAGTGGTGTGTTAGCGGTGTCCCGTAGTTAGTGCAGGCAGATGCATGGCTCTCGGCATGTACAAGTATCAGGACCTCACCCCAGCCAGGTTCCAGTGGCGTGTTAGCGGTGTTCCGGAGTTAGTGCAGGCAGATGCACGGCTCTCGGCATGTACAAGTATCAGGACCTGACCCTAGCCTGGTTCCGGTGGCGTGTTAGCGACGTCCCGGAGTTAGTGCAGGCAGATGCTCGGCTCTCGGCATGTACAAGTATCAGGACCTCACCCTAGCCTGGTTCCAGTGGCTGTTAGCGGTGTCCCGGAGTTAGCGCAGGCAGATGCACGGCTCACGGCATGTACAAGTATCAGGACCTCACCCCAGCCTGGTTCCAGTGGCGTGTTAGTGGCGTCCCAGAGTTAGCGCAGGCAGATGCTCGGCTCTCGGCATGTACAAGTATCAGGACCTCACCCTAGCCTGGTTCCAGTGAATTGTTAGCGGCGTCCCAGAGTTAGCGCAGGCAGATGCACGGCTCTCGGCATGTACAAGTATCAGGACCTCACCCCAGCCTGGTTCCAGTGGCGTGTTAGCGACGTCCCAGAGTTAGCGCAGACAGATGCATGGCTCTCGGCATGTACAAGTATCAGGGCCTCACCCCAGCCTGGTTCCAGTGGCGTGTTAGCGACGTCCCAGAGTTAGCGCAGGCAGATGCATGGCTCTCGGCATGTACAAGTATCAGAACCTCACCCCAGCCTGCTTCCAGTGGCGTGTTAGCGACGTCCCAGAGTTAGCGCAGGCAGATGCTCAGCTCTCGGCATGTACAAGTATCAGGACCTCACCCCAGCCTGGTTCCAGTGGCGTGTTAGTGGCGTCCCAGAGTTAGCGCAGGCAGATGCACGGCTCACGGCATGTACAAGTATCAGGACCTCACCCCAGCCTGGTTCCAGTGGCGTGTTAGCGGCGTCCCGGAGTTAGCGCAGGCAGATACTCGGCTCTCGGCATGTACAAGTATCAGGACCTCACCCTAGCCTGGTTCCAGTGGCGTGTTAGCGGTGTCCCGGAGTTAGTGCAGGCAGATGCATGGCTCTCGGCATGTACAAGTATCAGGACCTCACCCCAGCCAGGTTCCAGTGGCGTGTTAGCGGTGTTCCGGAGTTAGTGCAGGCAGATGCACGGCTCTCGGCATGTACAAGTATCAGGACCTGACCCTAGCCTGGTTCCGGTGGCGTGTTAGCGACGTCCCGGAGTTAGTGCAGGCAGATGCTCGGCTCTCGGCATGTACAAGTATCAGGACCTCACCCTAGCCTGGTTCCAGTGGCTGTTAGCGGTGTCCCGGAGTTAGCGCAGGCAGATGCACGGCTCACGGCATGTACAAGTATCAGGACCTCACCCCAGCCTGGTTCCAGTGGCGTGTTAGTGGCGTCCCAGAGTTAGCGCAGGCAGATGCTCGGCTCTCGGCATGTACAAGTATCAGGACCTCACCCTAGCCTGGTTCCAGTGGATTGTTAGCGGCGTCCCAGAGTTAGCGCAGGCAGATGCACGGCTCTCGGCATGTACAAGTATCAGGACCTCACCCCAGCCTGGTTCCAGTGGCGTGTTAGCGACGTCCCAGAGTTAGCGCAGGCAGATGCATGGCTCTCGGCATGTACAAGTATCAGGGCCTCACCCCAGCCTGGTTCCAGTGGCGTGTTAGCGACGTCCCAGAGTTAGCGCAGGCAGATGCATGGCTCTCGGCATGTACAAGTATCAGAACCTTACCCCAGCCTGCTTCCAGTGGCGTGTTAGCGACGTCCCAGAGTTAGCGCAGGCAGATGCTCAGCTCTCGGCATGTACAAGTATCAGGACCTCACCCCAGCCTGGTTCCAGTGGCGTGTTAGTGGCGTCCCAGAGTTAGCGCAGGCAGATGCACGGCTCACGGCATGTACAAGTATCAGGACCTCACCCCAGCCTGGTTCCAGTGGCGTGTTAGTGGCGTCCCAGAGTTAGCGCAGGCAGATGCTCAGCTCTCGGCATGTACAAGTATCAGGACCTCACCCCAGCCTGGTTCCAGTGGCGTGTTAGCAGCGTCCCGGAGTTAGTGCAGGCAGATGCACGGCTCTCGGCATGTATAAGTATCAGGACCTCACCCCAGCCTGGTTCCAGTGGCGTGTTAGCGGCGTCCCGGAGTTAGCGCAGGCAGATGCACGGCTCTCGGCATGTACAAGTATCAGGGCCTCACCCCAGCCTGCTTCCAGTGGCGTGTTAGCAGCGTCCCAGAGTTAATGCAGGTAGATGCTCATCTCTCGGCATGTACAAGTATCAGGGCCTCACCCCAGCCTGGTTCCAGTGGCGTGTTAGCAACGTCCCGGAGTTAGCGCAGGCAGATGCTCGGCTCTCGCCATGTACAAGTATCAGGGCCTCACCCCAGCCTGCTTCCAGTGGCGTGTTAGCAGCGTCCCAGAGTTAATGCAGGTAGATGCTCATCTCTCGGCATGTACAAGTATCAGGGCCTCACCCCAGCCTGGTTCCAGTGGCGTGTTAGCAACGTCCCGGAGTTAGCGCAGGCAGATGCACGGCTCTCGCCATGTACAAGTATCAGGGCCTCACCCCAGCCTGGTTCCAGTGGCGTTAGCAACGTCCCGGAGTTAGCGCAGGCAGATGCATGGCTCTCGGCATGTACAAGTATCAGGACCTCCCCCCAGCCTGGTTCCAGTGGCGTGTTAGCAGCGTCCCGGAGTTAGTGCAGGCAGATGCACGGCTCTCGGCATGTACAAGTATCAGGGCCTCACCCCAGCCTGGTTCCAGTGGCGTGTTAGCGGGGCCCTGGAGTTAGCGCAAGCAGATGCTCGGCTCTCGGCATGTACAAGTATCAGGACCTCACCCCAGCCTGGTTCCAGTGGCGTGTTAGCGGCGTCCCAGAGTTAGCGCAGGCAGATGCTCGGCTCTCGGCATGTACAAGTATCAGGACCTCACCCTAGCCTGGTTCCAGTGGCGTGTTAGCGACGTCCCGGAGTTAGTGCAGGCAGATACTCGGCTCTCGGCATGTACAAGTATCAGGACCTCACCCTAGCCTGGTTCCAGTGGCGTGTTAGCGGTGTCCCGGAGTTAGTGCAGGCAGATGCATGGCTCTCGGCATGTACAAGTATCAGGACCTCACCCCAGCCAGGTTCCAGTGGCGTGTTAGCGGTGTTCCGGAGTTAGTGCAGGCAGATGCACGGCTCTCGGCATGTACAAGTATCAGGACCTGACCCTAGCCTGGTTCCGGTGGCGTGTTAGCGACGTCCCGGAGTTAGTGCAGGCAGATGCTCGGCTCTCGGCATGTACAAGTATCAGGACCTCACCCTAGCCTGGTTCCAGTGGCTGTTAGCGGTGTCCCGGAGTTAGCGCAGGCAGATGCACGGCTCACGGCATGTACAAGTATCAGGACCTCACCCCAGCCTGGTTCCAGTGGCGTGTTAGTGGCGTCCCAGAGTTAGCGCAGGCAGATGCTCGGCTCTCGGCATGTACAAGTATCAGGACCTCACCCTAGCCTGGTTCCAGTGGCGTGTTAGCGGCATCCCAGAGTTAGCGCAGGCAGATGCACGGCTCTCGGCATGTACAAGTATCAGGACCTCACCCCAGCCTGGTTCCAGTGGCGTGTTAGCGACGTCCCAGAGTTAGCGCAGGCAGATGCACGGCTCTCGGCATGTACAAGTATCAGGGCCTCACCCCAGCCTGGTTCCAGTGGCGTGTTAGCGACGTCCCAGAGTTAGCGCAGGCAGATGCATGGCTCTCGGCATGTACAAGTATCAGAACCTCACCCCAGCCTGCTTCCAGTGGCGTGTTAGCGACGTCCCAGAGTTAGCGCAGGCAGATGCTCAGCTCTCGGCATGTACAAGTATCAGGACCTCACCCCAGCCTGGTTCCAGTGGCGTGTTAGTGGCGTCCCAGAGTTAGCGCAGGCAGATGCACGGCTCACGGCATGTACAAGTATCAGGACCTCACCCCAGCCTGGTTCCAGTGGCGTGTTAGTGGCGTCCCAGAGTTAGCGCAGGCAGATGCTCAGCTCTCGGCATGTACAAGTATCAGGACCTCACCCCAGCCTGGTTCCAGTGGCGTGTTAGCAGCGTCCCGGAGTTAGTGCAGGCAGATGCACGGCTCTCGGCATGTATAAGTATCAGGACCTCACCCCAGCCTGGTTCCAGTGGCGTGTTAGCGGCGTCCCGGAGTTAGCGCAGGCAGATGCACGGCTCTCGGCATGTACAAGTATCAGGGCCTCACCCCAGCCTGGTTCCTGTGGCGCGTTAGTGGCGTCCCAGAGTTAGCGCAGGCAGATGCTCGGCTCTCGGCATGTACAAGTATCAGGGCCTCACCCCAGCCTGCTTCCAGTGGCGTTTTAGCAGCGTCCCAGAGTTAATGCAGGTAGATGCTCGTCTCTCGGCATGTACAAGTATCAGGGCCTCACCCCAGCCTGGTTCCAGTGGCGTGTTAGCAACGTCCCGGAGTTAGCGCAGGCAGATGCACGGCTCTCGCCATGTACAAGTATCAGGGCCTCACCCCAGCCTGGTTCCAGTGGCGTGTTAGCAACGTCCCGGAGTTAGCGCAGGCAGATGCACGGCTCTCGCCATGTACAAGTATCAGGGCCTCACCCCAGCCTGCTTCCAGTGGCGTGTTAGCGACGTCCCAGAGTTAGCGCAGGCAGATGCATGGCTCTCGGCATGTACAAGTATCAGGGCCTCACCCCAGCCTGGTTCCAGTGGCGTGTTAGCAACGTCCCGGAGTTAGCGCAGGCAGATGCACGGCTCTCGCCATGTACAAGTATCAGGGCCTCACCCCAGCCTGGTTCCAGTGGCGTGTTAGCAACGTCCCGGAGTTAGCGCAGGTGGATGCACGGCTCTCGCCATGTACAAGTATCAGGACCTCACCCTAGCCTGGTTCCAGTGGCGTGTTAGCAACGTCCCGGAGTTAGCGCAGGCAGATGCACGGCTCTCGCCATGTACAAGTATCAGGGCCTCACCCCAGCCTGCTTCCAGTGGCGTGTTAGCGACGTCCCAGAGTTAGCGCAGGCAGATGCTCAGCTCTCGGCTTGTACAAGTATCAGGGCCTCACCCCAGCCTGGTTCCAGTGGCGTGTTAGCAGCGTCCCGGAGTTAGTGCAGGCAGATGCACGGCTCTCGGCATGTACAAGTATCAGGACCTCACCCCAGCCTGGTTCCAGTGGCGTGTTAGCGGCGTCCCGGAGTTAGCGCAGGCAGATGCACGGCTCTCGGCATGTACAAGTATCAGGGCCTCACCCCAGCCTGCTTCCAGTGGCGTGTTAGCAGCGTCCCGGAGTTAACGCAGGTAGATGCACGGCTCTCGGCATGTACAAGTATCAGGGCCTCACCCCAGCCTGCTTCCAGTGGCGTGTTAGCAGCGTCCCGGAGTTAACGCAGGCAGATGCTCAGCTCTCGGCATGTACAAGTATCAGGACCTCACCCCAGCCTGGTTCCAGTGGCGTGTTAGCAGCGTCCCGGAGTTAGTGCAGGCAGATGCACGGCTCTCGGCATGTACAAGTATCAGGACCTCACCCCAGCCTGGTTCCAGTGGCGTGTTAGCGGCGTCCCGGAGTTAGCGCAGGCAGATGCACGGCTCTCGGCATGTACAAGTATCAGGGCCTCACCCCAGCCTGGTTCCAGTGGCGTGTTAGCAACGTCCCGGAGTTAGCGCAGGCAGATGCACGGCTCTCACCATGTACAAGTATCAGGGCCTCACCCCAGCGTGCTTCCAGTGGCGTGTTAGCGACGTCCCAGAGTTTGCGCAGGCAGATGCATGGCTCTCGGCATGTACAAGTATCAGGGCCTCACCCCAGCCTGGTTCCAGTGGCGTGTTAGCAACGTCCCAGAGTTAGCGCAGGCAGATGCACGGCTCTCGCCATGTACAAGTATCAGGGCCTCACCCCAGCCTGGTTCCAGTGGCGTGTTAGCGGCGTCCCGGAGTTAGCGCAGGCAGATGCTCAGCTCTCGGCATGTACAAGTATCAGGACCTCACCCCAGCCTGGTTCCAGTGGCGTGTTAGCGACATCCCGGAGTTAGCGCAGGCAGATGCTCAGCTCTCGGCATGTACAAGTATCAGGACCTCACCCTAGCCTGGTTCCAGTGGCGTGTTAGCGGTGTCCCGGAGTTAGCGCAGGCAGATGCTCAGCTCTCGGCATGTACAAGTATCAGGACCACACCCCAGCCTGGTTCCAGTGGCGTGTTAGCAACGTCCCGGAGTTAGTGCAGGCAGATGCACGGCTCTCGGCATGTACAAGTATCAGGACCTCACCCCAGCCTGGTTCCAGTGGCGTGTTAGCGACATCCCAGAGTTAGTGCACGCAGATGCACGGCTCTCGGCATGTACAAGTATCAGGACCTCACCCCAGCCTGCTTCCAGTGGCGTGTTAGCAGCGTCCTGGAGTTAGCGCAGGCAGATGCATGGCTCTCGGCATGTACAAGTATCAGGACCTCACCCCAGCCTGCTTCCAGCGGCGTGTTAGCAGCGTCCCGGAGTTAGTGCAGGCAGATGCATGGCTCTCGGCATGTACAAGTATCAGGACCTCACCCCAGCCTGCTTCCAGTGGCGTGTTAGCAGCGTCCCGGAGTTAGCGCAGGCAGATGCATGGCTCTCGGCATGTACAAGTATCAGGGCCTCACCCCAGCCTGGTTCCAGTGGCGTGTTAGCGGTGCCCTGGAGTTAGCGCAGGTAGATGCTCGGCTCTCGGCATGTACAAGTATCAGGACCTCACCCCAGCCTGCTTCCAGTGGCGTGTTAGCAGTGTCCTGGAGTTAGTGCAGGCAGATGCACAGCTCTCGGCATGTACAAGTATTAGGACCTCACCCCAGCCTGGTTCCAGTGGCGTGTTAGCGTCGTCCCAGAGTTAGCGCAGGCAGATGCTCGGCTCTCGGCATGTACAAGTATCAGGACCTCACCCCAGCCTGCTTCCAGTGGCGTGTTAGCGGAGTCCTGGAGTTAGTGCAGGCAGATGCATGGCTCTCGGCATGTACAAGTATCAGGACCTCACCCCAGCCTGGTTCCAGTGGCGTGTTAGCGGCGTCCTGGAGTTAGTGCAGGCAGATGCACGGCTCTCGGCATGTACAAGTATCAGGACCTCACCCCAGCCTGGTTCCAGTGGCGTGTTAGCAGCGTCCCGGAGTTAGCACAGGCAGATGCACGGCTCTCGGCATGTACAAGTATCAGGGCCTCACCCCAGCCTGGTTCCAGTGGCGTGTTAGCGGGGCCCTGGAGTTAGCGCAGGCAGATGCTCGGCTCTCGGCATGTACAAGTATCAGGACCTCACCCCAGCCTGGTTCCAGTGGTGTATTAGCGGCGTCCCAGAGTTAGCGCAGGCAGATGCTCGGCTCTCGGCATGTACAAGTATCAGGACCTCACCCTAGCCTGGTTCCAGTGGCGTGTTAGCGACGTCCCGGAGTTAGCGCAGGCAGATACTCGGCTCTCGGCATTTACAAGTATCAGGATCTCACCCCAGCCAGGTTCCAGTGGCGTGCTAGCGGTGTTCCGGAGTTAGTGCAGGCAGATGCACGGCTCTCGGCATGTACAAGTATAAGGACCTGACCCTAGCCTGGTTCCAGTGGCGTGTTAGCGGTGTCCCGGAGTTAGTGCAGGCAGATGCTCGGCTCTCGGCATGTACAAGTATCAGGACCTCACCCTAGCCTGGTTCCAGTGGCGTGTTAGCGGTGTCCCGGAGTTAGCGCAGGCAGATGCACGGCTCACGGCATGTACAAGGATCAGGACCTCACCCCAGCCTGGTTCCAGTGGCGTGTTAGCGGCGTCCCAGAGTTAGCGCAGGCAGATGCATGGCTCTCGGCATGTACAAGTATCAGGACCTCACCCCAGCCTGGTTCCAGTGGCGTGTTAGCGACGTCCCAGAGTTAGCGCAGGCAGATGCACGGCTCTCGGCATGTACAAGTATCAGGGCCTCACCCCAGCCTGGTTCCAGTGGCGTGTTAGCGACGTCCCAGAGTTAGCGCAGGCAGATGCATGGCTCTCGGCATGTACAAGTATCAGGACCTCACCCCAGCCTGCTTCCAGTGGCGTGTTAGCGGCGTCCCGGAGTTAGCGCAGGCAGATGCTCAGCTCTCGGCATGTACAAGTATCAGGACCTCACCCCAGCCTGGTTCCAGTGGCGTGTTAGCGACGTCCCGGAGTTAGCGCAGGCAGATGCACGGCTCTTGGCATGTACAAGTATCAGGACCTCACCCCAGCCTGGTTCCAGTGGCGTGTTAGCGACATCCCGGAGTTAGCGCAGGCAGATGCTCAGCTCTCGGCATGTACAAGTATCAGGACCTCACCCTAGCCTGGTTCCAGTGGCGTGTTAGCGGTGTCCCGGAGTTAGCGCAGGCAGATGCTCAGCTCTCGGCATGTACAATTATCAGGACCACACCCCAGCCTGGTTCCAGTGGCGTGTTAGCAACGTCCCGGAGTTAGTGCAGGCAGATGCACGGCTCTCGGCATGTACAAGTATCAGGACCTCACCCCAGCCTGGTTCCAGTGGCGTGTTAGCGACATCCCAGAGTTAGTGCACGCAGATGCACGGCTCTCGGCATGTACAAGTATCAGGACCTCACCCCAGCCTGCTTCCAGTGGCGTGTTAGCAGCGTCCCGGAGTTAGCGCAGGCAGATGCATGGCTCTCGGCATGTACAAGTATCAGGACCTCACCCCAGCCTGCTTCCAGTGGCGTGTTAGCAGCGTCCCGGAGTTAGTGCAGGCAGATGCATGGCTCTCGGCATGTACAAGTATCAGGACCTCACCCCAGCCTGCTTCCAGTGGCGTGTTAGCAGCGTCCCGGAGTTAGCGCAGGCAGATGCATGGCTCTCGGCATGTACAAGTATCAGGGCCTCACCCCAGCCTGGTTCCAGTGGCGTGTTAGCGGTGCCCTGGAGTTAGCGCAGGTAGATGCACGGCTCTCGGCATGTACAAGTATCAGGACCTCACCCCAGCCTGCTTCCAGTGGCGTGTTAGCAGCGTCCTGGAGTTAGTGCAGGCAGATGCACAGCTCTCGGCATGTACAAGTATTAGGACCTCACCCCAGCCTGGTTCCAGTGGCGTGTTAGCGGTGCCCTGGAGTTAGCGCAGGTAGATGCTCGGCTCTCGGCATGTACAAGTATCAGGACCTCCCCCCAGCCTGGTTCCAGTGGCGTGTTAGCAGCGTCCCGGAGTTAGTGCAGGCAGATGCACGGCTCTCAGCATGTACAAGTATCAGGGCCTCACCCCAGCCTGCTTCCAGTGGCGTGTTAGCGACGTCCCAGAGTTAGCGCAGGCAGATGCTCAGCTCTCGGCATGTACAAGTATCAGGGCCTCACCCCAGCCTGGTTCCAGTGGCGTGTTAGCAGCGTCCCGGAGTTAGTGCAGGCAGATGCATGGCTCTCGGCATGTACAAGTATCAGGGCCTCACCCCAGCCTGGTTCCAGTGGCGTGTTAGCAGAGTCTTGGAGTTAGTGCAGGCAGATGCTCGGCTCTCGGCATGTACAAGTATCAGGACCTCACCCCAGCCTGCTTCCAGTGGCGTGTTAGCAGCGTCCCGGAGTTAACGCAGGTAGATGCTCGGCTCTCGGCATGTACAAGTATTAGGACCTCACCCCAGCCTGCTTCCAGTGGCGTGTTAGCGGGGCCCCGGAGTTAGTGCAGGCAGATGCACGGCTCTCGGCATGTACAAGTATCAGGACCTCACCCCAGCCTGGTTCCAGTGGCATGTTAGCGGGGCCCCGGAGTTAGTGCAGGCAGATGTTCGGCTCTCGGCATGTACAAGTATTAGGACCTCACCCCAGCCTGCTTCCAGTGGCGTGTTAGCGGGGCCCCGGAGTTAGTGCAGGCAGATGCACGGCTCTCGGCATGTACAAGTATCAGGACCTCACCCCAGCCTGGTTCCAGTGGCGTGTTAGCGGCGTCCCAGAGTTAGCGCAGGCAGATGCACGGCTCTCGGCATGTAGAAGTATCAGGACCTCACCCCAGCCTGGTTCCAGTGGCGTGTTAGCAGAGTCTTGGAGTTAGTGCAGGCAGATGCTCGGCTCTCGGCATGTACAAGTATCAGGGTCTCACCCCAGCCTGGTTCCAGTGGCGTGTTAGCGACGTCCCGGTGTTAGTGCAGGCAGATGCATGGCTCTCGGCATGTACAAGTATCAGGACCTCACCCCAGCCTGCTTCCAGTGGCGTGTTAGCGGCGTCCCAAAGTTAGCGCAGGCAGATGCACGGCTCTCGGCATGTAGAAGTATCAGGACCTCACCCCAGCCTGGTTCCAGTGGCGTGTTAGCGACGTCCCGGAGTTAGTGCAGGCAGATGCATGGCTCTCGGCATGTACAAGTATCAGGACCTCACCCCAGCCTGGTTCCAGTGGCGTGTTAGCGGCGTCCTGGAGTTAGTGCAGGCAGATGCATGGCTCTCGGCATGTACAAGTATCAGGACCTCCCCCCAGCCTGGTTCCAGTGGCGTGTTAGCAGCGTCCCGGAGTTAGTGCAGGCAGATGCACGGCTCTCGGCATGTACAAGTATCAGGGCCTCACCCCAGCCTGGTTCCAGTGGCGTGTTAGCGGGCCCTGGAGTTAGCGCAGGCAGATGCTCGGCTCTCGGCATGTACAAGTATCAGGACCTCACCCTAGCCTGGTTCCAGTGGCGTGTTAGCGACGTCCCGGAGTTAGCGCAGGCAGATACTCGGCTCTCGGCATGTACAAGTATCAGGACCTCACCCTAGCCTGGTTCCAGTGGCGTGTTAGCGACGTCCCGGAGTTAGCGCAGGCAGATACTCGGCTCTCGGCATGTACAAGTATCAGGACCTCACCCTAGCCTGGTTCCAGTGGCGTGTTAGCGGTGTCCCGGAGTTAGTGCAGGCAGATGCATGGCTCTCGGCATGTACAAGTATCAGGACCTCACCCCAGTCAGGTTCCAGTGGCGTGTTAGCGGTGTTCCGGAGTTAGTGCAGGCAGATGCACGGCTCTCGGCATGTACAAGTATCAGGACCTGACCCTAGCCTGGTTCCGGTGGCGTGTTAGCGACGTCCCGGAGTTAGTGCAGGCAGATGCTCGGCTCTCGGCATGTACAAGTATCAGGACCTCACCCTAGCCTGGTTCCAGTGGCTGTTAGCGGTGTCCCGGAGTTAGCGCAGGCAGATGCACGGCTCACGGCATGTACAAGTATCAGGACCTCACCCCAGCCTGGTTCCAGTGGCGTGTTAGTGGCGTCCCAGAGTTAGCGCAGGCAGATGCTCGGCTCTCGGCATGTACAAGTATCAGGACCTCACCCTAGCCTGGTTCCAGTGGCGTGTTAGCGGCGTCCCAGAGTTAGCGCAGGCAGATGCACGGCTCTCGGCATGTACAAGTATCAGGACCTCACCCCAGCCTGGTTCCAGTGGCGTGTTAGCGACGTCCCAGAGTTAGCGCAGGCAGATGCACGGCTCTCGGCATGTACAAGTATCAGGGCCTCACCCCAGCCTGGTTCCAGTGGCGTGTTAGCGACGTCCCAGAGTTAGCGCAGGCAGATGCATGGCTCTCGGCATGTACAAGTATCAGAACCTCACCCCAGCCTGCTTCCAGTGGCGTGTTAGCGACGTCCCAGAGTTAGCGCAGGCAGATGCTCAGCTCTCGGCATGTACAAGTATCAGGACCTCACCCCAGCCTGGTTCCAGTGGCGTGTTAGTGGCGTCCCAGAGTTAGCGCAGGCAGATGCACGGCTCACGGCATGTACAAGTATCAGGACCTCACCCCAGCCTGGTTCCAGTGGCGTGTTAGTGGCGTCCCAGAGTTAGTGCAGGCAGATGCTCAGCTCTCGGCATGTACAAGTATCAGGACCTCACCCCAGCCTGGTTCCAGTGGCGTGTTAGCAGCGTCCCGGAGTTAGTGCAGGCAGATGCACGGCTCTCGGCATGTACAAGTATCAGGACCTCACCCCAGCCTGGTTCCAGTGGCGTGTTAGCGGCGTCCCGGAGTTAGCGCAGGCAGATGCACGGCTCTCGGCATGTACAAGTATCAGGGCCTCACCCCAGCCTGGTTCCTGTGGCGTGTTAGTGGCGTCCCAGAGTTAGCGCAGGCAGATGCTCGGCTCTCGGCATGTACAAGTATCAGGGCCTCATCCCAGCCTGCTTCCAGTGGCGTGTTAGCAGCGTCCCAGAGTTAATGCAGGTAGATGCTCGTCTCTCGGCATGTACAAGTATCAGGGCCTCACCCCAGCCTGGTTCCAGTGGCGTGTTAGCAACGTCCCGGAGTTAGCGCAGGCAGATGCACGGCTCTCACCATGTACAAGTATCAGGGCCTCACCCCAGCCTGGTTCCAGTGGCGTGTTAGCAACGTCCCGGAGTTAGCGCAGGCAGATGCACGGCTCTCGCCATGTACAAGTATCAGGGCCTCACCCCAGCCTGCTTCCAGTGGCGTGTTAGCGACGTCCCAGAGTTAGCGCAGGCAGATGCATGGCTCTCGGCATGTACAAGTATCAGGGCCTCACCCCAGCCTGGTTCCAGTGGCGTGTTAGCAACGTCCCGGAGTTAGCGCAGGCAGATGCACGGCTCTCGCCATGTACAAGTATCAGGGCCTCACCCCAGCCTGGTTCCAGTGGCGTGTTAGCAACGTCCCGGAGTTAGCGCAGGTGGATGCACGGCTCTTGCCATGTACAAGTATCAGGACCTCACCCTAGCCTGGTTCCAGTGGCGTGTTAGCAACGTCCCGGAGTTAGCGCAGGCAGATGCACGGCTCTCGCCATGTACAAGTATCAGGGCCTCACCCCAGCCTGCTTCCAGTGGCGTGTTAGCGACGTCCCAGAGTTAGCGCAGGCAGATGCTCAGCTCTCGGCTTGTACAAGTATCAGGGCCTCACCCCAGCCTGGTTCCAGTGGCGTGTTAGCAGCGTCCCGGAGTTAGTGCAGGCAGATGCACGGCTCTCGGCATGTACAAGTATCAGGACCTCACCCCAGCCTGGTTCCAGTGGCGTGTTAGCGGCGTCCCGGAGTTAGCGCAGGCAGATGCACGGCTCTCGGCATGTACAAGTATCAGGACCTCACCCCAGCCTGCTTCCCGTGGCGTGTTAGCGGCGTCCCGGAGTTAGCGCAGGCAGATGCTCAGCTCTCGGCTTGTACAAGTATCAGGGCCTCACCCCAGCCTGGTTCCAGTGGCGTGTTAGCAGCGTCCCGGAGTTAGTGCAGGCAGATGCACGGCTCTCGGCATGTACAAGTATCAGGACCTCACCCCAGCCTGGTTCCAGTGGCGTGTTAGCGGCGTCCCGGAGTTAGCGCAGGCAGATGCACGGCTCTCAGCATGTACAAGTATCAGGACCTCACCCCAGCCTGGTTCCAGTGGCGTGTTAGCGGCGTCCCGGAGTTAGCGCAGGCAGATGCTCGGCTCTCGGCATGTACAAGTATCAGGGCCTCACCCCAGCCTGCTTCCAGTGGCGTGTTAGCAGCGTCCCGGAGTTAACGCAGGTAGATGCTCGGCTCTCGGCATGTACAAGTATCAGGGCCTCACCCCAGCCTGGTTCCAGTGGCGTGTTAGCAACGTCCCAGAGTTAGCGCAGGCAGATGCACGGCTCTCGCCATGTACAAGTATCAGGGCCTCACCCCAGCCTGGTTCCAGTGGCGTGTTAGCAACGTCCCGGAGTTAGCGCAGGCAGATGCACGGCTCTCGCCATGTACAAGTATCAGGGCCTCACCCCAGCCTGCTTCCAGTGGCGTGTTAGCGACGTCCCAGAGTTTGCGCAGGCAGATGCATGGCTCTCGGCATGTACAAGTATCAGGGCCTCACCCCAGCCTGGTTCCAGTGGCGTGTTAGCGGCGTCCCGGAGTTAGCGCAGGCAGATGCACGGCTCTCGGCATGTACAAGTATCAGGACCTCACCCCAGCCTGGTTCCAGTGGCGTGTTAGCGGCGTCCCGGAGTTAGCGCAGGCAGATGCACGGCTCTCGGCATGTACAAGTATCAGGACCTCACCCCAGCCTGGTTCCAGTGGCGTGTTAGCAACGTCCCAGAGTTAGCGCAGGCAGATGCACGGCTCTCGCCATGTACAAGTATCAGGGCCTCACCCCAGCCTGGTTCCAGTGGCGTGTTAGCGGCGTCCCGGAGTTAGCGCAGGCAGATGCACGGCTCTCGGCATGTACAAGTATCAGGGCCTCACCCCAGCCTGGTTCCAGTGGCGTGTTAGCGGCGTCCCGGAGTTAGCGCAGGCAGATGCACGGCTCTCGGCATGTACAAGTATCAGGACCTCACCCCAGCCTGGTTCCAGTGGCGTGTTAGCAACGTCCCGGAGTTAGCGCAGGCAGATGCACGGCTCTCGCCATGTACAAGTATCAGGGCCTCACCCCAGCCTGGTTCCAGTGGCGTGTTAGCGGCGTCCCGGAGTTAGCGCAGGCAGATGCTCAGCTCTTGGCATGTACAAGTGTCAGGACCTCACCCCAGCCTGCTTCCAGTGGCGTGTTAGCGGGGCCCTGGAGTTAGTGCAGGCAGATGCTCAGCTCTCGGCATGTACAAGTATCAGGACCTCACCCCAGCCTGGTTCCAGTGGCGTGTTAGTGGCGTCCCAGAGTTAGCGCAGGCAGATGCACGGCTCTCGGCATGTACAAGTATCAGGACCTCACCCCAGCCTGCTTCCAGTGGCGTGTTAGCGGCGTCCCGGAGTTAGCGCAGGCAGATGCTCGGCTCTCGGCATGTACAAGTATCAGGACCTCACCCCAGCCTGCTTCCAGTGGCGTGTTAGCAGCGTCCCGGAGTTAACGCAGGTAGATGCTCGGCTCTCGGCATGTACAAGTATCAGGACCTCACCCCAGCCTGCTTCCAGTGGCGTGTTAGCGGCGTCCCGGAGTTAGCGCAGGTAGATGCTCAGCTCTCGGCATGTACAAGTATCAGGGCCTCACCCCAGCCTGGTTCCAGTGGCCTGTTAGCAACGTCCCGGAGTTAGCGCAGGCAGATGCACGGCTCTCGCCATGTACAAGTATCAGGACCTCACCCCAGCCTGCTTCCAGTGGCGTGTTAGCGGCGTCCCAGAGTTAGCGCAGGCAGATGCATGGCTCTCGCCATGTACAAGTATCAGGACCTCACCCCAGCCTGCTTCCAGTGGCGTGTTAGCGGCGTCCCAGAGTTAGCGCAGGCAGATGCATGGCTCTCGCCATGTACAAGTATCAGGGCCTCACCCCAGCCTGGTTCCAGTGGCGTGTTAGCAACGTCCCGGAGTTAGCGCAGGCAGATGCACGGCTCTCGCCATGTACAAGTATCAGGACCTCACCCCAGCCTGCTTCCAGTGGCGTGTTAGCGGCGTCCCAGAGTTAGCGCAGGCAGATGCATGGCTCTCGCCATGTACAAGTATCAGGGCCTCACCCCAGCCTGGTTCCAGTGGCCTGTTAGCAACGTCCCGGAGTTAGCGCAGGCAGATGCACGGCTCTCGCCATGTACAAGTATCAGGACCTCACCCCAGCCTGCTTCCAGTGGCGTGTTAGCGGCGTCCCAGAGTTAGCGCAGGCAGATGCATGGCTCTCGCCATGTACAAGTATCAGGACCTCACCCCAGCCTGCTTCCAGTGGCGTGTTAGCGGCGTCCCAGAGTTAGCGCAGGCAGATGCATGGCTCTCGCCATGTACAAGTATCAGGGCCTCACCCCAGCCTTGTTCCAGTGGCGTGTTAGCAACGTCCCGGAGTTAGCGCAGGCAGATGCACGGCTCTCGCCATGTACAAGTATCAGGGCTTCACCCCAGCCTGGTTCCAGTGGCGTGTTAGCGGCTTCCCGGAGTTAGTGCAGGCAGATGCTCGGCTCTCGGCATGTACAAGTATCAGGACCTCACCCCAGCCAGGTTCCAGTGGCGTGTTAGCGGCGTCCCGGAGTTAGTGCAGGCAGATGCATGGCTCTCGGCATGTACAAGTATCAGGACCTCACCCCAGCCAGGTTCCAGTGGCGTGTTAGCAGCGTCCCGGAGTTAGTGCAGGCAGATGCACGGCTCTCGGCATGTACAAGTATCAGGACCTCACCCCAGCCTGGTTCCAGTGGCGTGTTAGCAGCGTCCCGGAGTTAGTGCAGGCAGATGCTCAGCTCTCGGCATGTACAAGTATCAGGACCTCACCCCAGCCAGGTTCCAGTGGCGTGTTAGCGGCGTCCCAGGGTTAGCGCAGGCAGATGCTCAGCTCTCGGCATGTACAAGTATCAGGACCTCACCCCAGCCAGGTTCCAGTGGCGTGTTAGCGGCGCCCTGGAGTTAGTGCAGGCAGATGCACAGCTCTCGGCATGTACAAGTATCAGGACCTCACCCCAGCCTGCTTCCAGTGGCGTGTTAGCAGCGTCCTGGAGTTAGTGCAGGCAGATGCACGGCTCTCGGCATGTACAAGTATCAGGACCTCACCCCAGCCTGCTTCCAGTGGCGTGTTAGCGGGGCCCTGGAGTTAGTGCAGGCAGATGCTCAGCTCTCGGCATGTACATGGTGTCTCTGAAAGTCCTACGGTTCGCCTGGACGGGCTTCTTCCATTGTTGCTAGGCGATGATGGTGATTAGACGCTCTTTATATGCTCTCCAGCGTTATCCTTGAATCATAAAGTGATTGACTATCGCACAAAGTCAGTCACTAGAGGCAAGCTACTCACGCTATTGGCTGGCTGACTGAGTGTCTCTTCCTGATTGGTTGTTGTGAGTATTTAAAGGACAAATATAACAAGAGGGGTATGGAGTCTGCCATATGTATGTCCTTTTAAGTAATACCAGTTGCCTGGCTGTACTGCTTATCCTCTGTCTCTAATACTTTTAGCCATAGCCCCTGAACAAGCATGCAGCAGATCAGGTGTTTCTGACATTATTGTCAGATCTGACAAGATTAGCTGCATGCTTGTTTCTGGTGTCATTCAGACACTACTGCAGCCAAATAGACCATCAGGGCTGCCAGGTAACTGGTATTGTTTAAAAGGGAAAAAAATATGGCAGCTTATATATTCTTCTCACTTCAATTGCCCTTTAAGTCGCTAGAACTAGCTGCTGGGTGTACCTCTGTATTTCCTGCCTGATACCTTGCTTGTGACCTGACTATCCTTTGGATTGATGCCTGGATCAACCTTCTGCTAGTTAATATTGATCAATCTTTGTCTCTTTCTTTTGTACCTGATATTGTTCTTTGTGTATCATCTTGGCTTGCTAATAGGGACGGTTTTAGACTATTTGCTGCCTGTGGC
This sequence comes from Hyperolius riggenbachi, assembly GCF_040937935.1. NCBI lineage: Eukaryota > Metazoa > Chordata > Amphibia > Anura > Hyperoliidae > Hyperolius > Hyperolius riggenbachi. The sequence continues at coordinate 240,519,379 of NC_090656.1, forward strand.
AAACTTGTGATACCTCCATGCATTCTGCTCTCGAAGCATCTGATGCTACTTCCTGTTTATCAGGAAGTAGCGTGTGGCACTTACAGATTGGACCACTGCAGTATAAAACATGGAGGTATGCCTGTGTTTCTGCCTGCCACTGCTGCCACCTATTAATGCTGGAGGGAAAGCGCTGAGGGGAGAGCCCGAGGTGAGCGGGGGTGGAGTGGCCCCCCTCCCCACTGATGTAGGTGCCCATGCTCTCCCCTCATGTTGTGACCCATCCCTCCCAAAACGGACCTGAGCAGGCTCCAGGAGGGGGGTGGGGGGGGGGGGGGATGGGGGGAGGGGAGGGGGGGAGCATTCAAATTCTCTAATTTAGGCTGACCAGGCATCCTCTTTTGCCTAGACAGGTCCACTTTTTCAGTGGGCCATCTTCCCGGGTTTTTGAAATGTCCAGGGCCGGGGTTCACCACATTTTTTCCCCCCTAACCCCCGTGGCCTGACTCCAATCCCCCCTCCCTCACCTCGGGGGGCCCCCCTCCTATTATGAGCGGTGCGGTAAAGCGGCATATACAGCAGGCTCCGGTGGGGTAATCAGACGCTAGATGTTCAGCTGCCCCCTCCGGGCTACGCTGTCTCCTCTGTATTGCTGCTCGCACCGCTTCCTGGTTTATTGCAAGCAGCATACAGTGGAGACAGCGAAGCCCGGAAGGCAGCTGGACATCTAGCATCTGATTACCCCGCCGGAGCCTGCTGTATATGCCGCTCTCCCGCACCGCTCATAATAGGAGGGGGCCCCCGAGGTGAGGGAGGGGGGATCAGAGTCGGACTCATACCCCACTAAACTACCCGTCTACCTACTCTCCCACCCAGCTACCTAACTGCCCACCCGGCTACCTAACTGCCCACCCACCCAGCTACCTAACTGCCCAGAGGCTACCTAACTGACCCCCCACCCACCCACCCAGCTACCTAACTTCCCAAAGCTACCTAACTGAAAACCCACCCACCTAGCTACCTAACTGCCCACCCAAGCACCCACCCAGCTACCTAACTGCCCACCCAAGCACCCACCCACCCAGCTACCTAACTGTCCAAGTTACCTAACTGCCCACCCGGCTACCTAACTGCCCACCCACCCTCCCACCCACCCAGCTACCTAACTGCCCACCCACCCAGCTACCTAACTGCCCGGAGGCTACCTAACTGACCCCCCACCCACCCACCCAGCTACCTAACTTCCCACCCACCCAGCTACCTAACTGAAAACCCACCCACCCACCTAGCTACCTAACTGAAAGCTACCTAACTGCCCAAAGCTACCTAACTGCCCACCCACCCACCGAGCTACCTAACTGCCCACCCACCCACCCACCGAGCTACCTAACTGAAGACCCACCCACCCAGCTACCTAACTGACCACCCACCCACCTAACTGCCCACCCACCCACCCAGCTACCTAACTGCCCACCCAGCTACCTAACTGCCCACCCTCCCAACCAGCTACCTAACTGCCCACCCTGCCACCCAGCTACCTATCTGCTTACCCTGCCACCCAGCTATCTATCTGTCTACCCTGCCACCCAGCTACCTAACTGCCTACTCTGCCACCCGTCTACCTATCTGCCTACCCTCCCACCTGTCTACCTAACTGCCCACCCGGCTACCTATCTGCCTACCCTCCCACCTCCCACCCAGCTACCTAACAACCTACCCGGTGCAGTGCCTGCGTCGCAAATAGCGTGCCAGCCTCCCTCCAGGTGATTAATGTTAGCCAACTATAGACCTGGCTACATATACTGCATTTTGTGGGGAAATCTGGTGACAATCTGATTGCATTTTGTGGGGAAATCTGCTGCCAATAAGATTGCATTTGTGGGGAAATGTGCTGCCAATAAGATTGCATTTGTGGTGAAATGTGCTGCCAAATGCCAATCTCATAGCATTTGTGGGGAAATCTGCTGCCAATCTCATAGCATTTGTGGGGAAATCTGTTGCTAATCTCATTGCATTTGTGGGGAAATCTGCTGCCAATCTCATAGCATTTGTGGGGAAACCTGCTGCCAATCTTATAGCATTTGTAGGGAAATATGCTGCCAATCTCATAGCATTTGTGGGGAAATCTGATGCCAATCTCATTGCATTAATGGGGAAATATGCTGCCAATCTCATAGCATTTTTGGGGAAATCTGATGCCAATCTCATTGCATTTGTGGGGAAATCTGCTGCCAATCTTATAGCATTTGTGGGGAAATTTGCTGCCAATCTTATAGCATTTGTGGGGAAATGTGCTGCCAATCTCATTGCATTTGTAGGGAAATCTGCTGCCAATAAGATTGCATTTGTGGGGAAATCTGCTGCCAATCTCATTGCATTTGTGGGGAAATCTGCTGCCAATCTCATAGCATTTGTGGGGGAATCTGATGCCAATCTCATTACATTTGTGGGGAAATCTGCTGCCAATCTTATAGCATTTGTGGGGAAATCTGCTGCCAATCTTATAGCATTTGTGGGGAAATGTGCTGCCAATCTCATTGCATTTGTGGGGAAATCTGCTGCCAATCTCATTGCATTTGTAGGGAAATCTGCTGCCAATAAGATTGCATTTGTGGGGAAATCTGCTGCCAATCTCATTGCATTTGTGGGGAAATCTGCTGCCAATCTCATTGCATTTGTGGGGAAATCTGCTGCCAAACTCATAGCATTTGTGGGGAAATATGCTGCCAATCTCATAGCATTTGTAGGGAAATATGCTCCCAATCTCATAGCATTAGTGGGGAAATCTGATGCCAATCTCATTGCATTTATGGGGAAATCTGCGGCCAATAAGATTGCATTTGTGGGGAAATCTGCTGCCAATCTCATTGCATTTGTGGGGAAATCTGCTGCCAACCTCATAGCATTTGTGGGGAAATGTGCTGCCAATCTCATTGCACTTGTAGGGAAATATGCTGCCAATCTCATTGCATTTGTAGGGAAATCTGCTGCCAATCTCATTGCATTTGTGGGGAAATCTGCTGCCAATCTCATTGCATTTGTGGGGAAATCTGCTGCCAATCTGATTTCATTTGTGGGGAAATATGCTGCCAATCTCATAGCATTTGTGGGGAAATGTGCTGCCAATCTGATTCCATTTGTGGGGAAATATGCTGCCAATCTCATAGCATTTGTGGGGAAATCTGCTGCCAATCTTATAGCATTTGTGGGGAAATCTGCTGCCAATCTTATTGCATTTGTGGGGAAATCTGCTGCCAATAAGATTGCATTTGTGGGGAAATGTGCTGCCAATAAGATTGCATTTGTAGAGAAATATGCTGCCAATCTGATTCCATTTGTGGGGAAATCTGTTGCCAATCTCATTGCATTTTGTGGGGAAATCTTCTGCGAATCTGATTGCATTTTGTGGTCGGCCGGCCCGAAGTTGGATAGCACACTGCTAAGGTCTTGTATATTTGGCCCCACCCATGACCACGCCCACATGCTGTTGTGATCGTCCTCTTTTCTGGAAATCAAAATATGGTCACCCTATTCTAGCTACGTCCCTGATCTGAGGTCTTGTGTAGTGTAGCAGCTAGTGAGGGGGCAGGGGATTGATATAGATGGGCGGCGGCCGCAGAGAAGGAGGGCGGTGGGCGAGATGCTGCTCCAGTCACAATGCTGCCCGATACACAGGTTTCACCTGGCGTTAAATGTGAATGGTAGACGACCCAAATTCACCAGGAACTGTCCACTGGCAAAGAGTTCAGGCCAACTTTTCCCGCCTCCGCCTGAGGCAATGGAGGTGGGGAAGAAGTGCTTGTTCATGGATTTGACAAGGGCTCTGGGGAGTGCTTGGCTGCCCTTCTCCTCGAGTGCCCCCCCCCCCCATACCATGGTCCATCCATGCAGGCCGGTATAGTTTAGGGTGCAACGCCCCAAGTGAAAAATGAAAGTGAAAAATGTTAAGCTAAATGTTTGCTTTATAAATGATAATTAAACCAGAAAAAAAAACCTGCTAAACTATTTGAACATATTATTACATGTTGATGCAAAAATTGTACTTATTTTCACAAAATTAATGTGAAAAGAATATTGCATTTTCACTCCTCCCTGCTCCTGCAGACATACTGTACCTGCGTCGGCCCCTAGATGGCCGCCCCTATCTGTGTATCAGGGCTTAATTTGCACTTCCCGTTCTTGGTGGTTAGTAATGATGTGCCTTATCCCGCTTACCGCCCAGACTCCAGCGCCCAGTAAACTTGTGTGGGGAAATACCTGTGGCCTGTTTCTTGTGGCCTTTAACGAACGCTGCCTTGCCCCATGTGAAAATGACCAATGTATAGCAATATGTCATCTCGGAAGTCCACAGTGCCTTAGTTATGTTCCTGCAGCTTCTCTGCCACTAAGTCCAAGATGGCGATGGCGATGGCAGGCTCTTACAAGCTGTGCATTATCTTACATCCAGGACATATGACAGTGGCTGGATAATGCACTGATTTAGGGTTCTGCCTCTGACATAGGAGAACAGGGATTGAATCCTGGGTAGTATCAGTGACTATTCAGTAAGAAGTATAGAGAAAAGCACAATACAAAACCCCCATCAGGGCAGCCCCCCCCCAACATCTTCAAGAAGGCCCTCAAAACTCAACTTTTCATTCTGACCTTCCTCCCTCCCCCTCACTAGTGCTCTAAACCCGCAGCTGAACTCTGGTCCCCTACCTTTCGTGTCCCCACCTCTCCCTCTAGATTGTAAGCCTACGGGCAGGGTCCTCCTCCTTATACAGTGGGTTGCAAAAGTATTCGGCCCCCTTGAAGTTTTCCACATTTTGTCACATTACTGCCACCAGCCCCGTTTCTTGCCCCGTGCGGAGCGTGCCGCCGCCCGGGGCGCTGTTGGGAGGGGGGCGCTATAATGGAGGGGGGAGCCGGAGCCGCGGGGAGGGCAGCCCGACCTCTCCCTCCCTCTCCTCTCCCGGGCGCCCTCCGTGCTCCCCCCTCAGATGCAGAGTTCGTGAGCAGCAGGGAAGCGCTGTTTACAACTCACCGGCTGCCTGGCTCCAAGCGCTGCTCTCTCGCCGCTGGTCTCCTCTCTCTGTCTGTATACATACTGATACACGCTGCTTCCGGCTACAGGAAGCAGCGTGTATCAGTACGTATACAGAGAGAGAGAGGAGACCAGCGGCGAGAGAGCAGCGCTTGGAGCCAGGCAGCCGGTGAGTTGTAAACAGCGCTTCCCTGCTGCTCACGAACTCTGCATCTGAGGGGGGAGCACGGAGGGCGCCCGGGAGAGGAGAGGGAGGGAGAGGTCGGGCTGCCCTCCCTGCGGCTCCCCCCTCCATTATTGGGGGCATCTACCTATCTAACCTATTCTGGGGGCACCTACCTAATCTAACCTACGCTGGGGGGCACCTACCTATCTAACCTACACTGGGAGGCAGCTACCTATCTAACCTATACTGGGGGCAGCTACCTAATATAACCTACGCTGGGGGGCAGCTACCTATCTAACCTATACTGGGGGCAGCTACCTAATCTAACCTACGCTGGGGGGCAGCTACCTATCTAACCTACACTGGGGGGCACCTACCTAATCTAACCTACGCTGGGGGGCAGCTACCTATCTAACCTACACTGGGGGGCAGCTACCTATCTAACCTACACTGGGGGGCAGCTACCTAATATAACCAACACTGGGGGGGCAGCTACCTATCTAACCTACACTGGGGGGCAGCTACCTAATCTAACCTATACTGGGGGGCAGCTACCTATCTAACCTATACTGGGGGGCACCTACCTAACCTATACTGGGGGGCACCTACCTAACCTATACTGGGGGGGCAGCTACCTTATCTAACCTATACTGGGGGGCAGCTACCTAATCTAACCTATTCTGGGGGGCACCTGTCTAATCTAGCCTATACTAGGGGCAGTGGCGTAGCTAAGGAGCTTTGGGCCCCGATGCAAGTTTTACATTGGGGCCCCCCTAAGCACTCTATACATAACAATTGATACGGCGCACCAAAACCTGCCAATGGCAACTACAGTGTCAGAGGTGCAAGAAGGGGATGGGGAACAGTTTGTTAGTGATTACCACTATTCAAAGTATCTATAGAAAGTGATTATTATGAGCACAGGACCAATAGAGAGATAATAATGTAGTTGAGGGATGGCCCTTCGGGGCCCCTCTGGCCCAAGGGCCCCGATGCGGTCGCTACCTCTGCACCCCCTATTGCTACGCCCCTGACTAGGGGGCACCTACCTAATCTAACCTATACTGAGAGGCACCTACCTATCTAACCTAGGGGGGGGGGGCGCAATTTTTACACCCTCGCCCTGGGTGCATTTTAGCCTAGAAACTGCACTGACTGCCACAAACATGAATCAATTTTATTGGAATTCCAGGTGAAAGACTAATACAAAGTGGTGTACATGTGAGAAGTGGAACGGAAATCATACAGGATTCCAAACAGTTTTTACAAATCAATAACTGCAAAGTGGGGTGTGCGAAATTATTCAGCCCCCTTTGGTCTGAGTGCAGTCAGTTGCCCATAGACATTGCCCGATGAGTGCTAATGACTAAATAGAGTGCACCTGTGTGTAATCTAATGTCAGTACAAATACAGCTGCTCTGTGATGGCCTCAGAGGTTGTCTAAGAGAATATTGGGAGCAACAACACCATGAAGTCCAAATAACACACCAGACAGGTCCAAGACAGGTCAGTGGTAAAGTTATTGAGACATTTAAAGCAGGCTTAGGCTACAAAGCGATTTCCAAAGCCTTGAACATCCCACAGAGCACTGTTCAAGCAATCATTCAGAAATGGAAGGAGTATGGCACAACTGTAACCCTACCAAGACAAGGCCATCCACCTAAACTCACAGGCCGAACAAGGAGAGTGCTGATCAGAAATGCAGCCAAGAGGCCCATGGTGACTCTGGACGAGCTGCAGAGATCTTCAGCTCAGGTGGGAGAATCTGTCCATAGGACAACTATTAGTCGTGCACTGCACAAAGTTGGCTCTTATAGAAGAGTGACAAGAAGAAAGCCATTGTTAACAGAAAAGCATAAGAAGTCCCGTTTGCAGTTTGCCACAAGCCATGTGGGGGACACAGCAAACATGTGGAAGAAGGTGCTCTGGTCAGATGAGACCAAAATGGAACTTTTTGGCCAAAATGCAAAACGCTATGTGTGGCGGAAAACTAACACTGCACATCACTCTGAACACACCATCCCCACTGTCAAATATGGTGGTGTTCAGAGTGATGTGCAGTGTGCATGCTCTGGTGGTGCTTCTCTTCAGCAGGGACAGGGAAGCTGGTCAGAGTTGATGGGAAGATGGATGGAGCCAAATACAGGGCAAACTTGGAAGAAAACCTCTTGGAGACTGCAAAAGACTTGAGACTGGGGCGGAGGTTCACCTTCCAGCAGGGCAATGACCCTAAACATAAAGCCAGGGCAACAATGGAATGGTTTAAAACAAAACATATCCATGTGTTAGAATGGCCCAGCTAAAGTCCAGATCTAAAACCAATCAAGAATCTGTGGCAAGATCTGAAAACTGCTGTTCACAAACGCTGTCCATCTAATCTGACTGAGCTGGAGCTGTTTTGCAAAGAAGAATGGGCAAGGATTTCAGTCTCTAGATGTGCAAAGCTGGTAGAGACATACCCTAAAAGACTGGCAGCTGTAATTGCAGCAAAAGGTAGTTCTACAAAGTATTGACTCAGGGGGCTGAATAATTACGCACACCCCACTTTGCAGTTATTTATTTGTAAAAAATGTTTGGAATGATGTATGATTTTCGATCCACTTTTCACGTGTACACCACTTTGTATTGGTCTTTCACGTGGAATTCCAATAACATTGATGCATGTTTGTGGCAGTAATGTGACAAAATGTGGAAAACTTCAAGGGGGCCGAATACTTTTGCAAGCCACTGAATCTCCTATCTGATCACGCACTTCCATTACTGTGCACCCATCCTATAGATTTGAGTGAACCTGACTTGCCTAATCTCCATGCTCCATCCAGTGACTAAGCATTACCTTGTACTCATACTGTGCTGTGTGATCTCCATGCTCCCCTCCAGTGACTAAGCATTACCTTGTACTCATACTGTGCTGTGTGATCTCCATGCTCCCATCCAGTGACTAAGCATTACCTTGTACTCATACTGTGCTGTGTGATCTCCATGCTCCCCTCCAGTGACTAAGCATTACCTTGTACTCATACTGTGCTGTGTGATCTCCATGCTCCATCCAGTGACTAAGCATTACCTGGTACTCATACTGTGCTGTGTGATCTCCATGCTCCCCTCCAGTGACTAAGCATTACCTGGTACTCATACTGTGCTGTGTGATCTGGTTTGCATGTATTCCTGTATTGTCGTATTGCTGTATGTCACCCCTCAATAGTGTCTGTAACCTAAAAGCCAACAGCGCTGCGTAATACCGTATGTTGGTGCTTTATAAATAGAATAAATAAAATTATTATTATATTATGATGTCTTTCTGCACAGTATTATCACTGTAGCCTGGGTCCCCAATGGAACAATCATGTACTTTGTAATAATATTGCTAGGATACAGCAGGGCACGCTGAAAACATTCACTGCTGTGGCCACCAGGAGAGAGATATTTTTGAGACAGCTCGTTATAAGACACCCTGCTAGATTAACGGTTCCGGAAATGAATGGGTGTCCTTGTGCATTCATTTGGAAAGGGTGTCTGGATAAAAGGACACCTGTTATAGCCAAGATTTTAGCTATAAAAGGGTGCTGGACACAGCTGAATTTTTTTTTTTTTTGGTTGTAAAAGGGATCTGGTTATAGCTGACATTTTTGGGGGCTAGAAAACGGTGCTGGTTATAGCAGAAATTTGGGGTTGCTATACAAGAGAATTGGTTATAGCCAAGATTTTTATTTTTGGGTTATAAACGGGCACTGAATATTGCCTAAATATGGGATATAGCCGAGAACAGTGATATAGCTGAGAACAGTGATTACTAAGACTTAACTTCTCCCTACTCTCACACAGGACCCTCCCCTGGTGGTGCCTAACCCTAACCCCCCTGGTGGTGCCTAACCCTAAGACCCCCCCTGGTGGGAGGTCTTAGGGTTAGGCACCACCAAGGGGGGTCTTAGGGTTAGGCACCACCAGGGGAGTCTTAGGGTTAGGTACCACCTGGAAGTCTTAGGGTTAGGCACCACCAGGGGAGGGTCTTAGGGTTAGGCACCACCAAGGGAGGTCTTAGGGTTAGGCACCACCAGGGGAGTCTTAGGGTTAGGTACCACCTGGGAGTCTTAGGGTTAGGCACCACCAGGGGAGGGTCTTAGGGTTAGGCACCACCAAGGGGGGTCTTAGGGTTAGGCACCACCTGGGAGTCTTAGGGTTAGCCACCACCAGGGGAGGGTCTTAGGGTTAGGCACCACCAGGAGAGTCTTAGGGTTAGGTACCACCTGTAGGGTCTTAGGGTTAGGCACCACCAAGGGGAGTCTTAGGGTTAGGTATCACCAAGGCGAGTCTTAGGATTAGGCACCACCAGGGGGGTGGTTAGGATTAGGCACCACCAGGGGGGTGGTTAGGATTAGGCACCACCATGGGAGGGTCTTAGGGTTAGGCGCCCGGCGGATCGCTCAGAAACAGCCGTGTCAGTCTGACGACAGGGCGTACACACGCCGGACTGTCGCTGGCACGCCCACCCAGCGGGAGGCAACGACGGACCCGTCGTTGCCAAAAGTCCGGCGTGTGTACGGACCTTAACCCTAGGACCCCCCATTGTGGTGCTTAAACCTAAGACACCCCCAGGTAGTGCCTACACCTAAGACCCCCTGGTGGTGGAGTTATTTACACATCACTTTGAGGAAATTAATGATAAACAAGCATTATTGCCAGAGGATGGAGATAAGGATGTCACACCTGATATGTCTCAGTCAGGTGACATTACACACATGGACGTACAGTGTCATGATGATGTACCCGCTGCTTCTGCTATATCCAGCACCCTTGTTTAGCTCCCAAAAAATCTTGGCTATAACCAGTTCCCTTTTACAGCCCCCCAAAATATCAACACTCTGAGCAGCGATGAACCCCTGGACTACTGGGTCTTCAGGCTTGACCTGTGGCCAGAGCTCTCACAATTAGTGGTGCTCAGATACCTCTTTTTTATACCTGGATTGTTCCGGATCCGGATAGCAAAAAAATCTGGATAAATCCAGATATCTGGATACCTCTTTTTTTATATCTGGATTGTTCCGGATCCGGATAGCAAAAAATCTGGATAAATCCAGATATCTGGATTCGAACCGTTTGGAGTCTATCCAGATATCCAAACCCATTTTCCAGATATCCGAACCCATTATCCGGATTGAAATCCGGAATCCGGATTGAAATCCTGAAGTGGCCTTTAAATTGTTTCCAAAACGTATTTTCTAGTAAATGATGCATGAAGCATCATGTTTTTTTAAAAGAAAAACAGCAATTGTATATGTGGGGAGGTATAATACAAAAAGAAAAAAGAAGTGGCTGTAAATTAACATCAGGAGATTCCAGACAGCGGTCATGCAGCCCACATTAGGTTTGATTTACTAAGCGGTGCTAACTGTTAGCACGCCTGTGAAAACCCCCTTAGCACGTCTAAACATGCTTTTCGCGCATAAAACTTTACGCGCGCAAAACTTTATGCGCGTAAAACTTTACACGCGTACTGCACAGAGCGCAGGGCGCTCCGCACAAAGTGCCCATTAAAGCCTATGGGACTTAGCGCGCGTAAAAACTTTGCGCACGTAAAACTTTGCGCGCGCAAAGTTAGCGCGCGATCTGATTGAGAAATCCGGTGCTAACCTACTTAGCACCATGGTTAGCACGTCTAAAGACTTTAGACGTGCTAAGTAGGTTAGCACCGCTTTGTGAATCAAGCCCTTAAAGTCTTTAGGCGTGCTAACCAGGGTGCTAAGTAGGTTAGCACCGGTTTTCTCAATCAGATCTCACATTTCAACTGAGTTTAGACGTGCTAAGGGCCAGTGCTAAAGTTAGCACCGTTTTGTAAATCGAGCCCATTGTGTCCAATGCACAACTGGAACATCACAGTTTTCAGCCCAGACATCTCAAAAAAATTAAAGTTTTTTTTTCCAACAAAATACAGCTATTGTAGTGGCGTAATTGCTGGTGGCAGACTGGCAGCAGAAGATTTGTTCTGTTTGGACCCTGGCGGTGGGTAGAGATCTCTGTTGTAGAGCTGGTGGTGGCGCCGGCGGCCTGCTCATCCACCATCAGCTCCATCACAGGCTCGGCGTCTTTCTCCTCCAATGTGCGCCGCCGCCGATGACCCTGCTGGAAAATGGCCGCAACACGCTGCTGCACCTCTGCAATGTGATTCCCCCTAATAGCTGGGCGCCCAGTGCGTCCACGGCCAGTGGCTAGTGGAGGAATGGACACTGACATGGCAGAACTGCCGACGGTGGCGACAATGCTGCTCCCTCTCCTCTTGTCCTTGCTTTTCATGCTTTCCCTCCCCCAGGTGCCAGTGCCAGCAGACATAGTACAACTTTATATGTGTCCAAATGAAGTGGGGTACTTGTACTTTATTCAAATCAGTAGTACTAGTCAGGGCAGCTCATCCAGATTACGGATATCCGGGTAACCCGGATATCCGACCTTTTTTCAGCTATCCGATTCTGATTCCGGAAATCTGGATAGCTATCTGCGGATATTTGGTTGCATACCCGGATATCTGCGGATATCCGGATCCGAATACTGTAACTAAGGAGATGACGTCATTGGGCCAATCAGAGGGCTCCCAGGGGCTCCCAGCAGAAGCCCTAGCAACCAATCACAGAAGGGAACCCTGGCCAGCCTCACCTGACCTAACTGAGCCAATCAGAGGCCTCCCAGCCTAAACTCTGGCACCCAATCACAGAAAGGAACCCTGGCCAGGCCTCCCTGTATAATAAGGAGGGCTGCCATGATGAGACATATCGTCCCTTGCTTGTGACTGCTCACTGAAAGACATGCTCCGGTGCTGCTGGCCTAGCAAGGGGGCTTTACACAGTGATAAACCTAAAGCTGTTCAGTGATTAACCCCTTCACTATCACTACACTATTGCTGTAATTAGCTGCTTGTTAATTAGCTTGATTTCATTATGTGACAGTCAAAGTGTGTGCTGCAGACAGCTGCAGGTAGCTGCTATGTGTCTGTGTGTGTGCTGTGCACAGACCACCAGGCCAGCTGCTGCCTGCTGGTTAGGTTAGGGATTAAGGAATAGGATTACTGTGTTATTGTGTAGTTAGTACTGTAGTACTACAGTCAGTGCTATTAGTAGTTAGAGTAGCAGTACTACTGTGTTAGCTTACTACAGAACTGCTGTGCTGCTGAGCAGTGCCAGTGTGACAGTTAGGGCTTGATTCACAAAGCGGTGCTAACAGTTAGCACCCTGGTGAAAAGCCCTTTATCACGCCTAAACTCAGTTTAGGCATGATAAGTTTAGGTGTGATAAGTTTAGGTGTGATAAGTTTAGGCATGATAAGTTTAGGTGTGATAAGTTTAGGCATGATAAGTTTAAGCACCAACTGCGTTAGCACCGCAGTGCACAACTGATCAAAAGTTTTGCGCTTGCAAAGTCTGCTGCACTTCGCATAGAGTTTAATGGCGCTGCTTTGCGTGCGGGACTTTGCACGCTATCTACACTTATCTAAACTTAGCATGCCTAAACTTATCACACCTAAACTTATCACACCTAAACTTATCACGCCTAAACTGGCTTTTCACCAGTGTGGTGCAAAGGTTATCATGCCTAAAGTCTTTTAGGCGTGATAACTGGGTTATCACCGCTTTGTGAATCGAGCCCTTAGTGTCTTCTCCTCTGCTGTCTAACTGTCACTCGGCACGTGGCACTTGGCACGTGGCCCTTGGAAGTTGGCACGTGCAACGTGGCACTTGGCACATGGCTCTTGGCACTTTGCACTTTGTACTTGACACATGGCACTTTGCATGTGGCATGTGGCACTTTGCATGTGGCACTTTGCACGTTGCATGTGGCAGTGGCATGTGTCACGTGGCAGTTGGCGTGTGTCACATGGCACATGCAAAGTGCCAGGTGCAAAGTGCAAAGTGCCACATGCCAAGTGCCACATGCCAAGTGCCACGTCTGGCATGCTCCTGGCAGACGTTACACCTGCTGCTGCTGCATTGCCCTGCTCCCTTTGCTGCTCCCACCACCAGGGTGCCACAGGCCACTGCTGCTGTGCTGATACCACCTATATTTAACCCATAACACAATTGCTGTGTCATTTTTTGGAGGTGTCAGGGCTGAAAACTGTCATGTTCCAGTTGTGCGGTTGGACTTTGGACACAATGGGCTTGATTCACAAAGCGGTGCTAACCTACTTAGCACATCTAGGGCTTGATTCACAAAGCGGTGCTAACTGTTAGCACGCCTGTGAAAACCCCCTTAGCACGTCTAAACAAGCTTTTCGCGCATAAAACTTTAGGCGCACAAAACTCGCAGGGCGCTCCGCGCGAAGTGCCCATTAAAGCCTATGGGACTTAGCGCGCGTAAAACTTTGCGCGCGCAAAGGTAGCGTGCGATCTGATTGAGAAATCCGGTGCTAACCTACTTAGCACCCTGGTTAGCACGTCTAAAGACTTTAGACGTGCTAAGTAGGTTAGCACCGCTTTGTGAATCAAGCCCTTAAAGTCTTTAGACGTGCTAACCAGGGTGCTAAGTAGGTTAGCGTCGAATTTCTGAATCAGATCACGCGCAAAGTACCGCGCGCAAAGTTTTGCGTGCGCAAAGTCCAATGTCCAGTCCCATAGGCTTTAATGGGCACTTCGCGCGGAGCGCCCTGTGCAGTGCGTGCGTAAAGTTTTGTGCACGAAAAGCTCGTTTAGACGTGCTAAAGGGGTTTTCACAGGCGTGCTAACAATTTTCACCGCTTTGTGAATCAAGCCCAATGTGGGCTGGACGACCGCTGTCTGGAACCTAGGCCTGGTGTTAATTGACAGCCATTTTTTTTTTTTGGGGGGGGAGGATTTTAAGTCTCCACATCATCAATTAGTGTCTCCCTTTGTAAAATAATGATGCTACATGCCTCATTTACCCTAAAAAGTTTTTAAAGCAATTTAACCACTTCAGGACCACAGTCTTTTCGCCCCTTAAGGACCAGAGCCTTTTTCTCCATTCAGACCACTGCAGCTTTCACGGTTTATTGCTCGGTCATACAACCTACCACCTAAATGAATTTTACCTCCTTTTCTTGTCACTAATACAGCTTTCTTTTGCTGCTATTTGATTGCTGCTGCGAGTTTCAGTTTTTATTATATTCATCAAAAAAGACATGAATTTTGGCAAAAAAATGACTTTTTTAACTTGCTGTGCTGACATTTTTCAAATAAAGTAAAATTTCCTATACATTTGAGCGCGAAAGTTATTCTGCTACATGTCTTTGATAAAAAAAAAACATTCAGTGTATATTTATTGGATTGGGTAAAAGTTATAGCGTTTACAAACTATGGTGCCAAAAGTGAATTTTCCCATTTTCAAGCATCTCTGACTTTTCTGCGCACCTGTCAGGTTTCATGAGGGGCTAAAATTCCAGGATAGTACAAATACCCCCCAAATGACCCCATTTTGGAAAGAAGACATCCCAAAGTATTCAGTGAGAGGCATGGTGAGTTCATAGAAGATTTTATTTTTTGTCACAAGTTAGCGGAAAATGACACTTTCTGACAAAAAAAAGAAAAAAAAAAAGTTTCCATTTCTTCTAACTTGCGACAAAAAAAAATGAAATCTGCCACAGACTCACTATGCTCCTCTCTGAATACCTTGAAGTGTCTACTTTCCAAAATGGGGTCATTTGTGGGGTGTGTTCACTGTCCTGGCATTTTGGGGGGTGCCTAATTGTAAGCACCCCTGTAAAGCCTAAAGATGCTCATTGGACTTTTGGCCCCTTAGCGCAGTTAGGCTGCAAAAAAGTGCCACACATGTGGTATTGCCGTACTCAGGAGAAGTAGTAAAATGTGTTTTGGGGTGTATTTTTACACATACCCATGCTGGGTGGGAGAAATATCTCCGTAAATGACAATTGTTTAATTTTTTTTACACACAATTGTCTATTTATAGAGATATTTCTCCCATTCAGCATGGGTATGTGTAAAAATACACCCCAAAACACATTATACTACTTCTCCTGAGTACGGCGATACCACATGTGTGGCACTTTTTTGCACCCTAACTGCGCTAAGGGGCCCAAAGTTCAATGAGTACCTTTAGGATTTCACAGGTCATTTTGAGAAATTTCGTTTCAAGACTACTCCTCACGGTTTAGGGCCCCTAAAATGCCAGGACAGTATAGGAACCCCACAAATTACCCCATTTTAGAAAGAAGACACCCCAAGGTATTCCGTTAGGAGGATGGTGAGTTCATAGAAGATTTTTTTTTTTTGTCACAAGTTAGCGGAAATTGATTTTAATTGTTTTTTTTCACAAAGTGTCATTTTCCGCTAACTTGTGACAAAAAATAAAATCTTCTATGAACTCACCATACTCCTAACGGAATACCTTGGGGTGTCTTCTTTCTAAAATGGGGTCATTTGTGGGGTTCCTATACTGCCCTGGCATTTTAGGGGCCCTAAACCGTGAGGAGTAGTCTTGAAACCAAATGTCGCAAAATGACCTGTGAAATCCTAAAGGTACTCATTGGACTTTGGGCCTCTTAGCGCACTTAGGGTGCAAAAAAGTGCCACACATGTGGTACCGCCGTACTCAGGAGAAGTAGTATAATGTGTTTTGGGGTGTATTTTTACACATACCCATGCTGGGTGGGAGAAATATCTCTGTAAATGACAATTGTTTGATTTTTTTTACACACAATTGTCCATTTACAGAGAGATTTCTCCCACCCAGCATGGGTATGTGTAAAAATGCACCCCAAAACACAATATACTACTTCTTCTAAGTACGGCGATACCACATGTGTGACACTTTTTTGCAACCTAGGTGCGCTAAGGGGCCTAACGTCCTATTCACAGGTCATTTTGAGGCATTTGGATTCTAGACTACTGCTCACGGTTTAGGGCCCCTAAAATGCCAGGGCAGTATAGGAACCCCACAAGTGACCCCATTTTAGAAAGAAGACACCCCAAGGTATTCTGTTAGGAGTATGGTGAGTTCATAGAAGATTTTTTTTTTTGTCACAAGTTAGCGGAAAATGACACTTTGTGAAAAAAAAAACAATACATATCAATTTCCGCTAACTTGTGACAAAAAATAAAATCTTCTATGAACTCATCATACACCTAACAGAATACCTTGGGTGTCTTCTTTCTAAAATGGGGTCACTTGTGGGGTTCCTATACTGCCCTGGCATTTTAGGGTCCCTAAACCGTGAGGAGTAGTCTTGAACCCAAATGTCTCAAAATGACCTGTGAAATCCTAAAGGTACTCATTGGACTTTGGGCCCCTTAGCACAGTTAGGCTGCAAAAAAGTGTCACACATGTGGTATCGCCGTACTCAGAAGAAGTAGTATAATGTGTTTTGTGGTGTATTTTTACATATAACCATGCTGGGTGGGAGAAATATCTCTGTAAATGACACATTTTTGATTTTTTTTTACACACAATTGTCCATTTACAGAGAGATTTCTCCCACCCAGCATGGGTATGTGTAAAAATACACCACAAAACACATTATACTACTTCTCCTGAGTATGGCGATACCACATGTGTGACACTTTTTTGCAGCCTAGGTGCGCTAAGGGGCCCAACGTCCTATTCACAGGTCATTTTGAGGCATTTGTTTTCTAGACTACTCCTCACGGTTTAGGGCCCCTAAAATGCCAGGGCAGTATAGGAACCCCACAAGTGACCCCATTTTAGAAAGAAGACACCCCAAGGTATTCCGTTAGGGGTATGGTGAGTTCATAGAAGATTTTATTTTTTGTCACAAGTTAGTGAAAAATGACACTTTGTGAAAAAAACAATAAAAATCCAATTTCCGCTAACTTTTGACAAAAAATAAAATCTTCTATGAACTCATCATACACCTAACAGAATACCTTGGGGTGTCTTCTTTCTAAAATGGGGTCACTTGTGGGGTTCCTATACTGCCCTGGCATTTTACGGGCCCAAAACTGTGAGTAGTCTGGAAACCAAATTTCTCAAAATGACTGTTCAGGGGTATAAGCATCTGCAAATTTTGATGACAGGTGGTCTATGAGGGGGCAAATTTTGTGGAACCGGTCATAAGCAGGGTGGCCTCTTAGATGACAGGATGTTTTGGGCCTGATCTGATGGATAGGAGTGCTAGGGGGGTGACAGGAGGTGATTGATGGGTGTCTCAGGGGGCGGTTAGAGGGGAAAATAGATGCAATCAATGCACTGGGGAGGTGATCGGAAGGGGGTCTGAGGGGGATCTGAGGGTTTGGCCGAGTGATCAGGAGCCCACACAGGGCAAATTAGGGCCTGATCTGATGGGTAGGTGTGCTAGGGGGTGACAGGAGGTGATTGATGGGTGTCTCAAGGTGTGATTAGAGGGGGGAAATAGATGCAAGCAATGCACTAGCGAGGTGATCAGGGCTGGGGTCTGAGGACGTTCTGAGGTGTGGGCGGGTGATTGGGTGCCCGCAAGGGGCAGATTAGGGTCTAATCTGATGGGTAACCGTGACAGGTGGTGATAGGGGGTGATTGATGGGTAATTAGTGGGTGTTTAGAGGAGAGAAGAGATGTAAACACTGCACTTGGGAGGTGATCTGATGTCGGATCTGCGGGCGATCTATTGGTGTGGGTGGGTGATCAGATTGCCCGCAAGGGGCAGGTTAGGGGCTGATTGATGGGTGGCAGTGACAGGGGGTGATTGATGGGTGGCAGTGACAGGGGGTGATTGATAGGTGATTGACAGGTGATCAGTGGGTTATTACAGGGAATAACAGATGTAAATATTGCACTGGCGAATTGATAAGGGGGGGTCTGAGGGCAATCTGAGCGTGTGGGCGGGTGATTGGGTGCCCGCAAGGGGTAGATTAGGGTCTAATCTGATGGGTAACAGTGACAGGTGGTGATAGGGGGTGATTGATGGGTGATTGATGGGTAATTAGTGGGTGTTTAGAGGAGAGAATAGATGTAAACAATGGATTTGGGAGGTGATCTGATGTCGGATCTGCGGGCGATCTATTGGTGTATTGGGGTGATCAGATTGCCCGCAAGGGGCAGGTTAGGGGCTGATTGATGGGTGGCAGTGACAGGGGGTGATTGACGGGTGATTGACGGGTGATTGACAGGTGATTGACAGGTGATTGACAGGTGATCAGGGGGGATGGATGCATATAGTACACGGGGGGGGGGTCTGGGGGGGGGTCTGGGGAGAATCTGAGGGGTGGGGGGTGATCAGGAGGGGGCAGTGGGCAGGGGGGGGGGGGATAAAAAAAAATAGCGTTGACAGATAGTGACAGGGAGTGATTGATGGGTGATTAGGGGGGTGACTGGGTGCAAACAGTGGTCTGGGGGGTGGGCAGGGGGGGGTCTGAGGGGTGCTGTGGGCGATCAGGGGGCAGGGGGGGGGAAATCAGTGTGCTTGGGTGCAGACTAGGGTGGCTGCAGCCTGCCCTGGTGGTCCCTCGGACACTGGGACCACCAGGGCAGGAGGCAGCCAGTATAATAGGCTTTGTATACATTACAAAGCCTATTATACATTGTTTCAGCGGCGATCCGGGTGCTAGTAACCCGCCGGCGCTTCCGAACGGCCGGCGGGTTACTACGAGCGGTGGGCGGAGCCAGTCCCCGGCGGCTGATCGCGTCACGAATGACGCGATCGCCGCATAGCCACTCCCGCAGCCGCCCCCGCCGATGGGCGTATTGCGGTCGTTTGGGCCCGGTCTTTGCCGCCGCCCATCGGCTGGGGGCGGTCGTTAAGTGGTTAAAGGCCACTTCCATTTTTTCTATCCAGATATCCAAATCCGCCCGGATACTAAGGTCGGATATCAGATTCGAATCAGAAAATTTTGAACTCGGATATCCGACCCGGATTGGATATCTGGGTATCCAGATCCGAATCCAATCCGGATTTTGAAAAGATGTATCCAAGCAGCACTAGTACCCTCGTATGCGTCATCACGTAGAGGACGTGAGGTCAGAGAAAGGGCGGAAGTACCACAAGGGTACTACCGCTGAACCGCCCGCTGCCCGGCCTCAACGCGTCCTAGTCGGACTCCTCATCCTCACTCACACCACTGCCAGCCAGCCACTGCAGCCAGCCACCGGTACTATTAACTTTCAGAAAACTTTTTTTATGGGGAAGCGGGCAGAGGGGGGAGCGCTAGCGGAGGGGGTGGGGGGAATTTCCGACCCCCCTCGCAATCGGGGCATGCTCCCCCCCTTATGCCTGCGACCCCATAGGGGGGCCGTATTGCGGCATGTTCGGGGGTCCCATTGACTTCCATTGAGTTCGGGGTTCAGGCCGAACATCTGGCCCATGTTCGGCCTGTTCGGCCCGAACCCGAACATCCAGGTGTTCGCCCAACACTAGTCTGAACCCTCTATAACAGTAATTATAGATTGATGGTATACCTTGAAATGAATCAGAGCACTCAGTATATGATTTTATATAAAAAATTGTATTTGCTTATCATACAGCATATATACAAAATATGAACAGTTCCAAGTAGTGTTTCCTTCTAACAGTATTCCATCTCATCAAGGCTTTATAGCCAAGCGATTATCAATCATCTAAGTACATTCAAAAAAGAATATAACAGTTGTGCTATGTAGAATAAGTAGTCTCATCTGTATCAATAGCTGTGTATCTAGTAGCTGTGTACCTAGTAGCAGGGATGCTCGGGTAGTGCTTTTTATTACCCACCCGGATCCGGGTACCCAGATATCCGGATCCGGGTATCCGAATCCGACCTTGTGGATATCCGGATCCGATCCGGATATCCGACCAAATTACCCGCGGGTACCCGACCTATTCGGGTATCCGGATAGAAAACCCGGAAGTGCCCTTTAAATAGCTTTAAAATGGTTTTTAGGGTAAATGATGCATGCAGCATCATGTTTTTTTTTAAAGGGAAATACTAATTAATTATTTAGTGGACATAAAATGAAAAAAACAAAACAAAAACTGTCAATTAACATCAGGCCTAGGTTCCAGACAGCGGTCGTGCAGACCACATTGTGTCCAAAGTCCAATCGCACAACTGGGACATGACAGTTTTCAGCCCAGACACCTCCAAAAAAATGACACCGCAATTGTCTTTTGGGTTGAATATAGGTGGCGGTATCAGCAGCAGTGGCCTGTGGCACCGTGGCGGCCAGATTGGGGAGGTGAAGATTCCCCTGCGGCCTGAATGGGATGCTGCGGCTTCTCTCCCTGTGGCGGTTGAGGGTTGAGTGGTGCGGCTGGTGGTAGCGGCAGAAGGATGTGGGTGGGTCCCGCATTCCATGGCCACTGTCTGCAATGCTGATCCTCCGTGCCAAACCCACCGACGCATCCTCCTCCTCAGTCAGAGCTGACATCCCCATCCTGTGGATGGTAGTCACGGTCCTTCATGCCCTCATCAACATCATACCCCCCCTCCTCAAAACCCAGAACATCCTCCTCAAACTCCTTGCGGCTAACAGCCCTGAGTTCAATCGCGGCGCCTGGAGCGAAAAGCTCGCTGACTGAGGGTAGGCTGCCCGCTGGGATCGACACTGACATGGCAGACCTTCTGAGGGTGGCCGTAATGTTGCTCCCTGTCCTCTTGCCCTTGCTGCCCCTCCCCCAGCTGCCGGTGCCAGCAGACATAGTACAACTTATACGTGATGATGTCACCAGATGATGTGGGGTACTTTTACTTTAATAAAATCGGGGTTGGACTTTACATCAAATCAGCACAGAGTGACAGACCGCAGAGTAGAGGACAGACAGTGCACACTGTGTTATGGTGGCGGCTTGGCGGGTACACACGGTGCGTTCCTGCACTCGATTTCCCGCTCCATTCCCGTCGACTCGATTATTTCCGACATGTCCGATTTGCGTTTCGATGGATCGTTAGGTCGATTTGGCATACTTTACATGCGAATCGACCTAACGATCCATCGAAACGCAAATCGGACATGTCGGAAATAATCGAGTCGATGGGAATCGAGCAGGAAATCGAGTGTGGGAACGCACCGTGTGTACCCGCCAGGCCGCCGCCATAACAACTAACTGCAGTACTAACTACAATACAATAACACAGTAATCCTCCTATTCCCTATACTGTCCTGCTGGCCTACACAGCACACATAGACACAGACAGGACCTAACTGAGTGAATGAAAGCAAACAATTACAAGCTAGCTAGCTAAAAACACAATAGAACAATAGTGCAGTGAAGGATTTTAGCACTCAAAGCTTAAGGTTTATCACTGTATACAGCACTTGCTAAGCCAACAGCACTGGAGCAAGCCTGTCAGTGACCAGCCAGCCACACAAGCAAGGACGATTTGTCTCATCATGCCAGCCGTCCTTACTATACAGGGGGGCTGGTCAGGGTTCCCTTCTGTGATTGGGTGCCAGAACTTAGGCTGGTAGGCCTCTGATTGGCTCAATGAGGTCAGGTGGGGCTGGCCAGGGTTCCCCTCTGTGATTGGTTGCTAGGGCTTCTGCTGGGAGCCCTCTGATTGGCTGAATGACATCATCTCCTTACTAGTAGTTACACTATCCGGATCCGGATATCTGGACGGATACCCACGGGTATCCGGATTATGCAGCTAGCTATCGAGATAGAATCCGGATAGTGCTATCCAGATAGTGGCCCAGGTATCTGGATCCAGATCCGACCCAGATAGCGTAAAAATGGTCGGATACCTGGGTTTACCCGGGTACCCGGATCCGGATGAGCATCCCTGGTTAGCACGGCTTTTCGCCCGTTTTAGCGCGATTTTGCGTGAAAAACCGGGTTTCGCATGAAAAAACTGTTATTGCACGCAAAAATTCGTGTTCGTGCGTTAACGCCTTTTTTTGCTTGAACGCGACCTTTAACGCGCAGAAAATTCACGTTAATGTCCGAACGCAAATTTTTGCGCATAATAACCGTTATCACGCAAAATTTAGGTGAAGCACTTTTCACAGCGTGCTAACTGTTAGCACCGTTTTGTGAATCAAGCCCTAAGATTGTTCACCATCATGGTTTAGGGGAAGGATACAGAAAGCTGTCTCAGAGATTTCAGCTGTCTGTTTCCACAGTTAGGACATATCGAGGAAATGGAAGACCACAGGCTCAGTTCAAGTTAAGGCTCAAAGTGGCAGACCAAGAAAAATCTCGGATAGACTGAAGCGACGAATGGTGAGAACAGTCAGAGTCAACCCACAGACCAACAACAAAGACCTACAACATCATCTTGCTGCAGATGGAGTCACTGTGCAGCGTTCAACCATTTGGTGCACTTTACACAAGGAGATGCTGTATGCGAGAGTGATGCAGAGGAAGCCTTTTTTCTGCCCACAGCACAAACAGATCTGCTTGAAGTATGCTAAAGCACATTTGGACAAGCCAGCTTCATTTTGGAATAAGGTGCCTTTCTGTGGTTCGCGTTCGCGGAGAACCGCAAACTTTTCCGGAAGTTCGGTTTGGCCCCTTTGTGCATCATGAGGGTCAACTTTGACCCTCTACATCACAGTCAGCAGGCACATTGTAGCCAATTAGGCTACACTCCCTCCAGGAGACCCACCCAGGCAGGCAATGTCAGACTTTTCACTCACTCGAGTGCCTGCAGTTATTAGTGAAGGGACAGCTGCTGCAGACTCTCATAGAGAAAGATTAGTTAGGCTCTTGTAGGCATCTTAGCTTGCTCCTTGCTGATTCTTATTACTAAGAAAGCACCCCTCAACAGCTCTTTTGAGAGCTAATCTTGTTCTTGTGATCAATTTTTTTTGTGTGTGTCTGTGTGTGTGTGTCCCTCCCACTGACACTTGTGTTGCATAGACAGCCTTGCTAATTCCTACTGTGTGTGTCACTGCCAGGCCCAGCACATTCAGTGACTACCTGTGTGTATGACAGGTGCACATTGTAATACCCATCACTGCATATACCTACCTGACAGTCACTGTTCTATCATTGAGCTACCTCAGCCTGGCAACCATATGGGCTTGAAAACCACTACGGCCTGCACTCTCGCCATGGTGCGCACCAGTCCAGCACGGCCGTCACTACACAAATAGCTGTTTGCGGTGCGTTACACAGTGAGTTTGGTGTGTCAGTGTGAAGCAGTATATACCATAGACCTAAGCAAGATGTTCCCTGCATGAACCGCACCACTCCGTATGGGTCAATATAAATTCATTTTTATTCAAAAAAGCACAACATATATCTAAAACCACTTAAAAACAATAGCCAACGGGATGGGGGGGGGGGGGGGGACCACCAGCGTGCCAATGAAAATGCGGATATCAAAAAAGCGCATACATGGTACAATGTAATTATAAATCAGAAGCATCTGAGTGCAAACATTGGATAATACACTTAGTCCACAAAACATATATATGTAAGCATAAATGATCACTATAACCATAGGGAGCCACACTACAGTGTATAAGGCATAGAGCTAATGTAAACAGGATAAAGTGCACAAAAGGAGGAAAAAATGACTATCAACCAGTATAGCACCACCTAGTGGTGAACTAAAGTGCAGAGTCCCAATATTGGGAGAAAGGTGGATAGAGACAAAGTGACAGTGCTTAGAAATACATAGGGCAGTGCAAACACACACCGCCAGAGTGAAAAGAGGCTACTCACAGGAAAGGAACATAAGGAAAGTATAGGTCAGGACATCCCCCCATGTAAATGTCTTACCGTCGCGATTCGCCGCTCAAGGGCGAGACATTTATTGCCAGTATGCCCAGAGGAAGCTGCCTTAAGGTAGCCATACACTGGTCGATTTGCCATCAGATTCGACCAACAGACAGATCCCTATCTGATCGAATCTGATCAGAGAGGGATCGTATGGCTACCTTTACTGCAAACAGATTGTGAACCGATTTCAGCCTGAAACCGTTCACAATCTGTGGTGATGGTGGTGCTGCCACCGCTCCCCCCGCCCGCACACATTACCTGCTCCGCTGGTGCGACTGCCCCCGGTCACCGCTCTTCTTCTCCGTCTCCGCTCTGGTCTGCTCTGGTCTCCGGCATGCTTCCCTTCTTCCTGTCTGGGGGAAGTTTAAACAGTAGAGCGCCCTCTACTGTTTAAACTTCCTGCCGGGACAGGAAGAAGGAAAGCATGCCGGAGACCAGACCAGACCAGAGCGGAGAAGAAGAGCGGAGACCCGGGAGTCGCGCCGGCGGAGCAGGTAATGTATGCGGCTCTATTGCATTGGTCGTCGGGCACTCGAACACTGCTAGCGATGCGCTCTTTACCCACGGGCGATCGACGGTTATTTTCCGCACGGCGTGATCGATGGGATCGGACGGAATGGATCGAAATTCAGCGTGTAGCGTGAACGATTGGCAGCAGATTCGATCCCAGTGATCGAATCTGCTGTCGAAACTGGCGCAAATCGGGCCAGTGTATGGCCACCTTTAGACTCTTGAGCGGCGAATCACGACGGTAAGACATATTTCTAAGCACTGTCACTTTGTCTCTATGCACCTTTCTCCCAATATTGGGACTCTGCACTTTAGTTCACCACTAGGTGATGCTATACTGGTTGCTTAAACTTTTGCACCCCACCTGTATGTTCATTCTTAAAGAGGAACTCCAGTGAAAATAATGTAATAAAAAAGTGCTTCATTTTTACAATAATTATGTATAAATGATTCAGTCAGTGTTTGCTCATTGTAAAATCTTTCCTCTCCCTGATTTACATTCTGACATTTATCACATGGTGACATTCTTACTGCTGGCAGGTGATGTAACTGCACAATGCAACAGGGTTCACAGACAGGAAACTGCCAGGAGTACGTGCTCAGAGTTTCTTGTGGGAGGGGTTTCACCACAATATCAGTCATACAGCGCCCCCTGATGGTCTGTCTGTGAAAAGCAATAGATTTCTCATGTAAAAGGGAATATCAGCTACTGATTGGGATAAAGTTCAATTCTTGGTCGGAGTTTCTCTTTAAGATCAACGGTCCGTGACCTGCTGGTCACACAGAGACACAGACTTCATTCCAATTTCCAACATACAGAACAAGGACACTCGCTCCTGCTGCCCCCCTGAGAGTGCACCCGACCCCCTCCTGGAACTGTCAGCCCCATCCAGATGAATTTGGAGCCGCTGTCCTCCTCATTCCTATTCACTAACAAGTGGCAACATTGCAGTCTCTGCATTCTACATGAAGACCCAGCGCCACTGTAGATCCTGGCTTTCTGCTTCCTGTTGCCTAGCAGCAGCACAGCACATGCTTCTGCAGGCCTTTGCTTGTCATATCTCTGGCAGTGCCTGACAATTGTACCAGGAGCGCAGGCGGGGAGAGGAGGCAGGTGGTGGCCAGCGGAGCGCAGGCGGGGAGAGGAGGCAGGTGGCGGCCAGCAGCTGGGCATGCAGTGGAGAGGAATGCACCCTTACAGCCCTTTGTGGAGACATCTGATTGTAGCGAGTGTAATGCAGCAGCTGTTGCCACTAGCCAGGGGGGACATTCAGGGATGGGACCCGCCTCTTAAACATAACTCCGCCTATAGGCATGTACCTTACAGTGCCTTATGGGAAATTCAGCCCTGACTGTACATACACATTGCTGTGCTGTTGCCTAGCAATGTATCTGTACAGCACTGGGGTCCCCAAACTGTGCGCCATAGCGATCGGGTCCAATCGCCACAAACATGCAAGTTGGTGATAATGGTACGCAAAATTCCCAACTGGTGAGGAAATATGGCATGTAGGGTATCAATTTAACCGAGAAAAGACAAGTAACCTATATTAATATGTTTTATAACTGTGGCACTTATCATGTAGAATTTGTGAAGGGTGAATTATGAAAAAAATTGTATTTTCTGCTCTTTTTTCCATATCAAATGCCCGTAAAATGAAATAATTTTTGAAAACAAATATTACCCAAAGAAAGCCTAGATTGTCCTGAAAATAACTACATGTGTATGACTACATGATGGCATAAGTAATCAAAAAGTTATTGATGTATCAATAGCGACATCCAGGGTCAGACTGGGACTCTAAGGGCCCACCAAGGAAGTTTCAGCCTGGGGCCCACGCACTCTCCCCCCCCCCTCTCCTCCTCACGGATTCTACATGTAATCACGGCTGGGCATCAAATCCAGATCACGATCACGGCGTATCTGGATTTCGATACTGCCGTGGCCGGATTTACTCGAATTTGTGATCGGGGGTATCCGAGCATTACTTGTGTACACCCACAAAAGACACCAAATATTTTCTCCTGGTTCAGCCACTAGGATGCACTCTATAGGCAGTAGGGGTGTTAGGGAGTCTTGCCCAATGTCTCCTACTTAAAGGGAACCAGAGAGGATGAGATATACATACCTGGGGCTTCCTCCAGCCCCATACGCACGGATCGCTCCCACGCCGCCGTCCTCCGCTGCCTGGATCCGCCGCCACCGGGTCCCGTCATTGCCGCGAGTCGGCAAGTCGGCCGGCGGACGCGGCCAATTCTCCGCATCACAAGGTGCTCTCCCCATACAGATACGCATGTGGCTGCTTACTGCGCAGCCGCATGCGTACATGTATGGAGTGAGCCCCTGTGATGCGGACAATTGGTCGTGTCCGCCGGAAGTGACGGGCCCGGTACCGGCGGATCCAGGAAGCTGAGGACGGCGGCGTGGGAGCGATTCAGGCTTATGGGGCTCGAAGAAGCCCCAGGTATGTATAAAATCTTTGCCCTTTTTCACCCCTCGTTCCTCTCTAGTTCCCTTTAATAGGTGTGGGCTTACTGAACAGGAAGAACCAAGGTTCAAACCCAGGTTTCCTGTGTCAAAGGCAGAGCCCTTAAGCAAAGCACTATCCAACCACTGGGAGATAATAGATTCCATTTATTATTATTATTTTTTACAACTAACTTACTTTACTAAAACTTTACTATTGACAAAACAACATTTTTGCAGAAATTGAATTCTCTGATTACTATTGAGGAAATTATTCAGAAACTTCTCGGAAAGAAAGTGGAAATCTGTCAGCATTTCTGACCAACCTCATCCTCAGTCTAAATATGAAGTGAAATAAATTCTAGGTGATCATTGGTGGGGTTTGCCCAGCTCGGAAACCATGCAATAAGTTAGGTTTACATTATGTATTTTTCAAATGGGAAAGAGGGGCTCGTTTTGGTGCAAACGTATTTAGGCAAACGAAACATCTCACCACAACTCCAGGTATTCGGAGCATGACGAGTTTCATAAGCAAAGGTCACATTTTCAAGGGTTTCAATGTGTAGTAAAGAATACTGGGTAGCAGGAAAAAAGGGCGCTGGCTGAGGGTGCAGGAAAAGGGTGGCGCCATAGACACTAATGCAATTATCGTTAATACGGTGAAAAAAGCAGAAAAAGCCTCTCCAGTCTATGCCTCTGCCCGGCCCTGACTCCGCCTATAGGCAGTGTTCTCCCCAGGCTTAATTAGGTGGGCGGGCCGCCCGGGTGTTTTGAAACCCCGCCCGCCTGTTGGTATGCACTTGCGTAGCTAGCAAATGTCACTGCTGTAATCTGCAGGCAGGAGCGCTCGGCTGGGGCACGGAAGCAAAAGCCATCGCAAGCAAAAGCCATCGCTTTGCAGTGCAGGAGCGCTCCTCTGCCTGGGTGACCTCACCTTCCTAGTGGAGCTGTGATTGGCTGGGCGGGTTGTAAGGGGCGGGACTTGGGCAGCACGATAAGACAGAACAGCAGCCGTCCGCATAGTTCATGCTGACAGGCTAATGCTGTGTGACTTGAGGCTGGGGAGAGAGCCTGGGGCTGCAGGCAGACTCTCACTCCCCAGCAAATATGGACAATTGTTTCCTCTGCCCTGGGCTGGCTGCATGAATGTCAGCAGCCAGTCCCATCCTCTCCAGGCAGCTCCGAGGCTGAGTCACATGTGATCGGGCAGTGCAGGGCACGGAGTTCTGCCGCCCCGCCCCCTTTTCCCCCGGCTACTTGACTTCAACACACACGCTCTTCTGATGTGGTGGGAGAAGTTGTAAACTCTGCAGATAAGTAATGATCTTCCTTCCACTGGATGAGGTCTCTGCTATTGTCCTCTAACCAGCAGGAGCACGTTTTATCTGATTTTTCAGCTTGTGAGAGGGCAGGGAGCTGTCAAGCTAGGGGACTGATAAAACAAACATGACTGCATTGACCTGCAATTTAGATTAGCTGACTTGGAGGGGATGGAGGCTGCTGCTGACTCGTTTCTGTCTCAATCCCGTATTATTATTATTATTTGGTATTTATATAGCACAAACATCTTCTGCAGTGCTGTACAGATTATATTGTCTTGTCATTTAACTGTCCCTTATGCTGGGAATACACGGTTCGTTTTTGCCTTCGTTTAAACCTTCGATTCGTTCGGTAAACGAATCGAGTGTTGAAAACGTATGTGAAAATAGTCATAATCTCATTATAGTTTCGATTAATAGACCCCAAAAACGAACGACTAGTGATCGAACATGTTTGATATTATCTCTCTTTATCCATCTAATCGAGCCATTGGTAGGCTTGATGGCTGTTCAGATCGATTATATATTCGTTTATGCTAGTCCGTCCCTGTAAAAAGGGATTTTCGTTTCGTTTCTTTGCAGCCTTCGATCATTGGAAAAACGAAACCATCAGAATCGAAAAAAAAACGAAACCGTGGGTGGTGATATTAACCGTATGACCGATTATTTCGGGATCGAAAAGGACAAAAGGCACAATCGAAACGAAGGTTTAAACGAAGGCAAAAACGAACCGTGTATTCCCAGCATTAGAGCGGCTCACAATCTAATTCCTACCATAGTCATATGTCATATGTATGTATCATGTAGTGTATGATTTGTAGTCTAGGGCCAATTTAGGGGGGGGGCAATTAACTTATCTGTGTGGTTTTAGGATGTGGGAGGAAACCGGAGTGCCCGGAGGAAACCCACACAGACACTGAGAGAACATACAAACTTGTATATGGTGCCCTGGCTGGCATTCAAACGGGGGACCCAGCGCTGCAAGGAAAGAGTGCTAACCACTACGTCACCATGATGCCCAAACCAGTCTCCCCACTTATACTGTAAGGGGGAAAAAAATCCCCCCCCCCTCCCTCGCAACTCGCACACCACCCGGCTACTCTTTCATGCCACCCGGCTGGAAAAAAATTCTATAGGCATATGCCTACAGTGCCTTATGGGAAATCCAGCCCTGACTGTACATACACATTGCTGTGCTGTTGCCTAGCAATGTATCTGTACAGCACTGGGGTCCACAAACTGTGCGCAATAGCGATCGGGTCCAATCACCACAAACGCGCAAGTTGGTGATAATGGTACGCAAAATTCCCAACCGGTGAGGAAATATGGCATGTAGGGTATCAATTTAACCAAGAAAAGACAAGTAACCTATATTGATATGTTTTATAACTGTGGCACTTATCATGTAGAATTTGTGAAAGGTGAAATATGAAAAAAATTGTATTTTCTGCTGTTTTTTCCTTATCAAATGCCCGTAAAATTAAATAATTTTTGAAAACAAATATTACCCAAAGAAAGCCTAGATTGTCCTGAAAATAACTACATGTGTATGACTACATGATGGCATAAGTAATCAAAAAGTTATTGATGTATCAATAGCGACAGCCAGGGTCGCAATAACTATTGTTAACGACATTACTGTAGAACCTTAACGTTTTTGAAGTATGTTATTGTTGCAACATTATAGTTTTTATAATAGTATTTCATTTGTATGTTTAAGTTATCAAAAATATTATCGTTTCAGTTTTTACGTTTTCAAAGATATTATCGTTTCTATGTGTAAAAGGGTGTTTCTGCAGAGGGAGTGGTTAGGGTTGGGCACCACCTAGGGGGAGTGGTTAGGAAACACTGGGGGGAGTGGTTAGGGTTAGGCACCACCAGAGGAGTGGTTAGGAAACACAGTGGGGAGTGGTTAGGGTTAGGCACCACCAGAGGAGTGGTTAGGAAACACTGGGGGGAGTGGTTAGGGTTAGGCACCACCAGAGGAGTGGTTAGGAAACACTGGGGGCGTGGTTAGGGTTAGGCACCACACAGGTGGCGGTCAGTTTTAGGCAACAGTGGGGGTGGGGGTTAGGCACCACCAGGGGGGTGGTTAGGCTTAGACACCACCAGGGGGGTTAGGGTTAGTCCCCACCGGGGGAAGGGGAGGTTGGTTTGGGTTAAGCACCACACTGGTTACTTTTAGGCACCACCAGGGGAGGGTTCTGTGTGAGAGTAGGGTTGGGTTAAGCTGCATTGTTGAATTACGTGATGATTTTTAATGTTAATATCTTTTCATTATTATTTCCAGTCTGTTTTTAAAATGGAATTTATCGTTGATCAAATTTGACAACAATCTTTATCATTGTCAGATTTCGTAATCCACCGACGCCACTTCATTATCCAGCTGGGCCCTTTTTTCACGCCGCCCTTTTTACATGCACATGAATACTGGAAACAAATATGTCACTTTAAGATAAAACATGCAATATTTTAGCGGTTGAACATAAAGTAAACACACTTGATTGATATTTTTATTTATTTATACAAATATAAAAACATATATACATAAAACCTGAAAAAATGCCAACTGAGGAACAAAGTGAGACAGAGGGGTTTGGTACCAAAAATAGGGCCTTACATGTGGTTATATAATACAATAGTATTTCCCCTTTAAAAGAAAAAAAAAGCTATGGCAATTTCTGACAGATAAACATATTAAAAATCCTGTGGGAGCCAGTGCCACAATTACGGTTAAAAAAAACTAATTATAATAAAAAATTGCCTACTGGTTAGCCAAAACTCTAAAGTGAACTGCCGAACAAGACTGAGAGGCATCAGGCATGGGAATAAGTGATCATGTGTGTGTGTGTGTATATATATATATATATATATATATATATATATATATATATATATATATATATATATATATATATATATATATAAAAAATTTTGCATAAGTTATTTTATAAATCTTGGAAGTTCTTGCTTCTTTTTCAAGCAGTGAAGACCATGAGGGGGTTCTGGTCCTTTCTCCAGGGCCCCCATTTATATGAGTTTAGAGGAGCAGGACTTGCCCTCTCGAGTCCTGTACAATGTAGTGGGATATACGAGAGCATCCCGTGATTCGGTACCCTTGTGGCTCTAAAGCTATGTACACACATACGACAACGATCGTTTGTTGTGAACGACGAACAAACTTTTAATTGATGAAAGAACAACCTAAGTAAAGTTAGTTTTTAAAGGTGTGTAACGATCTGATCGTTAGAACTAACGTTACATCACGTAAAGCAACTATTGCGCTTGCGCATAAAAATGAAAAGTGCCATGGAGAAATAGCGAAATGCGCATGTCAAGCCTAGTACGAACGACCGTTTCCAACGATGTACTACTTTTGCAAACAATCGTCGTCAGAAAAAATCCGCCAAGTTAGATCGTTCGTTTTTAACGATCTAGCTCGTCCGTCGTTAGACTTAATGGTCGTTGGCTGCTTTTTTTTAAACAATCGTCGTTTGAAATGATCGGGGAACGATCATTTCAAAAGACTATAGTCGCATGTGTGTACGCACCTTAAGGCTGGAGACAGGACTGTCACCGAGGCTATCACATGATTAAGGGTGAGCTTCTGAATTCTCTGGAATTCCAATTTCAGAATTTATGATTGGTCATTGGTTTTCCACAGTGGAAATTGGTGTGTGGAAATCAGAATTCTGCCGAAATGTCGCATTACCGAGACTCGGAAATGTTAGGCCCTTCACAAGACTTGGAAGCAATGGAAGAATCAGAGACGGCAGAATTGTACCGCAGAAATTGGATTTCCGTCGATATTCTAGGCCAATCTTATTATTATTATTATTATTTTATTGATTTATTGATATTTCAGAAGAATTGGGCCAATCAGAGAATACAATTGTCTAAATAAACAGCTAAAAAAATGAAATATTAACCTGAATTAAATTGCCACTTTCCATCTTTTCCCTTTCTATTTCCATTGATTATTGCATAATTATTCAGCACTGTAAATGGCCAGCGACCAATCACTCTCTATTATACATGATTTTTCATTTCTTTGTATGTGCATTCGTATTTCGTGTATAAAATAATTGCTTTACAACCTATCTGCACATTAAGTATGATTATATATTCTAATGTTGGTCTGGAGAACAATTAGGGCCCTTTTCCACTACTGCGGAAACCAGGCCGAATTCTGCGAATTTCCCCGCAGGCGAACCGTGCAGGGAAACTCTGCCATAGGAAACTAGGGCGCCACCGGCAGGATCGCTTACCTTAGCAATTCAGCCGACATTGCCGGCAGGTTCCGTGCGGGAGGCAGCGAGTCCCATAGTCATGCATAGCACGGCTTCTGGGATTCTTCAGCGTTCCCGCTGACCAGGAAGTACCACCGGGTGTCTCTTAGCAGCGCGTGGGCCAGTGGAAACAGGCCCTTAGGGTTGTGTTTCTTTTCTATGACTATTACATTTTATTGTGTTATTTTCTTTTACACCACTAGATGGCGGCATTACTCCATAAGTTTCAATAATCAAGCTTCAAGCACTATCTATATGTATCATGTTCATTTAACATTATTCTAAGCACTTCTAAGAGCTTTTAACCACTTCCCCACTGAGGGGTTTTACCCCTTGAGCAGGAGAGCAATCTTCACCTTTCAGCGCTCCTTCCATTCATTCGCCAATAACTTTGTCACTACTCATCACAACAAAATTATCTATATGTTGTGGTTTTCGCCACCAATTAGGCTTTCTTTGAGTGGTACATTATGCTAAGAATTATTTTATTCTAAATACACTTTAATAGAAATAATAGGGAAAAAATTAAAAAAAAATCATTATTTTTCAGTTTTCAACCATTATAGTTTTTTTTTTTAATAGATGCTACCATAATTAAAACCCACATACCTTATTTGCCCATTTGTCCCAGTTATTTAAATTATGTCCCTATTACAATGTATGGCGCCAATATTTTATTTGGAATTAAAGGTGCATTTTTTTCAGTTTTGTGTCCATCACTATTTAAAAGCCCATCATTTAAAAAAATAACAGTAATATACCCTCTTGACATACATATTAAAAAATAGGTCAGTCCCTAAGGTAACTATTTATGTATTTTTTTTTTAATTGTCATTTGTTTTTATTTTAAATGATTCATTTTGGTAAATATGTGAGAGTGTGGGAATTAACTAGTTAATTTTAAATTAAGTGTAGGTCTTTTTAAGAAAAAAATGTATGTAATTGTAATTTTACTATTTGGCCACAAGATGTCCCCAGTCATTTCTTTCCCAAGCCTCCTGTACTATTACAGGAAGCAAAGTGTGGATGTGTAACTTTTCTTTTTCACAATGACGCGGCTTCTCATAGAAGCAGGAAATCATTGCTGTGGGTACTTAGATCAATGAATGGGAACTGTGCTTCCATTCATTGATCTCCGGGCTAACAGGGGTGGCACAGGAGCGCGCAGGAATGCACGCACAGCTGCCGTAGCAGTGGAGATACGTATATCTATGCCCCTGGAGCTAAGATGAAGTCTGCAGGGGCGTAGATATACTGTACTTAATACATTAAGTGGTTATGTTTCCTTTTTTTTATTAAATATTAATGTCGTCCCCCCTAACGAGTCATCATTCATCACATTTTTTCTGTCTCTCGTCAGACACCACTCTCAGTTTTGGGCATTTTGACCACACTAAAGATGGCCATCGATCCCACAGATTCTTTTGCACATGCGCGTGATGTCACACGCTAATCATTGCCCCCCGCTCCACCTCACTTCATGGGCAGCCTCCACATCATGGACCCTTTTGCACTTAATGCATTTAACTGCGCGTTTTTACTCCATAGCAGACCATTGTGAAAACGTTTCAGTTTTCCAGCGTATAGTGTGAAAGAGGCTATAGGGAAACATGGACATTACCTTGCACATCAGTTACAACTGGCAGCAACTGATAGGGTGTAAAAGGACCCTTACTGGCTCATAGTCCCTTGTTTCTTCTGTTTACTTCTGGATTTTGTACAAAATAAAGTTATTATTTGTAAGAAATTTGACAAAACTGAGCCTTCTTTGGAGGTTGTAAGTTCACCACTAGCTCCCTTTTTAAA
Source organism: Hyperolius riggenbachi (assembly GCF_040937935.1). Lineage (NCBI taxonomy): Eukaryota > Metazoa > Chordata > Amphibia > Anura > Hyperoliidae > Hyperolius > Hyperolius riggenbachi. The sequence continues at coordinate 240,553,538 of NC_090656.1, forward strand.
ACAAACAGTTTTTAGTATATTTTATCCTGCTTATGGTGCCCCTGTTCAAGAATTGTCTACTACCCTGGTGGAGGCTATCCCCTTTCTTCTACAGAGAGCGAGTTCTTCTGAAACTGACTGGGGTCGGGTGTAACCTCCCCATCTGCCTGTACAGTGGTTGCCTGAGCGGGGTCGGGTATAACCTCCCCATCTGCCTGTACAGTGGTTGCCTGAGCAGGGTCAGGTGTAACCTCCCCATCTGCCTGTACAGTGGTTGCCTGAGCAGGGTCAGGTGTAACCTCCCCATCTGTCCGTACAGTGGTTGCCTGAGCAGGGTCGGGTGTAACCTCCCCATCTGTCCGCACAGTGGTTGCCTGAGCGGGATCGGGTATAACCTCCCCATCTGTCCGTACAGTGGTTGCCTGAGCAGGGTCGGGTATAACCTCCCCATCTGCCTGTACAGTGGTTGCCTGACTGGGGTCAGGTGTAACCTCCCCATCTGCCTGTACAGTGGTTGCCTGAGCGGGGTCGGGTATAACCTCCCCATCTGCCTGTACAGTGGTTGCCTGAGCAGGGTCAGGTGTAACCTCCCCATCTGTCCGTACAGTGGTTGCCTGAGCAGGGTCGGGTGTAACCTCCCCATCTGTCCGTACAGTGGTTGCCTGAGCGGGATCGGGTATAACCTCCCCATCTGCCTGTACAGTGGTTGCCTGACTGGGATCGGGTATAACCTCCCCATCTGCCTGTACAGTGGTTGCCTGAGCGGGGTCGGGTATAACCTCCCCATCTGCCTGTACAGTGGTTGCCTGAGCAGGGTCAGGTGTAACCTCCCCATCTGTCCGTACAGTGGTTGCCTGAGCAGGGTCGGGTGTAACCTCCCCATCTGTCCGTACAGTGGTTGCCTGAGCAGGGTCGGGTATAACCTCCCCATCTGTCCGTACAGTGGTTGCCTGAGCAGGGTCGGGTGTAACCTCCCCATCTGTCCGTACAGTGGTTGCCTGAGCAGGGTCGGGTGTAACCTCCCCATCTGTCCGCACAGTGGTTGCCTGAGCGGGATCGGGTATAACCTCCCCATCTGCCTGTACAGTGGTTGCCTGACTGGGATCGGGTATAACCTCCCCATCTGCCTGTACAGTGGTTGCCTGAGCGGGGTCGGGTATAACCTCCCCATCTGCCTGTACAGTGGTTGCCTGAGCAGGGTCAGGTGTAACCTCCCCATCTGTCCGTACAGTGGTTGCCTGAGCAGGGTCGGGTGTAACCTCCCCATCTGTCCGTACAGTGGTTGCCTGCGCGGGATCGGGTATAACCTCCCCATCTGTCCGTACAGTGGTTGCCTGAGCAGGGTCGGGTATAACCTCCCCATCTGCCTGTACAGTGGTTGCCTGACTGGGGTCAGGTGTAACCTCCCCATCTGCCTGTACAGTGGTTGCCTGAGCGGGGTCGGGTATAACCTCCCCATCTGCCTGTACAGTGGTTGCCTGAGCAGGGTCAGGTGTAACCTCCCCATCTGTCCGTACAGTGGTTGCCTGAGCAGGGTCGGGTGTAACCTCCCCATCTGTCCGCACAGTGGTTGCCTGAGCGGGATCGGGTATAACCTCCCCATCTGCCTGTACAGTGGTTGCCTGACTGGGATCGGGTATAACCTCCCCATCTGCCTGTACAGTGGTTGCCTGAGCGGGGTCGGGTATAACCTCCCCATCTGCCTGTACAGTGGTTGCCTGAGCAGGGTCAGGTGTAACCTCCCCATCTGTCCGTACAGTGGTTGCCTGAGCAGGGTCGGGTGTAACCTCCCCATCTGTCCGTACAGTGGTTGCCTGCGCGGGATCGGGTATAACCTCCCCATCTGTCCGTACAGTGGTTGCCTGAGCAGGGTCGGGTATAACCTCCCCATCTGCCTGTACAGTGGTTGCCTGACTGGGGTCAGGTGTAACCTCCCCATCTGCCTGTACAGTGGTTGCCTGAGTGGGGTCGGGTATGAACTCCCCATCTGCCTGTACAGTGTTTGCCTGAGCGGGGTTGGGTATAACCTCCCCATCTGCCTGTACAGTGGTTGCCTGAGCGGGGTTGGGTGTAACCTCCCCATCTGCCTGTACAGTGGTTGCCTGACTGGGATCGGGTATAACCTCCCCATCTGCCTGTACAGTGGTTGCCTGAGCGGGGTCGGATATAACCTCCCCATTTGCCTGTACAGTGGTTGCCTGAGCGGAAACCCCGCGTTTGTGAGTATCGTTTTATATACAATTCTATCCAACAATCTTCTAACCTCTCGGTTTCCCATTTTTGTCTTTTCTACAAATAATATTGTAAAGCGGAACTGCAATATAGAAAAAAAAATAAAAATAAACATACCAGTAGATTCTAAATTATAAACTCTATCTTTCTGTATGATTTTTGCCGCTCCCCGCTGCTGCAATCACTGTATTTTGTAATTTTTATTCATTTCCTGGTTTCAGCCAAGATGGTCGCAGTGCCTGATAACTTCCGGGTTACTGCTCCCTCCACTGTACATTCATTCCTTCTGATTCCCCAGCGTTAGGCAATACATCCACCCTCCCTCCACTCTGCATTCCTTCTGATCCCCCAGCGTTAGGCTGTAAATCCCCCGTCCCTCTGCTGTGCATTCCTTCTGATTCCCCAGCGAGGCTGTAAATCCCCCCCCTCCACTGATCTCCCCCTATTGTCGGCAGCAGGGCCGGCATTAGGTTTCACAGCGCCCTGAGCGAAACCCCCTTCATCCTTTTCCCGCATGCATATACACACGCACGCACGTATACACACACAGGCCCATATGCAATTCCCCTTTTCTCCTAGAACAGTGGTTGCCAACCTTTTTGACGTTGTGACACATCACGCCAAATGCTCAGATCTCTGTGACACATCACATATGTATAATAGAAAAAATACTATTAATAACCACCAATAAATGGAAAGAGTGCATTATCCTGAATATACTTAATAAAGGCTAGAACTTTTCAGGAATATTAATAAAAACAATCAGTGGGACAGTTAGCAGCCTTCCCCCCATTTAGAATGATAGCACAGCACTGACAATTTGCACCACGCGTTATAGCCGCAGTGCGCGCCCCCCCCAAAACGCCCTCAGACTCAGTATAGGTAGGTAGCCGGGTATAGGTGCCCCCAGTATAGGATCTCATGTGTAGGTGCCCTCAATATAGGTTGCCAAGCATAGGTGCCCCCAGTATAGGAAGTCAGTTGAAGGTCTCCATCCCCCCATAGGTAGCCAGCCGTAGGTGCCTCCAGTATAGGTAGCCAGGTGTTGGAGCCCTCAGTAAAGCTATAGGTGTCCTCAGTATAGGTAACCAGCTATAGGCGCCCCCTTGGAAGCTGGCGCCCTGAGCGACCGCTCCGGTCGCTCATATCAAAGGCCGGCTATGGTCGGCAGTGTCCCTGGCAGCGCTGTGAATAGGGCAGGGGGTGATTTACTCACGGAGGCTCTTTCCAGTGATGACCGAGTATTCTTCTCTGCATCCAGCTCTGGGCTATTGTAAACAGCACACGCGGCTGACTGTATACAATAGCCCAGAGCTGCATGCAGAGAAGAATACTTGTTCATCGCTGGAAAGAGCCTCCGTGAGTAAATCACCCCCTGCCCTATTCACAGCGCTGCCAGGGACACTGCCCACAATAGGGGGAGATCAGTGGAGGGAGGGGGGATTTACAGCCTAACGCTGGGGGATCAGAAGGAAGGGATGCACAACGGAGGGAGGGTGGATTTACAGCCTAACGCTGGGGGATCAGAAGGAAGGAATGTACAGAGGCCTGTCTCCTCCTCATTCATGTGTCATATCAGCGCTCACGCTGCGCTGAAGGAACGAGCGTGGAGTGGGGCGGAGAAAGGGTGGGGACCTGGCCTGAGGGGAAGTAAACCATTTTGCAGGGAGAGGAAAACTGACTCGTCTGCCTGATTTTAGCATCGACTTATAAGTCGATGCTGTTTACCGGCAGAATCTCGGGATGGAGAGAACACATAAAGAGCTCCATAGGGCGCACAGAGGTATGTCATCATTAAAGGTACATACCCATATTATCACATTGTATTAAAAAAAGATCCTTCAGTTCCGCTTTAAGTCTACAAAAAATAATTTTAAATCTGGTTTTGTCTCCCCCTTCGAGTCCGAGGCAACTCAGAGGATGATGTAATTCAGGGTCCGGCAATTGCTGATCCCCAAATTACTGCGCCCAGCTTTGGCATTCGGTGCTGTGCGCTGAAATTACCTGCTTCGCTGGAGAGGTACTGGTGAATTGTTCACTCTGCTATCGCCCACCCAATGCCGAACCCCCCCAGGTGAATGGAGCAGACATAAATACATCATGTGTGAAGTAACGTTGGCTTGTGTAGGACTAAGGACTAGGCATGGTCACAAACTGCGGAATCTGTCGTCTTTCTTGGGTCTTCATTTTGCTGAAATGATAAAAACGAGTAAAATAAGTTTACAGTTATCTACTATAGGTGTTACATAATGTCAAAATTTTCAGTATAGTGGCACATTAAATTCAGAACATAACCCTTTCAAAACACTCCATAACTCTGATTTCTGTCCAATCACCCCTCAAATGGCATCGAGGTGAGGAAGCCAGGAGAGGCATCACTGGAGAGAGGAGAGGTGAGGAAGCCAGGAGAGGCATCACTGGAGAGAGGAGAGGTGAGGAAGACAGGAGAGGCATCACTGGAGATAGGGGAGGTGAGGAAGACAGGAGAGGCAACACTGGAGAAAGGAGAGGTGAGGAAGACAGGAGGGGCATCACTGGAGAGAGGAGAGGTGAGGAAGACAGGAGAGGCATCACAGGAGAGAGGAGAGGTGAGGAAGACAGGAGAGGCATCACTGGAGGAAGGAGAGGTGAGGAAGACATGAGAGGCATCACTGGAGAGAGGAGAGGTGAGGAAGACAGGAAAGGCATCACTGCAGAGAGGAGAGGTGAGGAAGACAGGAGAGGCATCACTGGAGAGAGGAGAGGTGAGGAAGACAGGAGAGGCATCACTGGAGAGGGAAGAGGCGAGGAAGACAGGAGAGGCATCACTGGAGAGAGGAGAGGCGAGGAAGACAGGAGAGGCATCACTGGAGAGAGGAGAGGTGAGGAAGACAGGAGAGGCATCACTGGAGAGGGGAGAGGTGAGGGAGACAGGAGAGGCATCACTGGAGAAAGGAGAGGTGAGGAAGACAGGAGGGGCATCACTGGAGAGAGGAGAGGTGAGGAAGACAGGAGAGGCATCACAGGAGAGAGGAGAGGTGAGGGAGAAAGGAGAGGCATCACTGGAGGAAGGAGAGGTGAGGAAGACAGGAGAGACATCACTGGAGAGAGGAGAGGTGAGGAAGACAGGAGAGGCATCACTGGAGAGAGGAGAGGTGAGGGAGACTGGAGAGGCATCACTGGAGAGAGGAGAGGTGAGGAAGACAGGAGAGGCATCACTGGAGAGAGGAGAGGTGAGGAAGACAGGAGAGGCATCACTGGAGAGAGGAGAGGTGAGGAAGACAGGAGAGGCATCACTGGAGAGAGGAGAGGTGAGGAAGACAGGAGAGGCAACACTGGAGAGAGGAGAGCTGAGGGAGACAGGAGAGGCATCACCGGAGAGAGGAGAGGTGAGGAAGACAGGAGCAGCATCACTGGAGAGAGGAGAGGTGAGGAAGACAGGAGCGGCATGACTGGAGAGAGGAGAGGTGAGGAAGACAGGAGAGGCATCACTGGAGAGAGGAGAGGTGAGGAAGACAGGAGCAGCATCACTGGAGAGAGGAGAGGTGAGGAAGACAGGAGCGGCATGACTGGAGAGAGGATAGGTGAGGAAGACAGGAGAGGCATCACTGGAGAGGGGAGAGGTGAGGAAGACAGGAGAGGCATCACTGGAGAGAGGAGAGGTGAGGAAGACAGGAGAGGCATCACTGGAGAGGGGAGAGGTGAGGGAGACAGGAGAGACATCACTGGAGAGAGGAGAGGTGAGGAAGACAGGAGAGGCATCACTGGAGAGAGGAGAGGTGAGGAAGACATGAGAGACATCACCGGAGAGAGGAGAGGTGAGGAAGACAGGAGATGCATCACTGGTGAGAGGAGAAGTGAGGAAGACAGGAGAGACATCACCGGAGAGAGGAGAGGTGAGGAAGACAGGAGAGGCATCACTGGTGAGAGGAGAAGTGAGGAAGACAGGAGAGGTATCACTGGAGAGAGGAGAGGTGAGGAAGACAGGAGAGGCATCACTGGAGAGAGGAGAGGTGAGGAAGACAGGAGAGGCATCACTGGAGAGAGGAGAGGTGAGGAAGACAGGAGAGGCATCACTGGAGAGAGGAGAGGTGAGGGAGACAGGAGAGGCATCACTGGAGAGAGGAGAGGTGAGTTACCGCTCCACAGACTCCACCCAACATGCTGCCATTCAGGGGGCCAGGGATCTCCATGATACCCATGGTGGGACCCTTTATTGCTGGATGGTTCCCTTAGGGCCCAAAGACAGATCCCTCCATTGCATTTTGGGTAATCCAACTCTGGCTGCAACTATCTAATAGTAAAGCTGTGCACTGGGTCATTGTCACGTATGCATCTGTTGAGGCCCACAAGCCCACATAGTCACAACAATAGACAATCACAGTCTGCTTACACTAATACCGCACAAATAATTCTGGTGTAAATCACTTTCTTGAGGTCATGCCACAGCATCTCAATATGGATGAGGTCAGGACTCTGATTGAGCCACTCCAGAAGGCATATTTTATCCTGTTTAACCCATTCTGTTGTTAATTTACTTCTATGCTTTGGGTCGTTGTCCTGATGCAACACCCATCTTCCGCTGAGCTTCGGCTGGTGGAGAGATGGCCTTAAGTTCTCCTACAAAATGTCTTGATAAACTTGGGAATTCATTTTTCCTTCGATTATAGCAATCTTTCCAGGCTCTGACGCAACAAAGCAGCCCCAAACCATGATGCCCCCACCACCATATTTCACAGTTGGGATGAGGTTTTCATGTTGGTGTGCTGTGCCTTGTTTTCTCCTCACATAGGGCTTGATTCGCAAAACAGTGATAACTCATATCATTTTCACGCACATTTTCGCGTTTGCCCGTGATCGCAAATTTTCACACACAACCACAGCCATTTTCACGCAAAAATAAATTCACGATCATGAATTCACGAAAATGTGCGTGAAAATGGTCGTGATATGAGATATCACGGTTTAGTGAATCAAGCCCATAGAGTTGTGTGTTTCTTCCAAACAAGTGAACTTTGCTTTCACTGGTCCACAGAATATTTTGTCAGTACTGCTGTGGGACATCCGGGCACTCTTTCGCAAACTATAAACAGGCAGCAATGTTTTTTTTTTTTCAGCAGTGGCTAACTCTGCGGTATCCTATCCTCCCCTGAACTCCATTCTTGTTTAGTGTTTTACGTATCAGAGGGACTTTTGTAAGTCTTTAGCTGACACTCTAGGATTCTTCTTCACCTCATTGAGCATTCTGCGCTGTGCTCTGGCAGTCATCTTTACAGGACGGCCACTCCTAGGGAGAGTAGCAGCAGTGCTGAACTTTCTCCATTTATAGACAGTTTATCCTACAGAGGACTGATGAACTGCAAGGCTTTTGGAGATACTTTTATAACCCTTTCCATCCTTATGCAAGTTGACAATTCCTATTCGTAGGTCTTCTGAGAGCTCTTTGGTGCGAGGCATCATTCACATCAGTCAATGCTTCTTGGGAAAAGCAAACCCAAAACTGGTGTGTTTTTTATAGGACAGGTCAGCTGTAACCAACACCTCCAATCTCATCTCATTGATAGGACTCCAGCTGGCTGACACCTCACTCCAATTAGCTCTTGGAGATGTCATTAGTCTAGGGGGTCACATACCTTTTCCACCTGCACTGTGAATGGTGTGTTCAATAGAAACATGGAAACTATGAATTATTTGTGTATTAGTATAAGCAGATTGTGATTGTCTATTGTTGTGACTTAGATGAAGATCAGATCATGTTTTATGACCAATTTGTGCAGAAATCCAGATAATTCCAAAGAGTTCACATACTTTTTACTGCTTGGACTCAGCTACCATGGGAGAGGTGTGGCAGGGGGAGGTGCAGCAGGGTGCAGAAGCATGATGATGATGGGAGGCTGGGAGAGGGTGTGGCTGGCATGGGAGAGGCGTGGCAGGGGGAGGTGCAGCAGGGTGCAGAAGCATGATGATGATAGGAGGCTGGGAGAGGGTGTGGCTGGCATGGGAGAGGTGTGGCAGGGGGAGGTGCAGCATGGTGCAGAAGCATGATGATGATGGGAGGCTGGGAGAGGGTGTGGCTACCATGGGAGAGGTGTGGCAGGGGGAGGTGCAGCATGGTGCAGAAGCATGATGATGATGGGAGGCTGGGAGAGGGTGTGGCTGGCATGGGAGAGGCGTGGCAGGGGGAGGTGCAGCAGGGTGCAGAAGCATGATGATGATAGGAGGCTGGGAGAGGGTGTGGCTGGCATGGGAGAGGTGTGGCAGGGGGAGGTGCAGCATGGTGCAGAAGCATGATGATGATGGGAGGCTAGGAGAGGATGTGGCTGGCATGGGAGAGGCGTGGCAGGGGGAGGTGCAGCAGGGTGCAGAAGCATGATGATGATAGGAGGCTGGGAGAGGGTGTGGCTGGCATGGGAGAGGCGTGGCAGGGGGAGGTGCAGCATGGTGCTGAAGCATGATGAAGATAGGAGGCTGGGAGAGGGTGTGGCTGGCATGGCAGAGGCGTGCCAGGGGGAGGTGCAGCATGGTGCAGAAGCATGATGATGATGGGAGGCTAGGAGAGTAGAGATGTCGCGAACGGTTCCAGGCGAACTTTGGGGGTTTGCGTTCGCCTGCATCAGGCGAACTTTTGCGGAAGTTCGATTCGCCCCATAATGCTCTATTGAGCAAAACTTTGACCCTCCATATCACTGTCAGCAGACATGTTATTGTCAAACACACATCTTTCACTGCTGGAGGCCCGCCCACCCTCCCTCCCTCCCTCCCTCCTCCAAGCAAGGTCCTTTATACCATTTGACTCAGTGGTCTGCCTACACTAATTAGTTATGGGATAGCTGCTACACACTCTGCTAGGGAGAATTTAATTAGCCTCTTGTGGGTCACCTTCCTCCTCCCCTTCTACCTCCTACCGGAGGGAGGAGGGTCTCTTCTGCCAGGGAATTATACTATTTTAAAAACCAGTATACATCATACCATGGCTGGGAATTGAACCCAGATCTCACTGTGTGATGGGCAAGTCACCCTAACCACTGTACCACTACAGTAGTAAGTGAAGCTGGCCTAAAAATTACCATTTATGCTCAATGCAATAGAAACATGTTGCTTACAGGGAACCTTAACTGAGAGTGATATGGATGTTTCCTGTAAACAATACCAGTTGCCTGGCAGTCCAGCTGATCTTTGTGACTGCAATAGTGGCTGAATCACACCCTGAAACAAGCATGCAGCTAATCCAGTCTGACTTCAGTCAGAGCACCTGATCTGCATGCTTGTTCAGGGGCTGTGGCTAAAAGTATTAGAGACACAGGATCAGCAGGCGATTCAGGCAACTGGTATTATTTTAAAAGGAAAAATCCATATCCTTCTCCGTTTAGGTTCCCTTTAAGGATTTGTAGCATAAAAGCCAACTCACATTGGCTGGGATTTGAACCTGGGTCTCACTGTGTGGTGGGCATGCACCCTAACCACTGTACCAACTGAAGCTGGCCTAAAAATTACCATTTATGCTCAATGCAAGAGAAACAGGTTGCTTACAGGGAACCTTAACTGAGAGTGATATGGATGTTTCCTGTAAACAATACCAGTTGCCTGGCAGTCCAGCTGATCTTTGTGACTGCAATAGTGGCTGAATCACACCCTGAAACAAGCATGCAGCTAATCCAGTCTGACTTCAGTCAGAGCACCTGATCTGCATGCTTGTTCAGGGGCTGTGGCTAAAAGTATTAGCAAGAAGTTTTAAATCAGGATGATACCATTTATTGGCTAACTACAAATGAATAAGAATAAACAAGCTTTCGGCCTTGCAGCCTTCGTCAGGTTTACATCCTGTTAGTTTGGAAGCTGGTGGTACAGACAGCTTCATTAAACAAGGTTACAGTCCTCCCATGGCTGAGGCCCAAATCAGGAAAGCCAGCAACATCCCCAGGACTGAACTCCTGAAATATAAGCAAAACCAGAAAGAGGAACGTGTCCCTTTGGTTGTCACCTACAACCCACACCTGGAAATCTTAAGGAGGATTGCTAAGGAACTTCATCCCATTTTACACAAGGATCACAGACTGAGAACGATATTCCCTAAACCTCCACTCTTGTCATATCGGCAACCACACAATCTAAAACAGATGATTGTCAGGAGCTCTTTGAATAGGCCTCAACAAAACGGAACATCACCCTGCCGACAAAAAATATGTGGGACCTGCAGACACATTTACTCCACTGACAGGGTAACGATACCAGGTTCACAACAGGAGTACAGAGTACAAGGTAAATTTTCTTGTGGGTCCACCAATCTGGTATATCTGATCATGTGTGCTAAATGCCCCAATGTTATGTACGTGGGAGAAACTGGACAAACTCTGCGCAAACGTATGAATGGACACAGGCACACTATTAATGATACCAAATCTGGACTCCCAGTTGCTACACACTTTCGGTCCAACGGACACAGCATGGATGATCTTCGTGTCACTGCCCTGAAGGGCGGCTTCAAAATGTCAAATGACCGATTAATAGCAGAAACAAAATTTATAAATTGTTTCAAAGCTGTGCAGAAGGGTTTGAATAAGGACAACAACTTTCTATATTGGTATGAGATTGATGATATATGAACTGTCTCAGCCACCCTAGCTGAACTTGTGAACTAAGAATTTACGATACCTCTGGGTCAATCCTAATACCAGGTCTGTGAGCAATAAAGTAAACAAGGATCCTTATCTTACCCCATTTAGATGGTCTGTTTGTATTAAGGCATCTTAATGATGTATTTATGCTTGAAAAAAATATCTGTTTTCCCTTTTGATGTTGCATGTATATAGCTGTCTGTACCACCAGCTTCCAAACTAACAGGATGTAAACCTGACGAAGGCTGCAAGGCCGAAAGCTTGCTTATTCTTATTCATTTGTAGTTAGCCAATAAATGGTATCATCCTGATTTAAAACTTCTTGCTTTTACTGATGGCTAACACGGTACAATACCCTACTGCTACTAAAAGTATTAGAGACACAGGATCAGCAGGCGATTCAGGCAACTGGTATTATTTTAAAAGGAAAAATCCATATCCTTCTCCGTTTAGGTTCCCTTTAAGGATTTGTAGCATAAAAGCCAACTCACATTGGCTGGGATTTGAACCTGGGTCTCACTGTGTGGTGGGCATGCACCCTAACCACTGTACCAAAAGAAGCTGGCCTAAAAATTACCATTTATGCTGTGTCTCTAATACTTTTAGCCACAGCCCCTGAACAAGCATGCAGATCAGGTGCTCTGACTGAAGTCAGACTGGATTAGTTGCATGCTTGTTTCAGGGTGTGATTCAGCCACTATTGCAGTCACAAAGATCAGCTGGACTGCCAGGCAACTGGTATTGTATACTGGTTTTTAAAATAGTATAATTCCCTGGCAGAATACCGGAGGGAGGAGGGAATAGGTAGAAGGGGAGGTGGGAGGAGGGAGGTGGGAGGAGACCCACAAGAGGCTAATTAAAATCTCCCTAGCAGAGTGTGTAGCAGCTGTCCCATAACTAATTAGTGTAGGCAGACAACTGAGTCAAATGGTATAAGGACCTTGCTTGGAGGAGGAAGGGAGGGCGGGTCCTCCAGCAGTGATGTGTATTTCACTCAATCAGGTGTGCCTCCAGGTATTAGAGCTCTTGAAACATGTTTTCTATAATTTTTCTAGCCAATAGAATTTTTTAAAATTTTCAAAGTTCGCCTCCACACTGAAGTCTATTGCGGTTCGTGAACTTTTCCGCGAACCGAACCTTTAGCGGAGGTTCGCGAACAGGGTTCGCGAACCGAAAATCGGAGGTTCGCGACATCTCTATAGGAGAGGATGTGGCTGGCATGGGAGAGGAGTGGGAGGGGCAGCATGGTGCTGAAGCATGATGATGATGGGAGGCTGGGAGAGGATGTGGCTGGCATGGGAGAGGTGTGGCAGGGAGAGGCGTGGCAGGGTGAAAATCGGAGGTTCGCGACATCTCTATAGGAGAGGATGTGGCTGGCATGGGAGAGGAGTGGGAGGGGCAGCATGGTGCTGAAGCATGATGATGATGGGAGGCTGGGAGAGGATGTGGCTGGCATGGGAGAGGTGTGGCAGGGGGAGGTGCAGCAGGGTGCAGAAGCATGATGATGGGAGGCTGGGAGAGGATGTGGCTGCCATGGGAGAGGCGTGGCAGGGGGAGGTGCAGCATGGTGCTGAAGCATGATGATGATAGGAGGCTGGGAGAGGGTGTGGCTGGCATGGGAGAGGCGTGACAGTGGGAGGTGCAGCATGGTGCTGAAGCATGATGATGATGGGAGGCTGGGAGAGGATGTGGCTGGCATGGGAGAGGCGTGGCAGGGGGAGGTGCAGCAGGGTGCAGAAGCATGATGATGGGAGGCTGGGAGAGGATGTGGCTGGCATGGGAGAGGTGTGGCAGGGGGAGGTGCAGCAGGGTGCAGAAGCATGATGATGGGAGGCTGGGAGAGGATGTGGCTGGCATGGGAGAGGCGTGGCAGGGGGGTGCAGCATGGTGCTGAAGCATGATGATGATGGGAGGCTGGGAGAGGATGTGGCTGGCATGGGAGAGGCGTGGCAGGGGGAGGTGCAGCATGGTGCAGAAGCATGATGATAATAGGAGGCTGGGAGAGGGTGTGGCTGGCATGGGAGAGGCGTGGTGGGGGGAGGTGTAGCAGGGTGCAGAAGCATGATGATGATGATGGGAGGCTGGGAGAGGGTGTAGCTGCCATGGGAGAGGAGTGGCAGGGGGAGGTGTAGCAGGGTGCAGAAGCATGATGATGGTAGGAGGCTGGGAGAGGATGTGGCTGGCATGGCAGAGGCGTGGCAGGGGGAGGTGCAGCAGGGTGCAGAAGCATGATGATGATGGGAGGCTGGGAGAGGATGTGGCTGGCATGGGAGAGGCGTGGCAGGGGGAGGTGCAGCAGGGTGCAGAAGCATGATGATGGGAGGCTGGGAGAGGATGTGGCTGGCATGGGAGAGGTGTGGCAGGGGGAGGTGCAGCAGGGTGCAGAAGCATGATGATGGGAGGCTGGGAGAGGATGTGGCTGGCATGGGAGAGGTGTGGCAGGGGGAGGTGCAGCAGGGTGCAGAAGCATGATGATGGGAGGCTGGGAGAGGATGTGGCTGGCATGGGAGAGGCGTGGCAGGGGGAGGTGCCGCAGGGTGCAGAAGCATGATGATGATAGGAGGCTGGGAGAGGATGTGGCTGGCATAGGAGAGGAGTGGCAGGGGTAGGTGTAGCATGGTGCAGAAGCATGATGATGATAGGAGGCTGGGAGAGGGTGTGGCTGGCATGGGAGAGGCATGGCAGGGGGAGGTGCAGCAGGGTGCAGAAGCATGATGATGATAGGAGGCTGGGAGAGGATGTGGCTGGCATGGGAGGGGTGGAGGTGGGAGGAGGGAGGAGACCCACAAGAGGCTAATTAAAATCTCCCTAGCAGAGTGTGTAGCAGCTGTCCCATAACTAATTAGTGTAGGCAGACAACTGAGTCAAATGGTATAAGGACCTTGCTTGGAGGAGGAAGGGAGGGCGGGTCCTCCAGCAGTGATGTGTATTTCACTCAATCAGGTGTGCCTCCAGGTATTAGAGCTCTTGAAACATGTTTTCTATAATTTTTCTAGCCAATAGAATTTTTTAAAATTTTCAAAGTTCGCCTCCCCACTGAAGTCTATTGCGGTTCGTGAACTTTTCCGCGAACCGAACCTTTCGCGGAGGTTCGCGAACAGGGTTCGCGAACCGAAAATCGGAGGTTCGCGACATCTCTATAGGAGAGGATGTGGCTGGCATGGGAGAGGAGTGGGAGGGGCAGCATGGTGCTGAAGCATGATGATGATGGGAGGCTGGGAGAGGATGTGGCTGGCATGGGAGAGGTGTGGCAGGGGGAGGTGCAGCAGGGTGCAGAAGCATGATGATGGGAGGCTGGGAGAGGATGTGGCTGCCATGGGAGAGGCGTGGCAGGGGGAGGTGCAGCATGGTGCTGAAGCATGATGATGATAGGAGGCTGGGAGAGGATGTGGCTGGCATGGGAGAGGCGTGGCAGGGGGAGGTGCAGCATGGTGCAGAAGCATGATGATAATAGGAGGCTGGGAGAGGGTGTGGCTGGCATGGGAGAGGCGTGGTGGGGGGAGGTGTAGCAGGGTGCAGAAGCATGATGATGATGATGGGAGGCTGGGAGAGGGTGTAGCTGCCATGGGAGAGGAGTGGCAGGGGGAGGTGTAGCAGGGTGCAGAAGCATGATGATGGTAGGAGGCTGGGAGAGGATGTGGCTGGCATGGCAGAGGCGTGGCAGGGGGAGGTGCAGCAGGGTGCAGAAGCATGATGATGATGGGAGGCTGGGAGAGGATGTGGCTGGCATGGGAGAGGCGTGGCAGGGGGAGGTGCAGCAGGGTGCAGAAGCATGATGATGGGAGGCTGGGAGAGGATGTGGCTGGCATGGGAGAGGTGTGGCAGGGGGAGGTGCAGCAGGGTGCAGAAGCATGATGATGGGAGGCTGGGAGAGGATGTGGCTGGCATGGGAGAGGTGTGGCAGGGGGAGGTGCAGTAGGGTGCAGAAGCATGATGATGGGAGGCTGGGAGAGGATGTGGCTGGCATGGGAGAGGCGTGGCAGGGAAGGTCCCGCAGGATGCAGAAGCATGATGATGATAGGAGGCTGTGAGAGGATGTGGCTGGCATGGGAGAGGTGTGGCAGGGGGAGGTGCAGCAGGGTGCAGAAGCATGATGATGGGAGGCTGGGAGAGGATGTGGCTGGCATGGGAGAGGCGTGGCAGGGGGAGGTGCCGCAGGGTGCAGAAGCATGATGATGATAGGAGGCTGGGAGAGGATGTGGCTGGCATAGGAGAGGAGTGGCAGGGGTAGGTGTAGCATGGTGCAGAAGCATGATGATGATAGGAGGCTGGGAGAGGGTGTGGCTGGCATGGGAGAGGCGTGGCAGGGGGAGGTGCAGCAGGGTGCAGAAGCATGATGATGATAGGAGGCTGGGAGAGGATGTGGCTGGCATGGGAGGGGTGTGGCAGGGGAGGTGCAGCAGGGTGCAGAAGCATGATGATGGGAGGCTGGGAGAGGATGTGGCTGGCATGGGAGAGGCGTGGCAGGGGGAGGTGCAGCAGGGTGCAGAAGCATGATGATGGGAGGCTGGGAGAGGGTGTGGCTGGCATGGGAGAGGCGTGGCAGGGGGAGGTGCAGCAGGGTGCAGAAGCATGATGATGATAGGAGGCTGGGAGAGGATGTGGCTGGCATGGGAGAGGTGTGGCAGGGTGAGGTGTAGCAGGGTGCAGAAGCATGATGATGATAGGAGGCTGGGAGAAGATGTGGCTGGCATGGGAGAGGCGTGGCAGGGGGAGGTGCAGCAGGGTGCAGAAGCATGATGATGGGAGGCTGGGAGAGGGTGTGGCTGGCATGGGAGAGGCGTGGCAGGGGGAGGTGCAGCAGGGTGCAGAAGCATGATGATGATAGGAGGCTGGGGGAGGATGTGGCTGGCATGGCAGAGGCGTGGCAGGGGGAGGTGCAGCAGGGTGCAGAAGCATGATGATGATAGGAGGCTGGGAGAGGATGTGGCTGGCATGGGAGAGGCGTGGCAGGGGGAGGTGCAGCAGGGTGCAGTAGGAGGCGTGGCAGGGGGAGGTGTAGCAGGGTGCAGAAGCATGATGATGATAGGAGGCTGGGAGAGGATGTGGCTGGCACGGGAGAGGTGTGGCAGGGTGAGGTGCAGCAGGGTGCAGAAGCATGATGATGATAGGAGGCTGGGAGAGGATGTGGCTGGCATGGGAGAAGTGTGGCAGGGTGAGGTGTAGCAGGGTGCAGAAGCATGATGATGGGAGGCTGGGGGAGAGTGTGGCTGGCATGGCAGAGGCGTGGCAGGGGGAGGTGTAGCAGGATGCAGAAGCATGATGATGATAGGAGGCTGGGAGAGGATGTGGCTGGCATGGGAGAGGCGTGGCAGGGGGAGGTGCAGCAGGGTGCAGTAGGAGGCGTGGCAGGGGGAGGTGTAGCAGGGTGCAGAAGCATGATGATGATAGGAGGCTGGGAAAGGATGTGGCTAGCATGGGAGAGGCGTGGCAGGGAAGGTGCCGCAGGATGCAGAAGCATGATGATGGGAGGCTGGGAGAGGATGTGGCTAGCATGGGAGAGGCGTGGCAGGGGGAGGTGCAGCAGGGTGCAGAAGCATGATGGGAGGCTGGGGGAGGGTGTGGCTGGCATGGCAGAGGCGTGGCAGGGGGAGGTGTAGCAGGATGCAGAAGCATGATGATGATAGGAGGCTGGGAGAGGATGTGGCTGGCATGGGAGAGGCGTGGCAGGGGGAGGTGCAGCAGGGTGCAGTAGGAGGCGTGGCAGGGGGAGGTGTAGCAGGGTGCAGAAGCATGATGATGATAGGAGGCTGGGAAAGGATGTGGCTAGCATGGGAGAGGCGTGGCAGGGAAGGTGCCGCAGGATGCAGAAGCATGATGATGGGAGGCTGGGAGAGGATGTGGCTAGCATGGGAGAGGCGTGGCAGGGGGAGGTGCAGCATGGTGCAGTAGGAGGTGTGGCATGTATGGAAATGGTTGTGTCTGGTCCTGTGAAACAGGAAGTCCAGTCAAACATCTGGGGATAACTGGGGCTCAACAGGCCTTCAGAACTGGGAGGAGTCTTCTATGTTGAGGTGGTGAGGCTGTACAGTATACACAACTGCTGCCAGTTTACTGTCATGCAAGGCTCTACAGGTTCCCTTTAAAACCCCAGAGTACTGTACATTCCATGAAGCATTTAGGGTTGTGTGGAACTGCCTGCTATGATCTATAACCTTAATTATATGTAACCTTTTAGCAGCTCCACCCAAGTTATCTCCTTTTAGATAAATTATGACAGGGCAGCTGCAAACACCCAAACTCGAGCTGCTTAATGCAGAGTAGCACTGTAATGCCAACATCCTCTTCTGAATTACGATCACATGATATGACATGTGATTGGGACCCAGAGGATGGTGTCAGCGTTCCAGTGCCACCCAGTGGTGGAAGAGGGGTGGTGGGAGAGAATCTAATGCTGACATCATCCTGTGGGTCCCGATCATGGCATATCATGTGATCGGGATCCAGAAGAGGATGATGGCTTTACAGCTCCACTCATTGGACAAAGAGGAGAGCTGATCCATCGTCTGAAACAGGTCATTATGGGAGTGCCCCCTGCCGCTCTGCATTTTAGGCTGCCAGGCTAAGGAGGCCACCTGGAGAGGGAGAAAAAAACACGGCCCTGCATCATGCATAATAAAAGTTTTATTCAGAGAGAAAGTTAAAGGACACTGGAGCATATACTTACTAATTGTATAAAATGCCCACAAGTTAGTGTAGCTGGCAATGTTGCCGGTGTTGGTGTACTGCAATAGCAGCATAGGTCCGGAGGAAGTGAGGGTTGTTACACGGACTGTTTGACAGTAGGTTTGAAGATTGGGAGCAGCAAGGTTTCCACCATCTCTGACCACCATGGAGTTAGTACATCCAGGGGTAGACTTGATGTACGCTAATATAAGGACCAGTGTTATCTGAAAAAAAAAAAGAGTTGATTGGATTAGCAAAGCTTTATCCATCAGAGAATAGCAAATATGTCAATTTCTGTTTCATGGTGAGCTTTTCTTTTAACCACTTCCCGACCGCCCACTGCACAGGGGCGGCCGGAAAGTTGATCCCGCAAGGACCGCCGCATGCACAGAGGCGGTGGTCCTTGTACGGGCATGGGCGGAGCGATCGCATCATCCGTGATGCGATCCTCCACCGGGGATCGATGGCCGAGGATTTAGCCTCCAGCTCGCCGGCCACTTAGCAGCGCCAGCGGGCGGAGGAATACAAATCTCCGCTGATCCATGCGTATAATAGGCTTTGTAATGTATACAAAGCCTATTATACAGGCTGCCTCCTGCCCTGGTGGTCCCAGTGTCCGAGGGACCACCAGGGCAGGCTGCAGCCACCCTAGTCTGCACCCAAGCACACTGATTCCCCCCCCCCCCCCCCTCTGCACCCTGATCACCCACAGCACCCCTCAGACCCCCCCCCCCCCTGCCCACCCCCCAGACCCCTGTTTGCACCCAATCACCCCCCTAATCACCCATCAATTACTCCCTGTCACTATCTGTCGACACTATTTTTTTTATTCCCTAAACTGCCCCCTGCTCCCTCCTGATCACCCCCACCCCTCAGATTCTCTCCAGACCCTCCCCCAGACCCCCCCCCCCCGGTGTACTCTATGCCTCTATTCCCCCTGTAATAACCCACTGATCACCTGTCAATCACCTGTCAATCACCCATCAATTACCCCCTGTCACTGCCACCCATCAATCAGCCCCTAACCTGCCCCTTGCGGGCAATCTGATCACCCACCCACACCTATAGATCGCCCGCAGATCCAACGTCAGATCACCTCCCAAGTGCATTGTTTACATCTGTTCTCTACCCTAAACACCCACTAATTACCCATCAATCACCCCCTATCACCACCTGTCACTGTTACCCATCAGATCAGACCCTAATCTGCCCCTTGCGGGTACCCAATCACCCGCCTACACGCTCAGATTGCCCTCAGACCCCCCCATATCAATTCGCCAGTGCATTATTTACATCTGTTCTTCCCTGTAATAACCCATTGATCACCTGTCAATCACCCATCAATCACCCCCTGTCACTGCCACCCATCAATCACCCCCTGTCACTGCCACCCATCAATCAGCCCCTAACCTGCCCCTTGCGGGCAATCTGATCACCCACCCACACCAATAGATCGCCCGCAGATCCGAAGTCAGATCACCTCCCAAGTGCATTGTTTACATCTGTTCTCTACCCTAAACACCCACTAATTACCCATCAATCACACCCTGTCACTGCTACCCATCAGATTAGACCCCTATCTGCCAGTGTTGCGAACCTTTCACGTTATTTTTTACTGACAAATACCTAAAAATTTACTGACAAAAGATTTTTTTTACTGACAAAATCTCCTGCAGCGCGCCGAAAAATGGGCGTGGTCACGCAACAAAATGTGGGCGTGGTCATGGGTGGGGCCAAATATACATGATTTTAGTATTGCTGTAAAAGGTCTGCCAGGGAAGTTTGAGCTCTGCCATAGTGTTTTCCCCCCTTCCCCCAAAATACATGTAATCTTACAGCATTTCACCAAAAATCCACGTAATCTGGCAGAGGTTCTTCCAAAATACAGACAATATGGCAGTGGTTCCCAAAAAATAGATGTAATCTGGCAGCAGCGATTCCCCCAACATACACATAATCTGGCAGCAGTTCCCCAAAATACATTTAGTCTGACAGCAGTGGTTCCCCAAAAATAGGTAGGTCTATAGGTGTCCCCAGAATAAATGGCCAGGGGTATAGATGTCCCCAGAACAGGTAGCCAGGGGTATATGTGCCCAGTATATGTAGGCAGGGGTACAGGGCCGGTTCTAGACGGGCACATATGAGGGGGCAGTCAAATGGGTAAGGGGCAACATGTACGAGGAAATTTGCTGCGGCGACGAAAGTGGGCATGGCAAGTAAATGCACATAATGAGAGACAGCGTTTCACCAGTAAAAGCACATTATAGACAGCCTTTCACCAGTAAATGCACGTAATGATAGACAGCTTTTCACCAGTAAATGCACGTAATGAGAGACAGCTTTTCACCAGTAAATGCACGTAATGAGAGACAGCTTTTCACCAGTAAACGCACGTAATGAGAGACAGCTTTTCACCAGTAAATGCACGTAACGAGAGACTGCTTTTCACCAGTAAATGCACGTAATAAGAGACAGCTTTTCACCAGTAAATGCACATAATAAGAGACAGCTTTTCACCAGTAAATGCACATAATAAGAGACAGCTTTTCACCAGTAAATGCACATAATAAGAGACAGCTTTTCACCAGTAAATGCACATAATGGCAAACAGCCAGCGTCCTCAGTATATGTAGCCAGGGATATATGTGCGCAGTATATGTAGCCAGAGGTATATGTCCCCAGTATATGTAGGCAGGGGTATATGTGCCCAGTATATGTAGCCAGAGGTATATGTCCCCAGTATATGCAGCCAGGGGTATATGTGCCCAGTATATGTAGCCAGAGGTATATGTCCCCAGTATATGTAGCCAGGGGTATATGTGCCCAGTATATGTAGCCACAGGTATATGTCCCAGTAAATGTAGTCAGGGTTATATGTGCCCAGTATATGCAGCCAGAGGTATATGTGCCCACAATAGGGAGCCAGGGGGTATATGTGCCCAGTATATGTAGCCAGGGTTATATGTCCCTAGTATATGTAGGCAGGGTATATGTGCCCAGTATATGTGGCCAAAGGTATATGTCCCAGTATATGTAGCCAGGGGTATATGTGCCCAGTATATGTAGGCAGGGTATATGTGCCCAGTATATGTAGCCACCGGTATATGTGCCCAGTATATGTAGCCACAGGTATATGTGCCCAGTATATGTAGCCAGGGTTATATGTGCCAGTAAATGTAGCCAGGGGTATATGTGAACAGTATATGTAGGCAGGGTATATGTGCCCAATATATGTAGCCCACAATAGGTAGCCAGGGGGTATATGTGCCCACAATAGGTAGCCAGGGGGTATATGTGCCCACAATAGATAGCCAGGGGGTATATGTGCCCAGTATATGTAGCCAGGGTTATATGTCCCCAGTATATGTAGGCAGGGTATATGTGCCCAGTATATGTAGCCACAGGTATATGTCCCAGTATATGTAGTCAGGGTTATATGTGCCCAGTATATGTAGCCAGGGGTATATGTGCCCAGTATATGTAGGCAGGGTATATGTGCCCAGTATATGTAGGCAGGGTATATGTGCCCAGTATATGTAGCCACAGGTATATGTAGCCAGGGGTATATGTGTCCAGTATATGTAGGCAAGGTATATGTCCAAGTATATGTAGTCAGGGTTGCTGCCAAACGCCACTCAGCACAGTTAGATCAGGAGGGGACAGTCAGCGAGGGAGGGAGAGCACTAAGGTGAGAGAAGGGGGGGGGAGATTGCCCCCCTTCTCCACCGCTGCCCACAGCTCTTCCTCCACTGCGCTGCTGTCCTCCTGCAACGGACGCTGCTGAATTCCTTACGGAATTCACGAGCAGCTCATTTTGTATCAAAATTTACGGGCTGCCCGTAAATTTACGGGCGGTTGGCAACACTGCTATCTGCCCCTAGGGCACTCAATAACCCGCCCACACCCTCAGAACGCCCTCAGACCCCAGCCCTGATCACCTCGCCAGTGCATTGCTTGCATCTATTCCCCCCTCTAATCCCACCTTGAGACACCCATCAATCACCTCCTGTCATCCCCTAGCACACCTACCCATCAGATCAGGCCCTAATTTGCCCCGTGTGGGCTCCTGATCACTCGGCCAAACCCTCAGATCCCCCTCAGACCCCCTTCCAATCACCTCCCCAGTGCATTGATTGCATCTATTCCCCCCTCTAATCCCACCTTGAGACACCCATCAATCACCTCCTGTAACCCCCCTAGCACTCCCATCCATCAGATCAGGCCCAATACAACCTGTCATCTAAAAGGCCACCCTGCTTATGACAGGTTCCACAAAATTCATAGACCACCTGTCATCAAAATTTGCAGATGCTTATACTCCTGAACAGTCATTTTGAGACATTTGGTTTCCAGACTACTCACGGTTTTGGGCCCGTAAAATGCCAGGGCGGTATAGGAACCCCACAAGTGACCCCATTTTAGAAAAGACACCCCAAGGTATTCTGTTAGGTGTATGACGAGTTCATAGAAGAATTTATTTTTTGTCAAAAGTTAGCGGAAATTGATTTTTATTGTTTTTTTTTCACAAAGTGTCATTTTTCACTAACTTGTGACAAAAAAATAAAATCTTCTATGAACTCGCCATACACCTAACGGAATACCTTGGGGTGTCTTCTTTCTAAAATGGGGTCACTTGTGGGGTTCCTATACTGCCCTGGCATTTTAGGGGCCCTAAACCGTGAGGAGTAGTCTAGAAAACAAATGCCTCAAAATGACCTGTGAATAGGACGTTGGGCCCCTTAGCGCACCTAGGCTGCAAAAAAGTGTCACACATGTGGTATCGCCGTACTCAGGAGAAGTAGTATAATGTGTTTTGGTGTGTATTTTTACACATACCCATGCTGGGTGGGAGAAATCTCTCTGTAAATTGTGTGTAAAAAAAATCAAACAATTGTCCATTTACAGAGATATTTCTCCCACCCAGCATGGGTATGCGTAAAAATACACCCCAAAACACATTATACTACTTCTCCTGAGTACGGCGAAACCACATGTGTGGCACTTTTTTACACCCTAAGTGCGCTAAGGGGCCCAAAGTCCAATGAGTACCTTTAGGATTTCACAGGTCATTTTGCGACATTTGGTTTCAAGACTACTCCTCACGGTTTAGGGCCCCTAAAATGCCAGGGCAGTATCGGAACCCCACAAATGACCCCATTCTAGAAAGAAGACACCCAAAGGTATTCCATTAGGAGTATGGTGAGTTCATAGAAGATTTTATTTTTTTGTCACAAATTAGCGGAAAATGACACTTTGTGAAAAAAAAACAATTAAAATCAATTTTCGCTAACTTGTGACAAAAAATAAAATCTTCTATGAACTCACCATACTCCTAACGGAATACCTTGGGGTGTCTTCTTTCTAAAATGGGGTCATTAATGGGGTTCCTATACTGCCCTGGCATCTTAGGGGCCCTAAACCGTGAGGAGTAGTCTTGAAACAAAAACAACCTGTGAAATCCTAAAGGTACTCATTGGAGTTTGGGCCCCTTAGCGCAGTTAGGGTGCAAAAAAGTGCCACACATGTGGTATCGCCGTACTCAGGAGAAGTAGTATAATGTGTTTTGGGGTGTATTTTTACACATACCCATGCTGAGTGGGAGAAATATCTCTGTAAATGGACAATTGTGTGTAAAAAAAATCAAACAATTGTCATTTACGGAGATATTTCTCCCACCCAGCATGGGTATGTGTAAAAATACACCCCAAAACACATTATACTACTTCTCCTGAGTATGGCAATACCACATGTGTGGCACTTTTTTGCAGCCTAACTGAGCTAAGGGGCCCAAAGTCCAATGAGCACCTTTAGGCTTTACAGGGGTGCTTACAAATTAGCACCCCCCAAAATGCGAGGACAGTAAACACACCCCACAAATGATCCAATTTTGGAAAGCAGACACTTCAAGGTATTCAGAGAGGGGCATAGTGAGTCCGTGGCAGATTTAATTTTTTTTTTTGTCGCAAGTTAGAAGAAATGGAAACTTTTTTTTTTTTTGTCACAAAGTGTCATTTTCCGCTAACTTGTGACAAAAAATAATATCTTCTATGAACTCACTATGCCCATATGCATATGCATATGCCTATAGCTTATACTATCCTGGAATTCTAGCCCCTCATGAAACATGTCAGGTGGTCAAAAAAGTCAGAGATGCTTCAAAATGGGAAAATTCTCTTTTTGCACCATAGTTTGTAAACGCTATAACTTTTACCCAATCCCATAAATATACACTGAATGGGGTTTTTTTTATCAAAACATGTTTGTCCACATTTTTCGCGCTGCATGTATACAGAAATTTTACTTTATTTGAAAAATGTCAGCACAGAAAGTTAAAAAAATCATTTTTTTGGGGGGCAAAATTCATGTCTTTTTTGATGAATATAATAAAAAGTAAAAATCGCAGCAGCAATCAAATAGCACCAAAAGAACGCTTTATTAGTGACAAGAAAAGGAGCCAAAATTCATTTAGGTGGTAGGTTGTATGAGCGAGCAATAAACCGTGAAAGCTGCAGTGGTCTGAATGGAAAAAAAGGGTCTGGTCCTTAAGGGGGGTAAAGCCTGCGGTCCTCAAGTGGTTAAAGACCACCACGAAAACAAAAAAAATGGATTTTTGAACTAATTAAAACAATTTTTTTTGGTGCTTACATATTATACCATCCAGCACATTTGGGAGCCTCCTGTTAAAAATATATTTACTTCTCTTGCAAGATTGAACCCTCTTTGGGAAGCTGAACGTCTTGGCTTTTATTTGCACCAGGTTCCAAGACGGTATAATACGCGGTTCCCGAATTAGTGGGTTTTGAAGGAGAGCTATCCACTGCATTTGGCTGTCGCTGTTACCATTAGAAGCCTTCGGTCTCTTTAGTGGGCGGCCGGTATCTTTAATGCCTAGTGCCAGTCAGGTTAATAATTGATGAACTCCAGCTTCTGTTTATCATCCCTGTCTTGGCCTCAGACTTGTTGACTCCAGCTCCTCCTGTATCCCCCCCCCCCCCCATTGTCTCCTGCGCTCTGCTCTGTTCTGCGTAGGGTTGTTGTGCAGAAAGCTGTTCTGTTTCTGCAAGTATATTACCCATAGCTCCCAACTGTCCCTTTTTTGGAGGGACAGTCACTTTTTGGGAGCCCTGTCCCTCTGTCACCCTCATTTGTCCCTCTTTCAGGACTTTGTCCCTCTTTCTATGTAAATATATATATTTCTATACTAAAGTATGTGTTTGATTGACTCTAAACTTTATTCCCAACCTTTAAATTGTTATATTACTAATTTTAAAATGTTACTATGAAGGAAAATGAACCAGGATAGAAAGGACCAGTGTGGTTTGAATTATAAAACTACATATGTTTCTAATGAAATCTTTATGGTATGCATGACTAGAGGTGTGGTGAGGGCGTTGCCAGGGGTGTGGCAGGGGCATGGCTTAAGTGTCCCTTTTTCTCATCTCAAAAAGTTGGGAGGTATGATATTACCTGCCTATGATATTACCTGCCCAGTCCCCTGGAAACAGATCTTATCACTCCACTCCACAGTTTCTGAGTTGGTGCTGCCGGGGTCACTGTGATTGGTTTCTGCAGGCAAGAAGGGGCCAGCCTCCAGCCGCCCAATATAGAGATCGGAGGCTTCTAATAGTAACAGTGACAGCCAAGTGTAGTGGTCACCCCTCCTTCAGCACCCACTTATTCAGAAACTGTGTGTCATACCGACTTGGGACCTGGTACAAATGAAAGCCAGGACGTTCAGCTTCCTAAAGATGGTTTAATCTTGCAAGAAAAGTACATATATTTTTAACAGAAGGCTCCCAAATGTGCTGGACGGTATAATACGTAAGTACCTTTTTTTTTTTTAATGAACACAGCAGGGGTTCTTCAAAGTGAACCTGAATGCTAAATTGTAAAGAGCCCTGACACCCAAGTACAAAGCTGTACCATCAGCCAGACAGGTACTCCTCATCCTGAAACCCCAGTACAAAGCTGTACTATCAGCCAGACAGGTACTCCTCATCCTGACACCCCAGTACAAAGCTGGACCATCAGCCAGACAGGTACTCCTCATCCTGACACTCCAGTACAAACCTGGAACCATCAGCCAGACAGGTACTCCTCATCCTGACACCCCAGTACAAAGCTGTTCCCATCAGCCAGACAGGTACTCCTCATCCTGACACTTCAGTACAAAGCTGGACCCATCAGCCAGACAGGTACTCCTCATCCTGACACCCACGTACAAAGCTGGAACCATCAGCCAGACAGGTACTCCTCATCCTGACACTCCAGTACAAAGCTGGACCCATCATCCAGACAGGTACTCCTCATCCTGACACTCCAGTACAAAGCTGGAACCACCAGCCAGACTGGTACTCCTCATCCTGACACTCCAGTACAAAGCTGGAACCATCAGCCAGACAGGTACTCCTCATCCTGACACTCCAGTACAAAGCTGGACCCATCAGCCAGACAGGTACTCCTCATCCTTACACTCCAGTACAAAGCTGGACCCATCAGCCAGACAGGTACTCCTCATCCTGACACTCCAGTACAAAGCTGGACCCATCAGCCAGACAGGTACTCCTCATCCTGACACTCCAGTACAAAGCTGGAACCACCAGCCAGACAGGTACTCCTCATCCTGACACCCAAGTACAAAGCTGGAACCATCAGCCAGAAAGGTACTCCTCATCCTGACATTCCAGTACAAAGCTGGACCCATCAGCCAGACAGGTACTCCTCATCCTGACACCCCAGTACAAAGCTGGACCCATCAGCCAGACAGGTACTCCTCATCCTGACACTCCAGTACAAAGCTGTACCATCAGCCAGACAGGTACTCCTCATCCTGACACCCAAGTACAAAGCTGTACCATCAGCCAGACAGGTATTCCTCATCCTGACACCCCAGTACAAAGCTGGAACCACCAGCCAGACAGGTACTCCTCATCCTGACACTCCAGTACAAAGCTGGACCCATCAGCCAGACAGGTACTCCTCATCCTGACACTCCAGTACAAAGCTGGACCCATCAGCCAGACAGGTACTCCTCATCCTGACACTCCAGTACAAAGCTGGAACCATCACCCAGACAGGTACTCCTCATCCTGACACTCCAGTACAAAGCTGGACCCATCAGCCAGACAGGTACTCCTCATCCTGACACTCCAGTACAAAGCTGGACCCATCAGCCAGACAGGTACTCCTCATCCTGACACTCCAGTACAAAGCTGGACCCATCAGCCAGAAAGGTACTACTCATCCTGACACTCCAGTACAAAGCTGGACCCATCAGCCAGACAGGTACTCCTCATCCTGACACTCCAGTACAAAGCTGGACCCATCATCCAGACAGGTACTCCTCATCCTGACACTCCAGTACAAAGCTGGACCATCAGCCAGACAGGTACTCCTCATCCTGACACTCCAGTACAAAGCTGGACCCATCAGCAAGACAGGTACTCCTCATCCTGACACCCCAGTACAAAGCTGGAACCATCAGCCAGACTGGTACTCCTCATCCTGACACTCCAGTACAAAGCTGGACCCATCATCCAGACAGGTACTCCTCATCCTGACACCCAAGTACAAAGCTGGAACCATCAGCCAGACAGGTACTCCTCATCCTGACACCCCAGTACAAAGCTGGACCCATCAGCCAGACAGGTACTCCTCATCCTGACACTCCAGTACAAAGCTGGACCCATCAGCCAGACAGGTACTCCTCATCCTGACACTCCAGTACAAAGCTGGACCCATCAGCCAGACAGGTACTCCTCATCCTGACACTCCAGTACAAAGCTGGAACCACCAGCCAGACAGGTACTCCTCATCCTGACACTCCAGTACAAAGCTGGACCCATCATCCAGACAGGTACTCCTCATCCTGACACCCAAGTACAAAGCTGGAACCATCAGCCAGACAGGTACTCCTCATCCTGACACTCCAGTACAAAGCTGGAACCATCAGCCAGACAGGTATTACTCATCCTGACACTCCAGTACAAAGCTGGACCCATCATCCAGACAGGTACTCCTCATCCTGACACTCCAGTACAAAGCTGGACCCATCAGCCAGACAGGTACTCCTCATCCTTACACTCCAGTACAAAGCTGGACCCATCAGCCAGACAGGTATTCCTCATCCGGACACTCCAGTACAAAGCAGTACCCATCAGCCAGACAGGTACTCCTCATCCTGACACCCAAGTACAAAGCTGGAACCATCAGCCAGACAGGTACTCCTCATCCTGACACCCCAGTGCAAAGCTGGAACCATCAGCCAGACAGGTATTCCTCATCCTGACACCCACGTACAAAGCTGGACCCATCAGCCAGACAGGTACTCCTCATCCGGACACTCAAGTACAAAGCTGTACCCATCAGCCAGACAGGTACTAGTCATCCTGACACCCAAGTACAAAGCTGGACCCATCAGCCAGACAGGTACTCCTCATCCGGACACTCCAGTACAAAGCTGTACCCATCAGCCAGACAGGTACTCCTCATCCTGACGCTCCAGTACAAAGCTGGAACCATCAGCCAGACAGGTACTCCTCATCCTGACATTCCAGTACAAAGCTGGACCCATCAGCCAGACAGGTACTCCTCATCCTGTCACTCCAGTACAAAGCTGGAACCATCAGCCAGACAGGTACTCCTCATCCTGACATTCCAGAACAAAGCTGGACCCATCAGCCAGACAGGCACTCCTCATCCTGACATTCCAGTACAAAGCTGGACCCATCATCCAGACAGGTACTCCTCATCCTGACACTCCAGTGCAAAGCTGGACCCAACAGCCAGACAGGTACTCCTCATCCTGACGCTCCAGTACAAAGCTGGAACCATCAGCCAGACAGGTACTCCTCATCCTGACACTCCAGTACAAAGTTGGACCCATAGTTACATAGTTACATAGTTACATAGTTACATAGTTACTTTGGTTGAAAAAAGACATACGTCCATCGAGTTCAACCAGTACAAAGTACAACTCCAGCCTGCTCCCTCACATATCCCTGTTGATCATAAAATCCCTGGATTAACATCATTGGCATTACCTAGTAATTGTAGCCATGGATGTCATTCAACGCAAGGAAAGCATCTAAGCCCCCTTTAAATGCAGGTATAGAGTTTGCCATAACGACTTCCTGTGGCAATGCATTCCACATCTTAATCACTCTTACTGTAAAGAACCCTTTCCTAAATAAATGGCTAAAACGTTTTTCCTCCATGCGCAGATCATGTCCTCTAGTCCTTTGAGAAGGCCTAGGGACAAAAAGCTCATCCGCCAAGCTATTATATTGCCCTCTGATGTATTTATACATGTTAATTAGATCTCCTCTAAGGCGTCTTTTCTCTAGACTAAATAAACCCAGTTTATCTAACCTTTCTTGGTAAGTGAGACCTTCCATCCCACGTATCAATTTTGTTGCTCGTCTCTGCACCTGCTCTAAAACTGCAATATCTTTTTTGTAATGTGGTGCCCAGAACTGAATTCCATATTCCAGATGTGGCCTTACTAGAGAGTTAAACAGGGGCAATATTATGCTAGCATCTCGAGTTTTTATTTCCCTTTTAATGCATCCCAAAATTTTGTTAGCTTTAGCTGCAGCGGCTTGGCATTGAGTACGATTATTTAACTTGTTGTCGATGAGTACTCCTAAGTCCTTCTCCAAGTTTGATGTCCCCAACTGTATCCCATTTATTTTGTATGGTGTTAGACCATTGGTACGACCAAAATGCATGACTTTACATTTGTCAACATTGAATTTCATCTGCCATGTATGTGCCCATATAGCCATCCTATCCAGATCCTGTTGCAATATAACACTATCTTCCTTAGAGTTGATGATTCTGCACAATTTTGTATCATCTGCAAAAATAGCAACATTGCTCACTACTGTATCCACTAGGTCATTAATAAATAAATTGAAGAGCACTGGACCCACTGGACCCATCATCCAGACAGGTACTCCTCATCCTGACACTCCAGTACAAAGCTGTACCCATCAGCCAGACAGGTACTCCTCATCCTGGTGCTCCAGTACAAAGCTGGAACCATCAGCCAGACAGGTACTCCTCATCCTGACACTCCAGTACAAAGCTGGACCTATCATCCAGACAGGTACTCCTCATCCTGACACTCCAGTACAAAGCTGTTCCCATCAGCCAGACAGGTACTCCTCATCCTGACACTCCAGTACAAAGCTGGACCCATCAGCCAGACAGGTACTCCTCATCCTGACACTCCAGTACAAAGCTGGACCCATCAGCCAGACAGGTACTCCTCATCCTGACACTCCAGTACAAAGCTGGACCCATCAGCCAGACAGGTACTCCTCATCCTGACACTCCAGTACAAAGCTGGAACCATCAGCCAGACAGGTACTCCTCATCCTGACACTCCGGTACAAAGCTGGAACCATCAGCCAGACAGGTACTCCTCATCCTGACATTCCAGTACAAAGCTGGAACCATCAGCCAGACAGGTACTCCTCATCCTGACACTCCAGTACAAAGCTGGAACCATCAGCAGACAGGTACTCCTCATCCTGACACCCACGTACAAAGCTGGAACCATCAGCCAGACAGGTACTCCTCATCCTGACACTCCAGTACAAAGCTGGACCCATCAGCCAGACAGGTACTCCTCATCCTGACACTCCAGTACAAAGCTGGAACCACCAGCCAGACAGGTACTCCTCATCCTGACACTCCAGTACAAAGCTGTTCCCATCAGCCAGACAGGTACTCCTCATCCTGACATTCCAGTACAAAGCTGGACCCATCATCCAGACAGGTACTCCTCATCCTGACACTCCAGTACAAAGCTGTACCCATCAGCCAGACAGGTACTCCTCATCCTGACACTCCAGTACAAAGCTGTACCCATCAGCCAGACAGGTACACCCCATCCTGACACCCACGTACAAAGCTGGAACCATCAGCCAGACAGGTACTCCTCATCCTGACACTCCAGTACAAAGCTGGACCCATCAGCCAGACAGGTACTCCTCATCCTGACACTCCAGTACAAAGCTGGAACCACCAGCCAGACAGGTACTCCTCATCCTGACACTCCAGTACAAAGCTGGAACCATCAGCCAGACAGGTACTCCTCATCCTGACACTCCAGTACAAAGCTGGACCCATCAGCCAGACTGGTACTCCTCATCCTGACACTCCAGTACAAAGCTGGACCCATCAGCCAGACAGGTACTCCTCATCCTGACATTCCAGTACAAAGCTGGACCCATCAGCCAGACAGGTACTCCTCATCCTGACATTCCAGTACAAAGCTGGAACCATCAGCCAGACTGGTACTCCTCATCCTGACACTCCAGTACAAAGCTGGACCCATCAGCCAGACAGGTACTCCTCATCCTGACACTCCAGTACAAAGCTGGAACCAACAGCCAGACAGGTACTCCTCATCCTGACACTCCAGTACAAAGCTGGACCCATCATCCAGACAGGTACTCCTCATCCTGACACCCAAGTACAAAGCTGGAACCATCAGCCAGACAGGTACTCCTCATCCTGACACCCCAGTACAAAGCTGGACCCATCAGCCAGACAGGTACTCCTCATCCTGACACTCCAGTACAAAGCTGTACCATCAGCCAGACAGGTACTCCTCATCCTGACACCCAAGTACAAAGCTGTACCATCAGCCAGACAGGTATTCCTCATCCTGACACCCCAGTACAAAGCTGGAACCATCACCCAGACAGGTACTCCTCATCCTGACACTCCAGTACAAAGCTGGACCCATCAGCAAGACAGGTACTCCTCATCCTGACACCCCAGTACAAAGCTGGACCCATCAGCCAGACAGGTACTCCTCATCCTGACATTCCAGTAC
The DNA here is from genome assembly GCF_040937935.1 of Hyperolius riggenbachi. NCBI lineage: Eukaryota > Metazoa > Chordata > Amphibia > Anura > Hyperoliidae > Hyperolius > Hyperolius riggenbachi. Next base: position 240,584,858 of record NC_090656.1, read on the forward strand.
AAAGCTGGACCCATCAGCCAGACAGGTACTTCTCATCCTGACATTCCAGTACAAAGCTGGAACCATCAGCCAGACTGGTACTCCTCATCCTGACACTCCAGTACAAAGCTGGAACCATCAGCCAGACAGGTACTCCTCACCCTGACACTCCAGTACAAAGCTGGAACCACCAGCCAGACAGGTACTCCTCATCCTGACACCCCAGTACAAAGCTGGAACCATCAGCCAGACAGGTACTCCTCATCCTGACACCCCAGTACAAAGCTGGACCCATCAGCCAGACAGGTACTCCTCATCCTGACACTCCAGTACAAAGCTGTACCATCAGCCAGACAGGTACTCCTCATCCTGACACCCAAGTACAAAGCTGTACCATCAGCCAGACAGGTATTCCTCATCCTGACACCCCAGTACAAAGCTGGAACCATCACCCAGACAGGTACTCCTCATCCTGACACTCCAGTACAAAGCTGGACCCATCAGCAAGACAGGTACTCCTCATCCTGACACCCCAGTACAAAGCTGGACCCATCAGCCAGACAGGTACTCCTCATCCTGACATTCCAGTACAAAGCTGGACCCATCAGCCAGACAGGTACTTCTCATCCTGACATTCCAGTACAAAGCTGGAACCATCAGCCAGACTGGTACTCCTCATCCTGACACTCCAGTACAAAGCTGGAACCATCAGCCAGACAGGTACTCCTCACCCTGACACTCCAGTACAAAGCTGGAACCACCAGCCAGACAGGTACTCCTCATCCTGACACCCCAGTACAAAGCTGGAACCATCAGCCAGACTGGTACTCCTCATCCTGACACTCCAGTACAAAGCTGTACCATCAGCCAGACAGGTACTCCTCATCCTGACACCCAAGTACAAAGCTGTACCATCAGCCAGACAGGTATTCCTCATCCTGACACCCCAGTACAAAGCTGGACCCATCAGCCAGACAGGTACTCCTCATCCTGACACTCCAGTACAAAGCTGGACCCATCAGCAAGACAGGTACTCCTCATCCTGACACCCCAGTACAAAGCTGGAACCATCAGCCAGACTAGTACTCCTCATCCTGACACTCCAGTACAAAGCTGGACCCATCAGTCAGACAGGTACTCCTCATCCTGACACCCAAGTACAAAGCTGGAACCATCAGCCAGACAGGTACTCCTCATCCTGACACTCCAGTACAAAGCTGGAACCACCAGCCAGACAGGTACTCCTCATCCTGACACCCCAGTACAAAGCTGGAACCATCAGCCAGACTGGTACTCCTCATCCTGACACTCCAGTTTCAAAGCTGTACCATCAGCCAGACAGGTACTCCTCATCCTGACACCCAAGTACAAAGCTGTACCATCAGCCAGACAGGTATTCCTCATCCTGACACCCCAGTACACAGCTGGAACCATCACCCAGACAGGTACTCCTCATCCTGACACTACAGTACAAAGCTGGAACCATCAGCCAGACTGGTACTCCTCATCCTGACACTCCAGTACAAAGCTGGACCCATCAGCCAGACAGGTACTCCTCATCCTGACACTCCAGTACAAAGCTGGAACCACCAGCCAGACAGGTACTCCTCATCCTGACACTCCCGTACAAAGCTGGAACCATCAGCCAGACTGGTACTCCTCATCCTGACACTCCAGTACAAAGCTGTACCATCAGCCAGACAGGTACTCCTCATCCTGACACCCAAGTACAAAGCTGTACCATCAGCCAGACAGGTATTCCTCATCCTGACACCCCAGTACACAGCTGGAACCACCAGCCAGACAGGTACTCCTCATCCTGACACCCCAGTACAAAGCTGGAACCATCAGCCAGACTGGTACTCCTCATCCTGACACTCCAGTACAAAGCTAGACCCATCAGCCAGACAGGTACTCCTCATCCTGACACTCCAGTACAAAGCTGGAACCACCAGCCAGACAGGTACTCCTCATCCTGACACTCCAGTACAAAGCTGGACCCATCATCCAGACAGGTACTCCTCATCCTGACACCCAAGTACAAAGCTGGAACCATCAGCCAGACAGGTACTCCTCATCCTGACACTCCAGTACAAAGCTGGACCCATCAGCCAGACAGGTACTCCTCATCCTGACACTCCAGTACAAAGCTGGAACCACCAGCCAGACAGGTACTCCTCATCCTGACACCCAAGTACAAAGCTGGAACCATCAGCCAGACAGGTACTCCTCATCCTGACACCCCAGTGCAAAGCTGGAACCATCAGCCAGACAGGTATTCCTCATCCTGACACCCACGTACAAAGCTGGAACCATCAGCCAGACAGGTACTCCTCATCCTGACACTCCAGTACAAAGCTGTACCCATCAGCCAGACAGGTACTCCTCATCCTGACGCTCCAGTACAAAGCTGGAACCATCAGCCAGACAGGTACTCCTCATCCTGACATTCCAGTACAAAGCTGGACCCATCAGCCAGACAGGTACTCCTCATCCTGTCACTCCAGTACAAAGCTGGAACCATCAGTCAGACAGGTACTCCTCATCCTGACACTCCAGTACAAAGCTGGACCCATCAGCCAGACAGGTACTCCTCATCCTGACACTCCAGTACAAAGCTGGAACCATCAGCCAGACAGGTACTCCTCATTCTGACACTCCAGTACAAAGCTGGACCCATCATCCAGACAGGTACTCCTCATCCTGACACTCCAGTACAAAGCTGGAACCATCAGCCAGACAGGTACTCCTCATCCTGACACTCCAGTACAAAGCTGGACCCATCAGCCAGACAGGTACTCCTCATCCTGACACCCAAGTACAAGGCTGGAACCATCATCCAGACAGGTACTCCTCATCCTGACACTCCAGTACAAAGCTGGAACCATCATCCAGACAGGTACTCCTCATCCTGACACCCACGTACAAAGCTGGACCCATCAGCCAGACAGGTACTCCTCATTCTGACACTCCAGTACAAAGCTGGACCCATCAGCCAGACAGGTACTCCCCATCCTGACACTCCAGTACAAAGCTGGACCCATCAGCAAGACAGGTACTCCTCATCCTGACACCCCAGTACAAAGCTGGAACCATCAGCCAGACTGGTACTCCTCATCCTGACACTCCAGTACAAAGCTGGACCCATCATCCAGACAGGTACTCCTCATCCTGACACCCAAGTACAAAGCTGGAACCATCAGCCAGACAGGTACTCCTCATCCTGAAACCCCAGTACAAAGCTGGACCCATCAGCCAGACAGGTACTCCTCATCCTGACACTCCAGTACAAAGCTGGACCCATCAGCCAGACAGGTACTCCTCATCCTGACACTCCAGTACAAAGCTGGACCCATCAGCCAGACAGGTACTCCTCATCCTGACACTCCAGTACAAAGCTGGAACCACCAGCCAGACAGGTACTCCTCATCCTGACACTCCAGTACAAAGCTGGACCCATCATCCAGACAGGTACTCCTCATCCTGACACCCAAGTACAAAGCTGGAACCATCAGCCAGACAGGTACTCCTCATCCTGACACTCCAGTACAAAGCTGGACCCATCAGCCAGACAGGTACTCCTCATCCTGACACTCCAGTACAAAGCTGGAACCATCAGCCAGACAGGTATTACTCATCCTGACACTCCAGTACAAAGCTGGACCCATCATCCAGACAGGTACTCCTCATCCTGACACTCCAGTACAAAGCTGGACCCATCAGCCAGACAGGTACTCCTCATTCTTACACTCCAGTACAAAGCTGGACCCATCAGCCAGACAGGTATTCCTCATCCGGACACTCCAGTACAAAGCAGTACCCATACGCCAGACAGGTACTCCTCATCCTGACACCCAAGTACAAAGCTGGAACCATCAGCTAGACAGGTACTCCTCATCCTGACACCCCAGTGCAAAGCTGGAACCATCAGCCAGACAGGTATTCCTCATCCTGACACCCACGTACAAAGCTGGACCCATCAGCCAGACAGGTACTCCTCATCCGGACACTCAAGTACAAAGCTGTACCCATCAGCCAGACAGGTACTCCTCATCCTGACACCCAAGTACAAAGCTGGACTCATCAGCCAGACAGGTACTCCTCATCCGGACACTCCAGTACAAAGCTGTACCCATCAGCCAGACAGGTACTCCTCATCCTGACGCTCCAGTACAAAGCTGGAACCATCAGCCAGACAGGTACTCCTCATCCTGACATTCCAGTACAAAGCTGGACCCATCAGCCAGACAGGTACTCCTCATCCTGTCACTCCAGTACAAAGCTGGAACCATCAGCCAGACAGGTACTCCTCATCCTGACATTCCAGAACAAAGCTGGACCCATCAGCCAGACAGGCACCCCTCATCCTGACATTCCAGTACAAAGCTGGACCCATCATCCAGACAGGTACTCCTCATCCTGACACTCCAGTGCAAAGCTGGACCCAACAGCCAGACAGGTAATCCTCATCCTGACGCTCCAGTACAAAGCTGGAACCATCAGCCAGACAGGTACTCCTCATCCTGACACTCCAGTACAAAGTTGGACCCATCATCCAGACAGGTACTCCTCATCCTGACACTCCAGTACAAAGCTGTACCCATCAGCCAGACAGGTACTCCTCATCCTGGTGCTCCAGTACAAAGCTGGAACCATCAGCCAGACAGGTACTCCTCATCCTGACACTCCAGTACAAAGCTGGACCCATCATCCAGACAGGTACTCCTCATCCTGACACTCCAGTACAAAGCTGTTTCCATCAGCCAGACAGGTACTCCTCATCCTGACACTCCAGTACAAAGCTGGACCCATCAGCCAGACAGGTACTCCTCATCCTGACACTCCAGTACAAAGCTGGACCCATCAGCCAGACAGGTACTCCTCATCCTGACACTCCAGTACAAAGCTGGACCCATCAGCCAGACAGGTATTCCTCATCCTGACACCCCAGTACACAGCTGGAACCACCAGCCAGACAGGTACTCCTCATCCTGACACCCCAGTACAAAGCTGGAACCATCAGCCAGACTGGTACTCCTCATCCTGACACTCCAGTACAAAGCTGGACCCATCAGCCAGACAGGTACTCCTCATCCTGACACTCCAGTACAAAGCTGGAACCACCAGCCAGACAGGTACTCCTCATCCTGACACTCCAGTACAAAGCTGGACCCATCATCCAGACAGGTACTCCTCATCCTGACACCCAAGTACAAAGCTGGAACCATCAGCCAGACAGGTACTCCTCATCCTGACACTCCAGTACAAAGCTGGACCCATCAGCCAGACAGGTACTCCTCATCCTGACACTCCAGTACAAAGCTGGAACCACCAGCCAGACAGGTACTCCTCATCCTGACACCCAAGTACAAAGCTGGAACCATCAGCCAGACAGGTACTCCTCATCCTGACACCCCAGTGCAAAGCTGGAACCATCAGCCAGACAGGTATTCCTCATCCTGACACCCACGTACAAAGCTGGAACCATCAGCCAGACAGGTACTCCTCATCCTGACACTCCAGTACAAAGCTGTACCCATCAGCCAGACAGGTACTCCTCATCCTGACGCTCCAGTACAAAGCTGGAACCATCAGCCAGACAGGTACTCCTCATCCTGACATTCCAGTACAAAGCTGGACCCATCAGCCAGACAGGTACTCCTCATCCTGTCACTCCAGTACAAAGCTGAAACCATCAGTCAGACAGGTACTCCTCATCCTGACACTCCAGTACAAAGCTGGACCCATCAGCCAGACAGGTACTCCTCATCCTGACACTCCAGTACAAAGCTGGAACCATCAGCCAGACAGGTACTCCTCATTCTGACACTCCAGTACAAAGCTGGACCCATCATCCAGACAGGTACTCCTCATCCTGACACTCCAGTACAAAGCTGGAACCATCAGCCAGACAGGTACTCCTCATCCTGACACTCCAGTACAAAGCTGGACCCATCAGCCAGACAGGTACTCCTCATCCTGACACCCAAGTACAAAGCTGGAACCATCATCCAGACAGGTACTCCTCATCCTGACACTCCAGTACAAAGCTGGAACCATCATCCAGACAGGTACTCCTCATCCTGACACCCACGTACAAAGCTGGACCCATCAGCCAGACAGGTACTCCTCATTCTGACACTCCAGTACAAAGCTGGACCCATCAGCCAGACAGGTACTCCCCATCCTGACACTCCAGTACAAAGCTGGACCCATCAGCCAGACAGGTACTCCCCATCCTGACACCCACGTACAAAGCTGGAACCATCAGCCAGACAGGTACTTCTCATCCTGACACTCCAGTACTAAGCTGGAACCATCAGCCAGACAGGTACTCCCCATCCTGATACCCCAGTACAAAGCTGGACCCATCAGCCAGACAGGTACTCCCCATCCTGACACCCCAGTACAAAGCTGGACCCATCAGCCAGACAGGTACTCCTCATCCTGACACCCACGTACAAAGCTGGAACCATCAGCCAGACAGGTACTCCTCATCCTGACACTCCAGTACAAAGCTGGAACCATCAGCCAGACAGGTACTCCCCATCCTGACACCCCAGTACAAAGCTGGACCCATCAGCCAGACAGGCACTCCTCATCCTGACACCCACGTACAAAGCTGGAACCATCAGCCAGACAGGTACTCCTCATCCTGACACTCCAGTACAAAGCTGGAACCATCAGCCAGACAGGTATTACTCATCCTGACACTCCAGTACAAAGCTGGACCCATCATCCAGACAGGTACTCCTCATCCTGACACTCCAGTACAAAGCTGGATCCATCAGCCAGACAGGTACTCCTCATTCTTACACTCCAGTACAAAGCTGGACCCATCAGCCAGACAGGTATTCCTCATCCGGACACTCCAGTACAAAGCAGTACCCATCAGCCAGACAGGTACTCCTCATCCTGACACCCAAGTACAAAGCTGGAACCATCAGCCAGACAGGTACTCCTCATCCTGACACCCCAGTGCAAAGCTGGAACCATCAGCCAGACAGGTATTCCTCATCCTGACACCCACGTACAAAGCTGGACCCATCAGCCAGACAGGTACTCCTCATCCGGACACCCAAGTACAAAGCTGGACCCATCAGCCAGACAGGTACTCCTCATCCGGACACTCCAGTACAAAGCTGTACCCATCAGCCAGACAGGTACTCCTCATCCTGACGCTCCAGTACAAAGCTGGAACCATCAGCCAGACAGGTACTCCTCATCCTGAAATTCCAGTACAAAGCTGGACCCATCAGCCAGACAGGTACTCCTCATCCTGTCACTCCAGTACAAAGCTGGAACCATCAGCCAGACAGGTACTCCTCATCCTGACATTCCAGAACAAAGCTGGACCCATCAGCCAGACAGGCACTCCTCATCCTGACATCCCAGTACAAAGCTGGACCCATCATCCAGACAGGTACTCCTCATCCTGACACTCCAGTGCAAAGCTGGACCCAACAGCCAGACAGGTAATCCTCATCCTGACGCTCCAGTACAAAGCTGGAACCATCAGCCAGACAGGTACTCCTCATCCTGACACTCCAGTACAAAGTTGGACCCATCATCCAGACAGGTACTCCTCATCCTGACACTCCAGTACAAAGCTGTACCCATCAGCCAGACAGGTACCCCTCATCCTGGTACTCCAGTACAAAGCTGGAACCATCAGCCAGACAGGTACTCCTCATCCTGACACTCCAGTACAAAGCTGGACCCATCATCCAGACAGGTACTCCTCATCCTGACACTCCAGTACAAAGCTGTTCCCATCAGCCAGACAGGTACTCCTCATCCTGACACTCCAGTACAAAGCTGGACCCATCAGCCAGACAGGTACTCCTCATCCTGACACTCCAGTACAAAGCTGGACCCATCAGCCAGACAGGTACTCCTCATCCTGACACTCCAGTACAAAGCTGGACCCATCAGCCAGACAGGTACTCCTCATCCTGACACTCCAGTACAAAGCTGGAACCATCAGCCAGACAGGTACTCCTCATCCTGACACTCCGGTACAAAGCTGGAACCATCAGCCAGACAGGTACTCCTCATCCTGACACTCCAGTACAAAGCTGGAACCATCAGCCAGACAGGTACTCCTCATCCTGACACTCCAGTACAAAGCTGGAACCATCAGCAGACAGGTACTCCTCATCCTGACACCCACGTACAAAGCTGGAACCCTCAGCCAGACAGGTACTCCTCATCCTGACACTCCAGTACAAAGCTGGAACCATCAGCAGACAGGTACTCCTCATCCTGACACCCACGTACAAAGCTGGAACCACCAGCCAGACAGGTACTCCTCATCCTGACACTCCAGTACAAAGCTGTTCCCATTAGCCAGACAGGTACTCCTCATCCTGACACTCCAGTACAAAGCTGGACCCATCAGCCAGACAGGTACTCCTCATCCTGACACTCCAGTACAAAGCTGGAACCACCAGCCAGACAGGTACTCCTCATCCTGACACTCCAGTACAAAGCTGGAACCATCAGCCAGACAGGTACTCCTCATCCTGACACTCCAGTACAAAGCTGGACCCATCAGCCAGACAGGTACTCCTCATCCTGACACTCCAGTACAAAGCTGGACCCATCAGCCAGACAGGTACTCCTCATCCTGACACTCCAGTACAAAGCTGGACCCATCAGCCAGACAGGTACTCCTCATCCTGACATTCCAGTACAAAGCTGGACCCATCAGCCAGACAGGTACTCCTCATCCTGACATTCCAGTACAAAGCTGGAACCATCAGCCAGACTGGTACTCCTCATCCTGACACTCCAGTACAAAGCTGGACCCATCAGCCAGACAGGTACTCCTCATCCTGACACTCCAGTACAAAGCTGGAACCACCAGCCAGACAGGTACTCCTCATCCTGACACTCCAGTACAAAGCTGGACCCATCATCCAGACAGGTACTCCTCATCCTGACACCCAAGTACAAAGCTGGAACCATCAGCCAGACAGGTACTCCTCATCCTGACACCCCAGTACAAAGCTGGACCCATCAGCCAGACAGGTACTCCTCATCCTGACACTCCAGTACAGAGCTGTACCATCAGCCAGACAGGTACTCCTCATCCTGACACCCAAGTACAAAGCTGTACCATCAGCCAGACAGGTATTCCTCATCCTGACACCACAGTACAAAGCTGGAACCATCACCCAGACAGGTACTCCTCATCCTGACACTCCAGTACAAAGCTGGACCCATCAGCAAGACAGGTACTCCTCATCCTGACACCCCAGTACAAAGCTGGACCCATCAGCCAGACAGGTACTCCTCATCCTGACATTCCAGTACAAAGCTGGACCCATCAGCCAGACAGGTACTCCTCATCCTGACATTCCAGTACAAAGCTGGAACCATCAGCCAGACTGGTACTCCTCATCCTGACACTCCAGTACAAAGCTGGAACCATCAGCCAGACAGGTACTCCTCACCCTGACACTCCAGTACAAAGCTGGAACCACCAGCCAGACAGGTACTCCTCATCCTGACACCCCAGTACAAAGCTGGAACCATCAGCCAGACAGGTACTCCTCATCCTGACATTCCAGTACAAAGCTGGAACCATCAGCCAGACTGGTACTCCTCATCCTGACACTCCAGTACAAAGCTGGAACCATCAGCCAGACAGGTACTCCTCACCCTGACACTCCAGTACAAAGCTGGAACCACCAGCCAGACAGGTACTCCTTATCCTGACACTCCAGTACAAAGCTGTACCATCAGCCAGACAGGTACTCCTCATCCTGACACCCAAGTACAAAGCTGTACCATCAGCCAGACAGGTATTCCTTATCCTGACACCCCAGTACAAAGCTGGAACCATCACCCAGACAGGTACTCCTCATCCTGACACTCCAGTACAAAGCTGGACCCATCAGCAAGACAGGTACTCCTCATCCTGACACCCCAGTACAAAGCTGGAACCATCAGCCAGACTGGTACTCCTCATCCTGACACTCCAGTACAAAGCTGGACCCATCAGCCAGACAGGTACTCCTCATCCTGACACCCAAGTACAAAGCTGGAACCATCAGCCAGACAGGTACTCCTCATCCTGACACTCCAGTACAAAGCTGGAACCACCAGCCAGACAGGTACTCCTCATCCTGACACCCCAGTACAAAGCTGGAACCATCAGCCAGACTGGTACTCCTCATCCTGACACTCCAGTACAAAGCTGTACCATCAGCCAGACAGGTACTCCTCATCCTGACACCCAAGTACAAAGCTGTACCATCAGCCAGACAGGTATTCCTCATCCTGACACCCCAGTACACAGCTGGAACCATCACCCAGACAGGTACTCCTCATCCTGACACTACAGTACAAAGCTGGAACCATCAGCCAGACTGGTACTCCTCATCCTGACACTCCAGTACAAAGCTGGACCCATCAGCCAGACAGGTACTCCTCATCCTGACACTCCAGTACAAAGCTGGAACCACCAGCCAGACAGGTACTTCTCATCCTGACACTCCAGTACAAAGCTGGAACCATCAGCCAGACTGGTACTCCTCATCCTGACACTCCAGTACAAAGCTGTACCATCAGCCAGACAGGTACTCCTCATCCTGACACCCAAGTACAAAGCTGTACCATCAGCCAGACAGGTATTCCTCATCCTGACACCCCAGTACACAGCTGGAACCACCAGCCAGACAGGTACTCCTCATCCTGACACCCCAGTACAAAGCTGGAACCATCAGCCAGACTGGTACTCCTCATCCTGACACTCCAGTACAAAGCTGGACCCATCAGCCAGACAGGTACTCCTCATCCTGACACTCCAGTACAAAGCTGGAACCACCAGCCAGACAGGTACTCCTCATCCTGACACTCCAGTACAAAGCTGGACCCATCATCCAGACAGGTACTCCTCATCCTGACACCCAAGTACAAAGCTGGAACCATCAGCCAGACAGGTACTCCTCATCCTGACACTCCAGTACAAAGCTGGACCCATCAGCCAGACAGGTACTCCTCATCCTGACACTCCAGTACAAAGCTGGAACCACCAGCCAGACAGGTACTCCTCATCCTGACACCCAAGTACAAAGCTGGAACCATCAGCCAGACAGGTACTCCTCATCCTGACACCCCAGTGCAAAGCTGGAACCATCAGCCAGACAGGTATTCCTCATCCTGACACCCACGTACAAAGCTGGAACCATCAGCCAGACAGGTACTCCTCATCCTGACACTCCAGTACAAAGCTGTACCCATCAGCCAGACAGGTACTCCTCATCCTGACGCTCCAGTACAACGCTGGAACCATCAGCCAGACAGGTACTCCTCATCCTGACATTCCAGTACAAAGCTGGACCCATCAGCCAGACAGATACTCCTCATCCTGTCACTCCAGTACAAAGCTGAAACCATCAGTCAGACAGGTACTCCTCATCCTGACACTCCAGTACAAAGCTGGACCCATCAGCCAGACAGGTACTCCTCATCCTGACACTCCAGTACAAAGCTGGAACCATCAGCCAGACAGGTACTCCTCATTCTGACACTCCAGTACAAAGCTGGACCCATCATCCAGACAGGTACTCCTCATCCTGACACTCCAGTACAAAGCTGGAACCATCAGCCAGACAGGTACTCCTCATCCTGACACTCCAGTACAAAGCTGGACCCATCAGCCAGACAGGTACTCCTCATCCTGACACCCAAGTACAAAGCTGGAACCATCATCCAGACAGGTACTCCTCATCCTGACACTCCAGTACAAAGCTGGAACCATCATCCAGACAGGTACTCCTCATCCTGACACCCACGTACAAAGCTGGACCCATCAGCCAGACAGGTACTCCTCATTCTGACACTCCAGTACAAAGCTGGACCCATCAGCCAGACAGGTACTCCCCATCCTGACACTCCAGTACAAAGCTGGACCCATCAGCCAGACAGGTACTCCCCATCCTGACACCCACGTACAAAGCTGGAACCATCAGCCAGACAGGTACTTCTCATCCTGACACTCCAGTACTAAGCTGGAACCATCAGCCAGACAGGTACTCCCCATCCTGATACCCCAGTACAAAGCTGGACCCATCAGCCAGACAGGTACTCCCCATCCTGACACCCCAGTACAAAGCTGGACCCATCAGCCAGACAGGTACTCCTCATCCTGACACCCACGTACAAAGCTGGAACCATCAGCCAGACAGGTACTCCTCATCCTGACACTCCAGTACAAAGCTGGAACCATCAGCCAGACAGGTACTCCCCATCCTGAAACCCCAGTACAAAGCTGGACCCATCAGCCAGACAGGCACTCCTCATCCTGACACCCACGTACAAAGCTGGAACCATCATCCAGACAGGTACTCCTCATCCTGACACCCACGTACAAAGCTGGACCCATCAGCCAGACAGGTACTCCTCATTCTGACACTCCAGTACAAAGCTGGACCCATCAGCCAGACAGGTACTCCCCATCCTGACACTCCAGTACAAAGCTGGACCCATCAGCCAGACAGGTACTCCCCATCCTGACACCCACGTACAAAGCTGGAACCATCAGCCAGACAGGTACTTCTCATCCTGACACTCCAGTACTAAGCTGGAACCATCAGCCAGACAGGTACTCCCCATCCTGATACCCCAGTACAAAGCTGGACCCATCAGCCAGACAGGTACTCCCCATCCTGACACCCCAGTACAAAGCTGGACCCATCAGCCAGACAGGTACTCCTCATCCTGACACCCACGTACAAAGCTGGAACCATCAGCCAGACAGGTACTCCTCATCCTGACACTCCAGTACAAAGCTGGAACCATCAGCCAGACAGGTACTCCCCATCCTGAAACCCCAGTACAAAGCTGGACCCATCAGCCAGACAGGCACTCCTCATCCTGACACCCACGTACAAAGCTGGAACCATCAGCCAGACAGGTACTCCTCATCCTGACACTCCAGTACAAAGCTGGAACCATCAGCCAGACAGGTATTACTCATCCTGACACTCCAGTACAAAGCTGGACCCATCAGCCAGACAGGTATTCCTCATCCGGACACTCCAGTACAAAGCAGTACCCATCAGCCAGACAGGTACTCCTCATCCTGACACCCAAGTACAAAGCTGGAACCATCAGCCAGACAGGTACTCCTCATCCTGACACCCCAGTGCAAAGCTGGAACCATCAGCCAGACAGGTATTCCTCATCCTGACACCCACGTACAAAGCTGGACCCATCAGCCAGACAGGTACTCCTCATCCGGACACTCAAGTACAAAGCTGTACCCATCAGCCAGACAGGTACTCCTCATCCTGACACCCAAGTACAAAGCTGGACCCATCAGCCAGACAGGTACTCCTCATCCGGACACTCCAGTACAAAGCTGTACCCATCAGCCAGACAGGTACTCCTCATCCTGACGCTCCAGTACAAAGCTGGAACCATCAGCCAGACAGGTACTCCTCATCCTGACATTCCAGAACAAAGCTGGACCCATCAGCCAGACAGGCACTCCTCATCCTGACATCCCAGTACAAAGCTGGACCCATCATCCAGACAGGTACTCCTCATCCTGACACTCCAGTGCAAAGCTGGACCCAACAGCCAGACAGGTAATCCTCATCCTGACGCTCCAGTACAAAGCTGGAACCATCAGCCAGACAGGTACTCCTCATCCTGACACTCCAGTACAAAGTTGGACCCATCATCCAGACAGGTACTCCTCATCCTGACACTCCAGTACAAAGCTGTACCCATCAGCCAGACAGGTACTCCTCATCCTGGTGCTCCAGTACAAAGCTGGAACCATCAGCCAGACAGGTACTCCTCATCCTGACACTCCAGTACAAAGCTGGACCCATCATCCAGACAGGTACTCCTCATCCTGACACTCCAGTACAAAGCTGTTCCCATCAGCCAGACAGGTACTCCTCATCCTGACACTCCAGTACAAAGCTGGACCCATCAGCCAGACAGGTACTCCTCATCCTGACACTCCAGTACAAAGCTGGACCCATCAGCCAGACAGGTACTCCTCATCCTGACACTCCAGTACAAAGCTGGACCCATCAGCCAGACAGGTACTCCTCATCCTGACACTCCAGTACAAAGCTGGAACCATCAGCCAGACAGGTACTCCTCATCCTGACACTCCGGTACAAAGCTGGAACCATCAGCCAGACAGGTACTCCTCATCCTGACACTCCAGTACAAAGCTGGAACCATCAGCCAGACAGGTACTCCTCATCCTGACACTCCAGTACAAAGCTGGAACCATCAGCAGACAGGTACTCCTCATCCTGACACCCACGTACAAAGCTGGAACCATCAGCCAGACAGGTACTCCTCATCCTGACACTCCAGTACAAAGCTGGAACCATCAGCAGACAGGTACTCCTCATCCTGACACCCACGTACAAAGCTGGAACCACCAGCCAGACAGGTACTCCTCATCCTGACACTCCAGTACAAAGCTGTTCCCATCAGCCAGACAGGTACTCCTCATCCTGACATTCCAGTACAAAGCTGGACCCATCATCCAGACAGGTACTCCTCATCCTGACACTCCAGTACAAAGCTGTACCCATCAGCCAGACAGGTACTCCTCATCCTGACACTCCAGTACAAAGCTGTACCCATCAGCCAGACAGGTACACCCCATCCTGACACCCACGTACAAAGCTGGAACCATCAGCCAGACAGGTACTCCTCATCCTGACACTCCAGTACAAAGCTGGACCCATCAGCCAGACAGGTACTCCTCATCCTGACACTCCAGTACAAAGCTGGAACCACCAGCCAGACAGGTACTCCTCATCCTGACACTCCAGTACAAAGCTGGAACCATCAGCCAGACAGGTACTCCTCATCCTGACACTCCAGTACAAAGCTGGACCCATCAGCCAGACAGGTACTCCTCATCCTGACACTCCAGTACAAAGCTGGACCCATCAGCCAGACAGGTACTCCTCATCCTGACACTCCAGTACAAAGCTGGACCCATCAGCCAGACAGGTACTCCTCATCCTGACATTCCAGTACAAAGCTGGACCCATCAGCCAGACAGGTACTCCTCATCCTGACATTCCAGTACAAAGCTGGAACCATCAGCCAGACTGGTACTCCTCATCCTGACACTCCAGTACAAAGCTGGACCCATCAGCCAGACAGGTACTCCTCATCCTGACACTCCAGTACAAAGCTGGAACCACCAGCCAGACAGGTACTCCTCATCCTGACACTCCAGTACAAAGCTGGACCCATCATCCAGACAGGTACTCCTCATCCTGACACCCAAGTACAAAGCTGGAACCATCAGCCAGACAGGTACTCCTCATCCTGACACCCCAGTACAAAGCTGGACCCATCAGCCAGACAGGTACTCCTCATCCTGACACTCCAGTACAGAGCTGTACCATCAGCCAGACAGGTACTCCTCATCCTGACACCCAAGTACAAAGCTGTACCATCAGCCAGACAGGTATTCCTCATCCTGACACCCCAGTACAAAGCTGGAACCATCACCCAGACAGGTACTCCTCATCCTGACACTCCAGTACAAAGCTGGACCCATCAGCAAGACAGGTACTCCTCATCCTGACACCCCAGTACAAAGCTGGACCCATCAGCCAGACAGGTACTCCTCATCCTGACATTCCAGTACAAAGCTGGACCCATCAGCCAGACAGGTACTCCTCATCCTGACATTCCAGTACAAAGCTGGAACCATCAGCCAGACTGGTACTCCTCATCCTGACACTCCAGTACAAAGCTGGAACCATCAGCCAGACAGGTACTCCTCACCCTGACACTCCAGTACAAAGCTGGAACCACCAGCCAGACAGGTACTCCTCATCCTGACACCCCAGTACAAAGCTGGAACCATCAGCCAGACTGGTACTCCTCATCCTGACACTCCAGTACAAAGCTGTACCATCAGCCAGACAGGTACTCCTCATCCTGACACCCAAGTACAAAGCTGTACCATCAGCCAGACAGGTATTCCTCATCCTGACACCCCAGTACAAAGCTGGAACCATCACCCAGACAGGTACTCCTCATCCTGACACTCCAGTACAAAGCTGGACCCATCAGCAAGACAGGTACTCCTCATCCTGACACCCCAGTACAAAGCTGGAACCATCAGCCAGACTGGTACTCCTCATCCTGACACTCCAGTACAAAGCTGGACCCATCAGCCAGACAGGTACTCCTCATCCTGACACCCAAGTACAAAGCTGGAACCATCAGCCAGACAGGTACTCCTCATCCTGACACTCCAGTACAAAGCTGGAACCACCAGCCAGACAGGTACTCCTCATCCTGACACCCCAGTACAAAGCTGGAACCATCAGCCAGACTGGTACTCCTCATCCTGACACTCCAGTACAAAGCTGTACCATCAGCCAGACAGGTACTCCTCATCCTGACACCCAAGTACAAAGCTGTACCATCAGCCAGACAGGTATTCCTCATCCTGACACCCCAGTACACAGCTGGAACCATCACCCAGACAGGTACTCCTCATCCTAACACTACAGTACAAAGCTGGAACCATCAGCCAGACTGGTACTCCTCATCCTGACAGTCCAGTACAAAGCTGGACCCATCAGCCAGACAGGTACTCCTCATCCTGACACTCCAGTACAAAGCTGGAACCACCAGCCAGACAGGTACTCCTCATCCTGACACTCCAGTACAAAGCTGGAACCATCAGCCAGACTGGTACTCCTCATCCTGACACTCCAGTACAAAGCTGTACCATCAGCCAGACAGGTACTCCTCATCCTGACACCCAAGCACAAAGCTGTACCATCAGCCAGACAGGTATTCCTCATCCTGACACCCCAGTACACAGCTGGAACCACCAGCCAGACAGGTACTCCTCATCCTGACACCCCAGTACAAAGCTGGAACCATCAGCCAGACTGGTACTCCTCATCCTGACACTCCAGTACAAAGCTGGACCCATCAGCCAGACAGGTACTCCTCATCCTGACACTCCAGTACAAAGCTGGAACCACCAGCCAGACAGGTACTCCTCATCCTGACACTCCAGTACAAAGCTGGACCCATCATCCAGACAGGTACTCCTCATCCTGACACCCAAGTACAAAGCTGGAACCATCAGCCAGACAGGTACTCCTCATCCTGACACTCCAGTACAAAGCTGGACCCATCAGCCAGACAGGTACTCCTCATCCTGACACTCCAGTACAAAGCTGGAACCACCAGCCAGACAGGTACTCCTCATCCTGACACCCAAGTACAAAGCTGGAACCATCAGCCAGACAGGTACTCCTCATCCTGACACCCCAGTGCAAAGCTGGAACCATCAGCCAGACAGGTATTCCTCATCCTGACACCCACGTACAAAGCTGGAACCATCAGCCAGACAGGTACTCCTCATCCTGACACTCCAGTACAAAGCTGTACCCATCAGCCAGACAGGTACTCCTCATCCTGACGCTCCAGTACAAAGCTGGAACCATCAGCCAGACAGGTACTCCTCATCCTGACATTCCAGTACAAAGCTGGACCCATCAGCCAGACAGGTACTCCTCATCCTGTCACTCCAGTACAAAGCTGAAACCATCAGTCAGACAGGTACTCCTCATCCTGACACTCCAGTACAAAGCTGGACCCATCAGCCAGACAGGTACTCCTCATCCTGACACTCCAGTACAAAGCTGGAACCATCAGCCAGACAGGTACTCCTCATTCTGACACTCCAGTACAAAGCTGGACCCATCATCCAGACAGGTACTCCTCATCCTGACACTCCAGTACAAAGCTGGAACCATCAGCCAGACAGGTACTCCTCATCCTGACACTCCAGTACAAAGCTGGAACCACCAGCCAGACAGGTACTCCTCATCCTGACACTCCAGTACAAAGCTGGACCCATCATCCAGACAGGTACTCCTCATCCTGACACCCAAGTACAAAGCTGGAACCATCAGCCAGACAGGTACTCCTCATCCTGACACCCCAGTACAAAGCTGGACCCATCAGCCAGACAGGTACTCCTCATCCTGACACTCCAGTACAGAGCTGTACCATCAGCCAGACAGGTACTCCTCATCCTGACACCCAAGTACAAAGCTGTACCATCAGCCAGACAGGTATTCCTCATCCTGACACCCCAGTACAAAGCTGGAACCATCACCCAGACAGGTACTCCTCATCCTGACACTCCAGTACAAAGCTGGAACCACCAGCCAGACAGGTACTCCTCATCCTGACACTCCAGTACAAAGCTGGACCCATCATCCAGACAGGTACTCCTCATCCTGACACCCAAGTACAAAGCTGGAACCATCAGCCAGACAGGTACTCCTCATCCTGACACCCCAGTACAAAGCTGGACCCATCAGCCAGACAGGTACTCCTCATCCTGACACTCCAGTACAGAGCTGTACCATCAGCCAGACAGGTACTCCTCATCCTGACACCCAAGTACAAAGCTGTACCATCAGCCAGACAGGTATTCCTCATCCTGACACCACAGTACAAAGCTGGAACCATCACCCAGACAGGTACTCCTCATCCTGACACTCCAGTACAAAGCTGGACCCATCAGCAAGACCGGTACTCCTCATCCTGACACCCCAGTACAAAGCTGGACCCATCAGCCAGACAGGTACTCCTCATCCTGACATTCCAGTACAAAGCTGGACCCATCAGCCAGACAGGTACTCCTCATCCTGACATTCCAGTACAAAGCTGGAACCATCAGCCAGACTGGTACTCCTCATCCTGACACTCCAGTACAAAGCTGGAACCATCAGCCAGACAGGTACTCCTCACCCTGACACTCCAGTACAAAGCTGGAACCACCAGCCAGACAGGTACTCCTCATCCTGACACCCCAGTACAAAGCTGGAACCATCAGCCAGACTGGTACTCCTCATCCTGACACTCCAGTACAAAGCTGTACCATCAGCCAGACAGGTACTCCTCATCCTGACACCCAAGTACAAAGCTGTACCATCAGCCAGACAGGTATTCCTTATCCTGAAACCCCAGTACAAAGCTGGAACCATCACCCAGACAGGTACTCCTCATCCTGACACTCCAGTACAAAGCTGGACCCATCAGCAAGACAGGTACTCCTCATCCTGACACCCCAGTACAAAGCTGGAACCATCAGCCAGACTGGTACTCCTCATCCTGACACTCCAGTACAAAGCTGGACCCATCAGCCAGACAGGTACTCCTCATCCTGACACCCAAGTACAAAGCTGGAACCATCAGCCAGACAGGTACTCCTCATCCTGACACTCCAGTACAAAGCTGGAACCACCAGCCAGACAGGTACTCCTCATCCTGACACCCCAGTACAAAGCTGGAACCATCAGCCAGACTGGTACTCCTCATCCTGACACTCCAGTACAAAGCTGTACCATCAGCCAGACAGGTACTCCTCATCCTGACACCCAAGTACAAAGCTGTACCATCAGCCAGACAGGTATTCCTCATCCTGACACCCCAGTACACAGCTGGAACCATCACCCAGACAGGTACTCCTCATCCTGACACTACAGTACAAAGCTGGAACCATCAGCCAGACTGGTACTCCTCATCCTGACACTCCAGTACAAAGCTGGACCCATCAGCCAGACAGGTACTCCTCATCCTGACACTCCAGTACAAAGCTGGAACCACCAGCCAGACAGGTACTCCTCATCCTGACACTCCAGTACAAAGCTGGAACCATCAGCCAGACTGGTACTCCTCATCCTGACACTCCAGTACAAAGCTGTACCATCAGCCAGACAGGTACTCCTCATCCTGACACCCAAGTACAAAGCTGTACCATCAGCCAGACAGGTATTCCTCATCCTGACACCCCAGTACACAGCTGGAACCACCAGCCAGACAGGTACTCCTCATCCTGACACCCCAGTACAAAGCTGGAACCATCAGCCAGACTGGTACTCCTCATCCTGACACTCCAGTACAAAGCTGGACCCATCAGCCAGACAGGTACTCCTCATCCTGACACTCCAGTACAAAGCTGGAACCACCAGCCAGACAGGTACTCCTCATCCTGACACTCCAGTACAAAGCTGGACCCATCATCCAGACAGGTACTCCTCATCCTGACACCCAAGTACAAAGCTGGAACCATCAGCCAGACAGGTACTCCTCATCCTGACACTCCAGTACAAAGCTGGACCCATCAGCCAGACAGGTACTCCTCATCCTGACACTCCAGTACAAAGCTGGAACCACCAGCCAGACAGGTACTCCTCATCCTGACACCCAAGTACAAAGCTGGAACCATCAGCCAGACAGGTACTCCTCATCCTGACACCCCAGTGCAAAGCTGGAACCATCAGCCAGACAGGTATTCCTCATCCTGACACCCACGTACAAAGCTGGAACCATCAGCCAGACAGGTACTCCTCATCCTGACACTCCAGTACAAAGCTGTACCCATCAGCCAGACAGGTACTCCTCATCCTGACGCTCCAGTACAAAGCTGGAACCATCAGCCAGACAGGTACTCCTCATCCTGACATTCCAGTACAAAGCTGGACCCATCAGCCAGACAGGTACTCCTCATCCTGTCACTCCAGTACAAAGCTGAAACCATCAGTCAGACAGGTACTCCTCATCCTGACACTCCAGTACAAAGCTGGACCCATCAGCCAGACAGGTACTCCTCATCCTGACACTCCAGTACAAAGCTGGAACCATCAGCCAGACAGGTACTCCTCATTCTGACACTCCAGTACAAAGCTGGACCCATCATCCAGACAGGTACTCCTCATCCTGACACTCCAGTACAAAGCTGGAACCATCAGCCAGACAGGTACTCCTCATCCTGACACTCCAGTACAAAGCTGGACCCATCAGCCAGACAGGTACTCCTCATCCTGACACCCAAGTACAAAGCTGGAACCATCATCCAGACAGGTACTCCTCATCCTGACACTCCAGTACAAAGCTGGAACCATCATCCAGACAGGTACTCCTCATCCTGACACCCACGTACAAAGCTGGACCCATCAGCCAGACAGGTACTCCTCATTCTGACACTCCAGTACAAAGCTGGACCCATCAGCCAGACAGGTACTCCCCATCCTGACACTCCAGTACAAAGCTGGACCCATCAGCCAGACAGGTACTCCCCATCCTGACACCCACGTACAAAGCTGGAACCATCAGCCAGACAGGTACTTCTCATCCTGACACTCCAGTACTAAGCTGGAACCATCAGCCAGACAGGTACTCCCTATCCTGATACCCCAGTACAAAGCTGGACCCATCAGCCAGACAGGTACTCCCCATCCTGACACCCCAGTACAAAGCTGGACCCATCAGCCAGACAGGTACTCCTCATCCTGACACCCACGTACAAAGCTGGAACCATCAGCCAGACAGGTACTCCTCATCCTGACACTCCAGTACAAAGCTGGAACCATCAGCCAGACAGGTACTCCCCATCCTGAAACCCCAGTACAAAGCTGGACCCATCAGCCAGACAGGCACTCCTCATCCTGACACCCACGTACAAAGCTGGAACCATCAGCCAGACAGGTACTCCTCATCCTGACACTCCAGTACAAAGCTGGAACCATCAGCCAGACAGGTATTACTCATCCTGACACTCCAGTACAAAGCTGGACCCATCAGCCAGACAGGTATTCCTCATCCGGACACTCCAGTACAAAGCAGTACCCATCAGCCAGACAGGTACTCCTCATCCTGACACCCAAGTACAAAGCTGGAACCATCAGCCAGACAGGTACTCCTCATCCTGACACCCCAGTGCAAAGCTGGAACCATCAGCCAGACAGGTATTCCTCATCCTGACACCCACGTACAAAGCTGGACCCATCAGCCAGACAGGTACTCCTCATCCGGACACTCAAGTACAAAGCTGTACCCATCAGCCAGACAGGTACTCCTCATCCTGACACCCAAGTACAAAGCTGGACCCATCAGCCAGACAGGTACTCCTCATCCGGACACTCCAGTACAAAGCTGTACCCATCAGCCAGACAGGTACTCCTCATCCTGACGCTCCAGTACAAAGCTGGAACCATCAGCCAGACAGGTACTCCTCATCCTGAAATTCCAGTTCAAAGCTGGACCCATCAGCCAGACAGGTACTCCTCATCCTGTCACTCCAGTACAAAGCTGGAACCATCAGCCAGACAGGTACTCCTCATCCTGACATTCCAGAACAAAGCTGGACCCATCAGCCAGACAGGCACTCCTCATCCTGACATCCCAGTACAAAGCTGGACCCATCATCCAGACAGGTACTCCTCATCCTGACACTCCAGTGCAAAGCTGGACCCAACAGCCAGACAGGTAATCCTCATCCTGACGCTCCAGTACAAAGCTGGAACCATCAGCCAGACAGGTACTCCTCATCCTGACACTCCAGTACAAAGTTGGACCCATCATCCAGACAGGTACTCCTCATCCTGACACTCCAGTACAAAGCTGTACCCATCAGCCAGACAGGTACTCCTCATCCTGGTGCTCCAGTACAAAGCTGGAACCATCAGCCAGACAGGTACTCCTCATCCTGACACTCCAGTACAAAGCTGGACCCATCATCCAGACAGGTACTCCTCATCCTGACACTCCAGTACAAAGCTGTTCCCATCAGCCAGACAGGTACTCCTCATCCTGACACTCCAGTACAAAGCTGGACCCATCAGCCAGACAGGTACTCCTCATCCTGACACTCCAGTACAAAGCTGGACCCATCAGCCAGACAGGTACTCCTCATCCTGACACTCCAGTACAAAGCTGGACCCATCAGCCAGACAGGTACTCCTCATCCTGACACTCCAGTACAAAGCTGGAACCATCAGCCAGACAGGTACTCCTCATCCTGACACTCCGGTACAAAGCTGGAACCATCAGCCAGACAGGTACTCCTCATCCTGACACTCCAGTACAAAGCTGGAACCATCAGCCAGACAGGTACTCCTCATCCTGACACTCCAGTACAAAGCTGGAACCATCAGCAGACAGGTACTCCTCATCCTGACACCCACGTACAAAGCTGGAACCATCAGCCAGACAGGTACTCCTCATCCTGACACTCCAGTACAAAGCTGGAACCATCAGCAGACAGGTACTCCTCATCCTGACACCCACGTACAAAGCTGGAACCACCAGCCAGACAGGTACTCCTCATCCTGACACTCCAGTACAAAGCTGTTCCCATCAGCCAGACAGGTACTCCTCATCCTGACATTCCAGTACAAAGCTGGACCCATCATCCAGACAGGTACTCCTCATCCTGACACTCCAGTACAAAGCTGTACCCATCAGCCAGACAGGTACTCCTCATCCTGACACTCCAGTACAAAGCTGTACCCATCAGCCAGACAGGTACACCCCATCCTGACACCCACGTACAAAGCTGGAACCATCAGCCAGACAGGTACTCCTCATCCTGACACTCCAGTACAAAGCTGGACCCATCAGCCAGACAGGTACTCCTCATCCTGACACTCCAGTACAAAGCTGGAACCACCAGCCAGACAGGTACTCCTCATCCTGACACTCCAGTACAAAGCTGGAACCATCAGCCAGACAGGTACTCCTCATCCTGACACTCCAGTACAAAGCTGGACCCATCAGCCAGACAGGTACTCCTCATCCTGACACTCCAGTACAAAGCTGGACCCATCAGCCAGACAGGTACTCCTCATCCTGACACTCCAGTACAAAGCTGGACCCATCAGCCAGACAGGTACTCCTCATCCTGACATTCCAGTACAAAGCTGGACCCATCAGCCAGACAGGTACTCCTCATCCTGACATTCCAGTACAAAGCTGGAACCATCAGCCAGACTGGTACTCCTCATCCTGACACTCCAGTACAAAGCTGGACCCATCAGCCAGACAGGTACTCCTCATCCTGACACTCCAGTACAAAGCTGGAACCACCAGCCAGACAGGTACTCCTCATCCTGACACTCCAGTACAAAGCTGGACCCATCATCCAGACAGGTACTCCTCATCCTGACACCCAAGTACAAAGCTGGAACCATCAGCCAGACAGGTACTCCTCATCCTGACACCCCAGTACAAAGCTGGACCCATCAGCCAGACAGGTACTCCTCATCCTGACACTCCAGTACAGAGCTGTACCATCAGCCAGACAGGTACTCCTCATCCTGACACCCAAGTACAAAGCTGTACCATCAGCCAGACAGGTATTCCTCATCCTGACACCCCAGTACAAAGCTGGAACCATCACCCAGACAGGTACTCCTCATCCTGACACTCCAGTACAAAGCTGGACCCATCAGCAAGACAGGTACTCCTCATCCTGACACCCCAGTACAAAGCTGGACCCATCAGCCAGACAGGTACTCCTCATCCTGACATTCCAGTACAAAGCTGGACCCATCAGCCAGACAGGTACTCCTCATCCTGACATTCCAGTACAAAGCTGGAACCATCAGCCAGACTGGTACTCCTCATCCTGACACTCCAGTACAAAGCTGGAACCATCAGCCAGACAGGTACTCCTCACCCTGACACTCCAGTACAAAGCTGGAACCACCAGCCAGACAGGTACTCCTCATCCTGACACCCCAGTACAAAGCTGGAACCATCAGCCAGACTGGTACTCCTCATCCTGACACTCCAGTACAAAGCTGTACCATCAGCCAGACAGGTACTCCTCATCCTGACACCCAAGTACAAAGCTGTACCATCAGCCAGACAGGTATTCCTCATCCTGACACCCCAGTACAAAGCTGGAACCATCACCCAGACAGGTACTCCTCATCCTGACACTCCAGTACAAAGCTGGACCCATCAGCAAGACAGGTACTCCTCATCCTGACACCCCAGTACAAAGCTGGAACCATCAGCCAGACTGGTACTCCTCATCCTGACACTCCAGTACAAAGCTGGACCCATCAGCCAGACAGGTACTCCTCATCCTGACACCCAAGTACAAAGCTGGAACCATCAGCCAGACAGGTACTCCTCATCCTGACACTCCAGTACAAAGCTGGAACCACCAGCCAGACAGGTACTCCTCATCCTGACACCCCAGTACAAAGCTGGAACCATCAGCCAGACTGGTACTCCTCATCCTGACACTCCAGTACAAAGCTGTACCATCAGCCAGACAGGTACTCCTCATCCTGACACCCAAGTACAAAGCTGTACCATCAGCCAGACAGGTATTCCTCATCCTGACACCCCAGTACACAGCTGGAACCATCACCCAGACAGGTACTCCTCATCCTAACACTACAGTACAAAGCTGGAACCATCAGCCAGACTGGTACTCCTCATCCTGACACTCCAGTACAAAGCTGGACCCATCAGCCAGACAGGTACTCCTCATCCTGACACTCCAGTACAAAGCTGGAACCACCAGCCAGACAGGTACTCCTCATCCTGACACTCCAGTACAAAGCTGGAACCATCAGCCAGACTGGTACTCCTCATCCTGACACTCCAGTACAAAGCTGTACCATCAGCCAGACAGGTACTCCTCATCCTGACACCCAAGTACAAAGCTGTACCATCAGCCAGACAGGTATTCCTCATCCTGACACCCCAGTACACAGCTGGAACCACCAGCCAGACAGGTACTCCTCATCCTGACACCCCAGTACAAAGCTGGAACCATCAGCCAGACTGGTACTCCTCATCCTGACACTCCAGTACAAAGCTGGACCCATCAGCCAGACAGGTACTCCTCATCCTGACACTCCAGTACAAAGCTGGAACCACCAGCCAGACAGGTACTCCTCATCCTGACACTCCAGTACAAAGCTGGACCCATCATCCAGACAGGTACTCCTCATCCTGACACCCAAGTACAAAGCTGGAACCATCAGCCAGACAGGTACTCCTCATCCTGACACTCCAGTACAAAGCTGGACCCATCAGCCAGACAGGTACTCCTCATCCTGACACTCCAGTACAAAGCTGGAACCACCAGCCAGACAGGTACTCCTCATCCTGACACCCAAGTACAAAGCTGGAACCATCAGCCAGACAGGTACTCCTCATCCTGACACCCCAGTGCAAAGCTGGAACCATCAGCCAGACAGGTATTCCTCATCCTGACACCCACGTACAAAGCTGGAACCATCAGCCAGACAGGTACTCCTCATCCTGACACTCCAGTACAAAGCTGTACCCATCAGCCAGACAGGTACTCCTCATCCTGACGCTCCAGTACAAAGCTGGAACCATCAGCCAGACAGGTACTCCTCATCCTGACATTCCAGTACAAAGCTGGACCCATCAGCCAGACAGGTACTCCTCATCCTGTCACTCCAGTACAAAGCTGAAACCATCAGTCAGACAGGTACTCCTCATCCTGACACTCCAGTACAAAGCTGGACCCATCAGCCAGACAGGTACTCCTCATCCTGACACTCCAGTACAAAGCTGGAACCATCAGCCAGACAGGTACTCCTCATTCTGACACTCCAGTACAAAGCTGGACCCATCATCCAGACAGGTACTCCTCATCCTGACACTCCAGTACAAAGCTGGAACCATCAGCCAGACAGGTACTCCTCATCCTGACACTCCAGTACAAAGCTGGAACCACCAGCCAGACAGGTACTCCTCATCCTGACACTCCAGTACAAAGCTGGACCCATCATCCAGACAGGTACTCCTCATCCTGACACCCAAGTACAAAGCTGGAACCATCAGCCAGACAGGTACTCCTCATCCTGACACCCCAGTACAAAGCTGGACCCATCAGCCAGACAGGTACTCCTCATCCTGACACTCCAGTACAGAGCTGTACCATCAGCCAGACAGGTACTCCTCATCCTGACACCCAAGTACAAAGCTGTACCATCAGCCAGACAGGTATTCCTCATCCTGACACCCCAGTACAAAGCTGGAACCATCACCCAGACAGGTACTCCTCATCCTGACACTCCAGTACAAAGCTGGACCCATCAGCAAGACAGGTACTCCTCATCCTGACACCCCAGTACAAAGCTGGACCCATCAGCCAGACAGGTACTCCTCATCCTGACATTCCAGTACAAAGCTGGACCCATCAGCCAGACAGGTACTCCTCATCCTGACATTCCAGTACAAAGCTGGAACCATCAGCCAGACTGGTACTCCTCATCCTGACACTCCAGTACAAAGCTGGAACCATCAGCCAGACAGGTACTCCTCACCCTGACACTCCAGTACAAAGCTGGAACCACCAGCCAGACAGGTACTCCTCATCCTGACACCCCAGTACAAAGCTGGAACCATCAGCCAGACTGGTACTCCTCATCCTGACACTCCAGTACAAAGCTGTACCATCAGCCAGACAGGTACTCCTCATCCTGACACCCAAGTACAAAGCTGTACCATCAGCCAGACAGGTATTCCTCATCCTGACACCCCAGTACAAAGCTGGAACCATCACCCAGACAGGTACTCCTCATCCTGACACTCCAGTACAAAGCTGGACCCATCAGCCAGACAGGTACTCCTCATCCTGACACCCCAGTACAAAGCTGGAACCATCAGCCAGACTGGTACTCCTCATCCTGACACTCCAGTACAAAGCTGGACCCATCAGCCAGACAGGTACTCCTCATCCTGACACCCAAGTACAAAGCTGGAACCATCAGCCAGACAGGTACTCCTCATCCTGACACTCCAGTACAAAGCTGGAACCACCAGCCAGACAGGTACTCCTCATCCTGACACCCCAGTACAAAGCTGGAACCATCAGCCAGACTGGTACTCCTCATCCTGACACTCCAGTACAAAGCTGTACCATCAGCCAGACAGGTACTCCTCATCCTGACACCCAAGTACAAAGCTGTACCATCAGCCAGACAGGTATTCCTCATCCTGACACCCCAGTACACAGCTGGAACCATCACCCAGACAGGTACTCCTCATCCTGACACTACAGTACAAAGCTGGAACCATCAGCCAGACTGGTACTCCTCATCCTGACACTCCAGTACAAAGCTGGACCCATCAGCCAGACAGGTACTCCTCATCCTGACACTCCAGTACAAAGCTGGAACCACCAGCCAGACAGGTACTCCTCATCCTGACACTCCAGTACAAAGCTGGAACCATCAGCCAGACTGGTACTCCTCATCCTGACACTCCAGTACAAAGCTGTACCATCAGCCAGACAGGTACTCCTCATCCTGACACCCAAGTACAAAGCTGTACCATCAGCCAGACAGGTATTCCTCATCCTGACACCCCAGTACACAGCTGGAACCACCAGCCAGACAGGTACTCCTCATCCTGACACCCCAGTACAAAGCTGGAACCATCAGCCAGACTGGTACTCCTCATCCTGACACTCCAGTACAAAGCTGGACCCATCAGCCAGACAGGTACTCCTCATCCTGACACTCCAGTACAAAGCTGGAACCACCAGCCAGACAGGTACTCCTCATCCTGACACTCCAGTACAAAGCTGGACCCATCATCCAGACAGGTACTCCTCATCCTGACACCCAAGTACAAAGCTGGAACCATCAGCCAGACAGGTACTCCTCATCCTGACACTCCAGTACAAAGCTGGACCCATCAGCCAGACAGGTACTCCTCATCCTGACACTCCAGTACAAAGCTGGAACCACCAGCCAGACAGGTACTCCTCATCCTGACACCCAAGTACAAAGCTGGAACCATCAGCCAGACAGGTACTCCTCATCCTGACACCCCAGTGCAAAGCTGGAACCATCAGCCAGACAGGTATTCCTCATCCTGACACCCACGTACAAAGCTGGAACCATCAGCCAGACAGGTACTCCTCATCCTGACACTCCAGTACAAAGCTGTACCCATCAGCCAGACAGGTACTCCTCATCCTGACGCTCCAGTACAAAGCTGGAACCATCAGCCAGACAGGTACTCCTCATCCTGACATTCCAGTACAAAGCTGGACCCATCAGCCAGACAGGTACTCCTCATCCTGTCACTCCAGTACAAAGCTGAAACCATCAGTCAGACAGGTACTCCTCATCCTGACACTCCAGTACAAAGCTGGACCCATCAGCCAGACAGGTACTCCTCATCCTGACACTCCAGTACAAAGCTGGAACCATCAGCCAGACAGGTACTCCTCATTCTGACACTCCAGTACAAAGCTGGACCCATCATCCAGACAGGTACTCCTCATCCTGACACTCCAGTACAAAGCTGGAACCATCAGCCAGACAGGTACTCCTCATCCTGACACCCAAGTACAAAGCTGGAACCATCATCCAGACAGGTACTCCTCATCCTGACACTCCAGTACAAAGCTGGAACCATCATCCAGACAGGTACTCCTCATCCTGACACCCACGTACAAAGCTGGACCCATCAGCCAGACAGGTACTCCTCATTCTGACACTCCAGTACAAAGCTGGACCCATCAGCCAGACAGGTACTCCCCATCCTGACACTCCAGTACAAAGCTGGACCCATCAGCCAGACAGGTACTCCCCATCCTGACACCCACGTACAAAGCTGGAACCATCAGCCAGACAGGTACTTCTCATCCTGACACTCCAGTACAAAGCTGGAACCATCAGCCAGACAGGTACTCCCCATCCTGATACCCCAGTACAAAGCTGGACCCATCAGCCAGACAGGTACTCCCCATCCTGACACCCCAGTACAAAGCTGGACCCATCAGCCAGACAGGTACTCCTCATCCTGACACCCACGTACAAAGCTGGAACCATCAGCCAGACAGGTACTCCTCATCCTGACACTCCAGTACAAAGCTGGAACCATCAGCCAGACAGGTACTCCCCATCCTGACACCCCAGTACAAAGCTGGACCCATCAGCCAGACAGGCACTCCTCATCCTGACACCCACGTACAAAGCTGGAACCATCAGCCAGACAGGTACTCCTCATCCTGACACCCACGTACAAAGCTGGAACCATCAGCCAGACAGGTACTCCTCATCCTGACACTCCAGTACAAAGCTGGACCCATCAGCCAGACAGGTACTACTCATCCTGACACTCCAGTACAAAGCTGGACCCATCAGCCAGACAGGTACTCCTCATCCTGACACTCCAGTACAAAGCTGGACCCATCATCCAGACAGGTACTCCTCATCCTGACACTCCAGTACAAAGCTGGACCCATCAACCAGACAGGTACTCCTCATCCTGACACTCCAGTACAAAGCTGGACCCATCAGCCAGACAGGTACTCCTCATCCTGACACTCCAGTACAAAGCTGGACCCATCAGCCAGACAGGTACTCCTCATCCTGACACTCCAGTACAAAGCTGGAACCATCAGCCAGACAGGTACTCCCCATCCTGACACCCCAGTACAAAGCTGGACCCATCAGCCAGACAGGCACTCCTCATCCTGACAATCCAGTACAAAGCTGGAACCATCAGCCAGACAGGTACCCCTCATCCTGACACCCACGTACAAAGCTGGAACCATCAGCCAGACAGGTACTTCTCATCCTGACACCCACGTACAAAGCTGGAACCATCAGCCAGACAGGTACTCCTCATCCTGACACTCCAGTACAAAGCTGGACCCATCAGCCAGACAGGTACTACTCATCCTGACACTCCAGTACAAAGCTGGACCCATCAGCCAGACAGGTACTCCTCATCCTGACACTCCAGTACAAAGCTGGACCCATCATCCAGACAGGTACTCCTCATCCTGACACTCCAGTACAAAGCTGGACCCATCAGCCAGACAGGTACTCCTCATCCTGACACTCCAGTACAAAGCTGGACCCATCAGCCAGACAGGTACTCCTGATCCTGACACCCACGTACAAAGCTGGACCCATCAGCCAGACAGGTACTCCTCATTCTGACACTCCAGTACAAAGCTGGACCCATCAGCCAGACAGGTACTCCCCATCCTGACACCCCAGTACAAAGCTGGACCCATCAGCCAGACAGGTACTCCTCATCCTGACAACCACGTACAAAGCTGGACCCATCAGCCAGACAGGTACTCCTCATCCTGACACTCCAGTACAAAGCTGTTCCCATCAGCCAGACAGGTACTTCTCATCCTGACACCCACGTACAAAGCTGGAACCATCAGCCAGACAGGTACTCCCCATCCTGACACCCCAGTACAAAGCTGGACCCATCAGCCAGACAGGTACTCCTCATCCTGACACCCACGTACAAAGCTGGAACCATCAGCCAGACAGGTACTCCTCATCCTGACACTCCAGTACAAAGCTGGAACCACCAGCCAGACAGGTACTCCTCATCCTGTCACTCCAGTACAAAGCTGGACCCATCATCCAGACAGGTACTCCTCATCCTGACACTCCGGTACAAAGCTGGAACCATCAGCCAGACAGGTACTCCTCATCCTGACACTACAGTACAAAGCTGGAACCATCAGCCAGACTGGTACTCCTCGTCCTGACACTCCAGTACAAAGCTGGACCCATCAGCCAGACAGGTACTCCTCATCCTGACACTCCAGTACAAAGCTGGAACCACCAGCCAGACAGGTACTCCTCATCCTGACACTCCAGTACAAAGCTGGAACCATCAGCCAGACTGGTACTCCTCATCCTGACACTCCAGTACAAAGCTGTACCATCAGCCAGACAGGTACTCCTCATCCTGACACCCAAGTACAAAGCTGTACCATCAGCCAGACAGGTATTCCTCATCCTGACACCCCAGTACACAGCTGGAACCACCAGCCAGACAGGTACTCCTCATCCTGACACCCCAGTACAAAGCTGGAACCATCAGCCAGACTGGTACTCCTCATCCTGACACTCCAGTACAAAGCTGGACCCATCAGCCAGACAGGTACTCCTCATCCTGACACTCCAGTACAAAGCTGGACCCATCATCCAGACAGGTACTCCTCATCCTGACACCCAAGTACAAAGCTGGAACCATCAGCCAGACAGGTACTCCTCATCCTGACACTCCAGTACAAAGCTGGACCCATCAGCCAGACAGGTACTCCTCATCCTGACACTCCAGTACAAAGCTGGAACCACCAGCCAGACAGGTACTCCTCATCCTGACACCCAAGTACAAAGCTGGAACCATCAGCCAGACAGGTACTCCTCATCCTGACACCCCAGTGCAAAGCTGGAACCATCAGCCAGACAGGTATTCCTCATCCTGACACCCACGTACAAAGCTGGAACCATCAGCCAGACAGGTACTCCTCATCCTGACACTCCAGTACAAAGCTGTACCCATCAGCCAGACAGGTACTCCTCATCCTGACGCTCCAGTACAAAGCTGGAACCATCAGCCAGACAGGTACTCCTCATCCTGACATTCCAGTACAAAGCTGGACCCATCAGCCAGACAGGTACTCCTCATCCTGTCACTCCAGTACAAAGCTGAAACCATCAGTCAGACAGGTACTCCTCATCCTGACACTCCAGTACAAAGCTGGACCCATCAGCCAGACAGGTACTCCTCATCCTGACACTCCAGTACAAAGCTGGAACCATCAGCCAGACAGGTACTCCTCATCCTGACACTCCAGTACAAAGCTGGACCCATCAGCCAGACAGGTACTCCAGTCCTCATCCTGACACCCAAGTACAAAGCTGGAACCATCATCCAGACAGATACTCCTCATCCTGACACTCCAGTACAAAGCTGGAACCATCATCCAGACAGGTACTCCTCATCCTGACACCCACGTACAAAGCTGGACCCATCAGCCAGACAGGTACTCCTCATTCTGACACTCCAGTACAAAGCTGGACCCATCAGCCAGACAGGTACTCCCCATCCTGACACTCCAGTACAAAGCTGGACCCATCAGCCAGACAGGTACTCCCCATCCTGACACCCACGTACAAAGCTGGAACCATCAGCCAGACAGGTACTTCTCATCCTGACACTCCAGTACAAAGCTGGAACCATCAGCCAGACAGGTACTCCCCATCCTGATACCCCAGTACAAAGCTGGACCCATCAGCCAGACAGGTACTCCCCATCCTGACACCCCAGTACAAAGCTGGACCCATCAGCCAGACAGGTACTCCTCATCCTGACACCCACGTACAAAGCTGGAACCATCAGCCAGACAGGTACTCCTCATCCTGACACTCCAGTACAAAGCTGGAACCATCAGCCAGACAGGTACTCCCCATCCTGACACCCCAGTACAAAGCTGGACCCATCAGCCAGACAGGCACTCCTCATCCTGACACCCACGTACAAAGCTGGAACCATCAGCCAGACAGGTACTCCTCATCCTGACACCCACGTACAAAGCTGGAACCATCAGCCAGACAGGTACTCCTCATCCTGACACTCCAGTACAAAGCTGGACCCATCAGCCAGACAGGTACTACTCATCCTGACACTCCAGTACAAAGCTGGACCCATCAGCCAGACAGGTACTCCTCATCCTGACACTCCAGTACAAAGCTGGACCCATCATCCAGACAGGTACTCCTCATCCTGACACTCCAGTACAAAGCTGGACCCATCATCCAGACAGGTACTCCTCATCCTGACACTCCAGTACAAAGCTGGACCCATCAGCCAGACAGGTACTCCTCATCCTGACACTTCAGTACAAAGCTGGACCCATCAGCCAGACAGGTACTCCTCATCCTGACACTCCAGTACAAAGCTGGAACCATCAGCCAGACAGGTACTCCCCATCCTGACACCCCAGTACAAAGCTGGACCCATCAGCCAGACAGGCACTCCTCATCCTGACACTCCAGTACAAAGCTGGAACCATCAGCCAGACAGGTACCCCTCATCCTGACACCCACGTACAACGCTGGAACCATCAGCCAGACAGGTACTCCTCATCCTGACACCCACGTACAAAGCTGGAACCATCAGCCAGACAGGTACTCCTCATCCTGACACTCCAGTACAAAGCTGGACCCATCAGCCAGACAGGTACTACTCATCCTGACACTCCAGTACAAAGCTGGACCCATCAGCCAGACAGGTACTCCTCATCCTGACACTCCAGTACAAAGCTGGACCCATCATCCAGACAGGTACTCCTCATCCTGACACTCCAGTACAAAGCTGGACCCATCAGCCAGACAGGTACTCCTCATCCTGACACTCCAGTACAAAGCTGGACCCATCAGCCAGACAGGTACTCCTGATCCTGACACCCACGTACAAAGCTGGACCCATCAGCCAGACAGGTACTCCTCATTCTGACACTCCAGTACAAAGCTGGACCCATCAGCCAGACAGGTACTCCCCATCCTGACACCCCAGTACAAAGCTGGACCCATCAGCCAGACAGGTACTCCTCATCCTGACAACCACGTACAAAGCTGGACCCATCAGCCAGACAGGTACTCCTCATCCTGACACTCCAGTACAAAGCTGTTCCCATCAGCCAGACAGGTACTTCTCATCCTGACACCCACGTACAAAGCTGGAACCATCAGCCAGACAGGTACTCCCCATCCTGACACCCCAGTACAAAGCTGGACCCATCAGCCAGACAGGTACTCCTCATCCTGACACCCACGTACAAAGCTGGAACCATCAGCCAGACAGGTACTCCTCATCCTGACACTCCAGTACAAAGCTGGAACCACCAGCCAGACAGGTACTCCTCATCCTGTCACTCCAGTACAAAGCTGGACCCATCATCCAGACAGGTACTCCTCATCCTGACACTCCGGTACAAAGCTGGAACCATCAGCCAGACAGGTACTCCTCATCCTGACACTCACGTACAAAGCTGGAACCATCAGCCAGACAGGTACTCCTCCATACCTCCCAACATTTTAAAGCTGGGAATCGGGACACTTAGGCCACACCCCTAGCCACCCCTCCCCACTCTCATGGTGAGGATGGCCATGAGAGTGGGGAGGAGGGTGCCAATTCAAGAACAAAATGATCGAGGCGCCAGCCGCGGGTAAATGGGATGCGGGACGCGTGCATCCCATTACTACCTCCCTCCCTTGAAATCTGTCCCCCCCCCCTGTGTCTCCCCCCTGTTTGCAGAGTGCGCAGCTAAGCGGAGCAGGCTGTGAGCTTACCGGTATCCATGGACACGTACCACCATCTGGCTTCCTGCTTCCTGTGACGTCACAGGAAGCAGATTGAAGCCGGACATCGGTACGTGTTCATGGATACCAGTAAGCTCACAGCCCGCTCCGCTTAGCTGCGCACTCTGCAAACGGGGGAGACACGGGGGGGGGGGCAGATTCCAAGGGAGGGAGGGAGGTAGTAATGGGATGCACGCGTCCCGCATCCCATTTACCCGCGGCTGGCTCCTTGATCATTTTTTTTTCCACCCTCACTGCCCACTGCTGCCCGGGACTTGGGGGGCTCATACCGTGACAGCGGGAGAGCCCCCCAAAATCGTGACAGTCCCGACGAGATCGGGACGGTTGGGCCCTATGCTCCTCATCCTGACACCCCAGTACAAAGCTGGACCCATCAGCCAGACAGGTACTCCTCATCTCCACTCCAGTTTAAAAGCTCCTGAAGTCTCCCAACTCACTATGAAGATCTTGAAAGCCTCAGGTTTTAGATGTAAGCATAGTCTACCCACATGTGACCATGTTGGCACCCCAAGAGTCATTCCGTGAGAAGAGCAACACTATGAGCACAGCACGGGGTGCAGAGATTACTTGGGGTTTCAGCAGAGCCGGGACAAGGTCCTCCAGCACCCAAGGCTGAGACACCAAAGTGCGCCCCTCCATCCCTGCCACCCCAGCTGTCACACACTGATTGCTATTACACTAAGAGGCTCCTCCTCCATTCCTCCCACCCCAGCTGTCACACACTGATTGCTATTAGACTAAGAGGCCCCTCCTCCATCCCTCCCACCCCAGCCGCCACACACTGTATACACACACACACACACACACACACACACACACACACACACACACACACACACACAGAGCAGGGACAAGGTCCTCCAGCACCCAAGGCTGAGACACCAAAGTGCGACCCTCCATCCCTCTCACCCCAGCTGTCACACACTGATTGCTATTAGACTAAGAGGGCCACAGGGCCCACAACCTCCCCAGCACCTTAATATGTAGTTATGTGGCTTGCAGTCACTGCTATGTATCCCCTTTTCTTATTTCTTTCTGCTTCATACACAATTAGGAATGACAGCTGAATGAATTCTGCGCCCCCTCCTACACTGCGCCCTGAGGCTGGAGCCTCTCCAGCCTATGCCTCGGCCCGGCCCTGGGTTTCAGGGCAATGGAGCTGGAATGAGGAGGGAGAGCAGATAGTGCAGGCCTCACTTCAGGTGTACCGGATGGAGGGGTAGCTTACAACTAGAGCAGGATCGTCCACCAGGCAACAATCCACTCTGTCTGGGAGAGTTTCCAAACCTCTGTTTGTTCACCGGGAGGCGGGAGCTACAGAAACACCTGGCGGCTCATTTCAACTGAGGACCACACCTACTGACTCTTCAGGGGCAGAGAAGGCAGTGGTCTCCAAGGGGCAAAAATAGGAACAGGAAAAGGGGCAGTTGGGACATAAGTCAGGGGTTATCGTGTCTCAGTAGCCAGCGGAAGAATGTTTATAAAATATGAATTTCACTGAAAGTTAAAGGACTACTGTAGGGGTGTCGGGGGAAAAAGAGTTGAACTTACCCGGGGCTTCTAATGGTCCCCCGCAGGCATCCTGTGCCGGCGCAGCCACTCCCCAATGCTCCGGCCCCGCCTCCGCTTCACTTCTGGAATTTACGACTTTAGAGTTGGAAAACCACAGTGCCTCTAGAAACCACAGGACCATTAGAAGCCCTGGGTAAGTTCAACTCATTTCCCCCCGACCCCCTACAGTATTCCTTTAAGTGTTTAAAAGGAGGAAAACTCTCAGGTATGTGACATGTTGCTCACCTTATATCCAGGCGGGGCGATGATGGTGTAGAAGACTGGGATACCGTCGTCGGTCGAAGTTACAACAATGTAACTAAAAGAGGATGTGTAAGTTCCACCATACTTCACTGTAAAGGGAAAGAATGGTGCACATGAGTTACAAAGCTCTCACAGAGCTAACACCAAAGAAAACAGAGGGCCGGCACTCAGAGATAAGAGCTTG
The DNA here is from genome assembly GCF_040937935.1 of Hyperolius riggenbachi. Taxonomy (NCBI): domain Eukaryota; kingdom Metazoa; phylum Chordata; class Amphibia; order Anura; family Hyperoliidae; genus Hyperolius; species Hyperolius riggenbachi. The sequence goes on from NC_090656.1 coordinate 240,621,824, forward strand.
CGGGGCCGGAGAGTAAGGTTCGGGCTGCGATGTGTAGCTTGTCAGGGTGCTCAAAGCCAAAGCAATTCCATGCAGCAACAATAGAGACAATAAAAACACTAGGCACTACTGACAGTTATTTATTGCTTCACTAGCTGGACGCCCGGCGTTGCCCGGATGTGTATTTGGCTGGTGTTGGCTCCGCCCACTTTTTTCTAACCCTAATGGCCCGTACTCACGGGCTGCAGAAGTGGCCTGTCGCCAGCACACGTGAGCGTGCTAGCGACAGGCCGGCGACAGCTTCTCTCCAGGTCCCTCCGCGTACACACGCGGAAGAGGGACCAGCGGCGAGACGGAAGCTGTCGCCGACGTTCCTCCTCCCCCCGCCGGAAGCTTCATTCACCTCTATGGAGGTCGCTGTCGCTAGTCCGCGTACTCACGCGGACTAGCGACAGTTGCGGCGGAGGTGCGGCGGCGACTGTTGCCATGCGATTGAAACTTTCAATCGCATGGCGACAAGAGCGGCGGGCGACAGTTCGGGGTGCGCGCGCGTGCGACGGCCCATACTCACGGGCGACCTGTCGCCGCAACACGCGCGCGCCGCGTGTTGAGGCGACAAAAGTCCCTCGTGAGTATGGGCCATAACACACAATTACTCAATGAACTAGTTTGTGAGCTTTGTGGTCCTTGGCATGAATAATTTGCATTGAAATGAAACAAATTTGATTGGCTGTTTGTGGCTCCACCCCCTTTTCTGAATTTGAACCCATTCAGTCACCCAATGACCAACTGTACCAGGTTTGAGGCCTGTGCCATTAACAGTGCAAGAATGGCAGCAATGCAATATTCCCCTTGAAAATCAATAGGTGAATTTTGATTGGCTGCTGTGATATGCGTAGAGGGGCGTGGCAGGAGGTCGCCTGGTCATCTACTGTTCACTCACAGCTAATAGTGCTTTCTCACTCCATTGCTCGATTTATACGCCAGCTTGGCAAGTCTTAAAGGGACATTACTCAGTTATACAGGAGGTCTTATTTACTTACATAGATTGCCAGGGGCTGAATTTATGATGCTTATTGAAGCAGAAGTGCTTTTATATTAGCTTATGACTTATTTGTACATTGAGTCATGAACTTTATACTGTGATTTGTTATAATACTGATTGGACATCCCCCCCCCCCCACCTGCTATTGTGTTGTTTTTTAATTGGTTTTAATTAGTTTTGTTCCATAATTAGGGTTCGATCACACTAGGGGCGTTTTTGACATTTTTTAAGCACTGGCAATTTTCAAAATCACCCTGAAATCGCTTGTGCAATGATTCTCTATGACAAAGTTCACATCTGAGCGGTTCGTTTCCGATCCGCTCAGAAAAGCGCTGCATGGGCCCTTTTTGGAGCAATTCCGCCTCAATGGGAGGTATAGGAAAACGCAAAACGCTCAAAAAATTGCTTTGTGCAGCGATTGCGTGAGCATTTTTAAGAACAAATACATTGTATTTATTATTTTCTGGATCAAAGTGTAAGGCTTGGTGGTGTATTCTCCACAGTCAGCATGCAACGCATGAGCTGGCGTGGAGGAGGTACACACACTAGCACCAGGAAACAGGCTATCCCTAGTATAGTGGAGGGGAGGACTGACTCCAATAGGAGATTGTGGCGCACAGAGCCGGTGCAGATCTGGCAGCCACAAACAATGCTTTCGTTATAACGTCTCAGCGCAAAGTAGTGCTGAGCGCATAAACCAGAACTGAGGAGATCAGGACAGGTAGACAGAATGAACGCTTGCTAGCTAGCGGCTACTTAGCGACAGCAAGCGTCCAAAACCAGACAGACTGGAATGAGGCAGCCAATGCGATGCGGCGATGGCGTGCCTCACAAAGACAGGACAGGATAGTCAGAAAATAGCAGGATTAAGATAGATGAACGTAACACAGATAAATATACAATAAGTATGTTTTCCTAGCGCATTACAATTACAGCTATCAATGAAACTATTTGTAACGTCTGACTAACATATGTATATATCGGCAATGAACCGATATATGACATAAGCTGGAACACTGACTTAGACTGGAGCAATACAGGGAACAGGACTCAGAAGGATTCGCTATCTCTTCGCAGAGATGAACGCAATCCACAAACGGTAACAGAACAGGATTCAGAAGGATTAGTTATCTCTTCGCAGAGATGAACGCAATCCACAAACAGTAACCAGGAGCAGGGTAACTACCTCAGCACGGGTGGTCACGGTACGCGCAACCTACCAAAACGTGCTGGAAAGCTGACTAACTGCACACAGGATATAAACAGTTCGTGTACGTATACATCAGCGACACTGATGTATTAACGTAACACAAATACAAGGAAAATAATAAACGTGCTGGTATGCATATATATTGGCAATGAACCAATATATGATGCAAAGACCAGCAAAGTATCTTTATAACAAGAAACACGATCGGGGGCTAAAGCGACAGCAAGGCAGGCTTAAGCTGAAGCTATGAAAACCCAAGGAAACCCTGCAGGAAGCAGATCTTTATACTGAGGTCATCCAATGGGAGCAGACATGCAGATTCCCACACAGGTGAATGATAATCAGTCACAAGCTGACAGCAGGGAAAGACAGACAAAGCTATGCAACTTGCATGGAAATAGATCAGAACTGCCTGAGCTGCAGCACTACTACTTCCAGTAATAGCTGCTGCAGCAGCGATCATTACAGTACCCCCGCCTTTAAAAGCGGATTCCAGACGCTTTTCAAAACCGAAATTCCCAACGAAACAGTCTGACTGATAATTCATGATGACCGGGACAGCCCGGCAAGACCGAATTCCAGAATCAGTCCCCACAAGACTGGACCCATCAGAACCAGAACCTACAGAACCACGCCCATCAGTACCACAAGCCCCAGTGTGACACCCATCAGAACCATGATTTCCAGAAGAAAGCCCTCCGAAATTCCCTGAGCGATACCCACCGCCTTCCAGGAACCGTTCAGAAACGCCAAAGCCTTTGCAATGCCCACCGGTACTGTCTTTACCAACACAAAACCCACTGTTGAACCAGTCCAAGGTACCAGGACAGGTTTTCTCAGAGACCTCCCAGAACACCTTGAAGCTCCAAAGAGATCCCCATAGGTCAGAACGCCCCTTAGGCTCACATGGAGAACTATCAAGAACCCCTATGGAACCTAGGGCAATTCCCGAGTCAGGGCCACAAGGACAAACATCAATATCAGGGCTTTCAGGGACCAGAACCATCTCTGGGCATGCAGGCAGACTGGCAACATCAGAACGTGTTCCCACTAAGGAAGCATCAGAGCACGCTAACACCTTAGACACACTTGGGCATTCTGGCACACAAAGAACATCTGGGCACACCGGCACAAGAGAAACCTCTGGGCATGTCAAGGAACTGTGAGCCTCAGGGTCAGCCAAGACAGGACCAAAACCAGGACTGGCCAAAAAAAAATCATCATGACTAAACTTCGCAACCACTGGACTTTTACACGAGAATGCTGGATCAGACTTAGATGTCGCTGATTCCAGCAAAGTCAGTAACAAATCAGATTCAGGGGCACCAACAAAACAGGACAAATCTTCTGATGTATGCACTGAACCAGATAGGGACTCCACAACTACCTCTGGACTGGACAGAGACTCATTTAATACACTGGATTGGAGCTCATGAGGCGCTGCAGAACAAGTCAGTATTGCAGCAGCCCCCACTGGACTAGGCAAAACTGAGGAATTCCCTGGACAGGAAGGGGACTCTGGAACCTCTGCCACAGCGGCCAGAGAACTAGAATCTTTCAGGATACAGGGCTGGGTTTCAGGAACACTCATCAGACCGGACTGAAATTCTGAGATTTCTATTATTTTGACCAGAGAATCAGAATTATCCATGTTACAGGGCAAGACTTCTGAAACATTCAGAGGACAGGGCTGGAGTTCCTCGGCTGTTACAACACTGGAGAGGGACTCAACAACATTGGTTAAATCAGACTGTGTACAGGGCAAGGTATCTGACACACTTGCTGACGAGGACAATATTTCAATGGCTTCTGCTTTGCTGGGCAGAAATTCATCAAGTTTTATTAGAGCAGACTGTAATTCCAAAACAGCTGCTAGACAAGTGAATATTACTGCAACACCAACTGAGGTAAGCAGTGCTTCAGCCTCCTCTGCTAGAGGGTTTAAAGTATCCAAAATACTGGGTGAAGCATAAGACTCTGCGACCACAGCTTCACTGGACAGGATCACTGAACAGTCCATATTGCAGGGCAAAACCATAGAAGCACCTGCTGGACAGCATAATGATTCTGTGACCTGAGTTTCATTGGAGAGATCTACTGCACAATTCATGGTACAGGGCAAATTTATTGGAAAATTTTCTGAACAAGGTAATAATTCTGCGATTTCAGGTTCACATAGCAGATGCTCTGAGCTATTCACGAAACTAGAGCGAGGTGTAGAAACAGGAAGGTCAAGACACAATGTTTGCGCATCTGCTGGATCAGACAGGAGTTGAACTTTATTAACACAGGTAATTTCTGCAGAAGTGTTTGCAGAGACAGGCAAGATTTTTCTGGTGTCTGTTTCACTGAACAAAGAGTCATGAGTACTGGCTAGGCTGGACTCGGAAGTCAGCAGGACCTCTGGCTTCTCTGCTGAGAAATTTGTGCAGGGCAAGGTTAAGAATGTATCAGTGGCTTCTGTTTTACTGGGAAGTAACACTGAGTTATCCATGGTACAGGGTGGAATTGCAGGAACTTCAATTTCACACAAAAAGAGCTACGAATCACCTGCTGAATCAGCCAAAGGTGCTGAAGCAGGCGGGTCAGAACGCCAAATTTGCGAATTCGGAGTCACAAAAAAATCATCCAAAATCAGTTCCCACACATCAATCAATGGAGCCACAAAGTCATACTCACACACACCAGTTTTTATTAGGTTATAGGCAGACTTAATGCATGCATTCAATACCAATTCACTTTTTGCACTGTAAAAATTGACAAAATGAACTTGAATCATTCTTCCATTCATTGACCAGAGCTTCCATCTCTCCTTTCTCAAATGGAGGATTCCAAGCATACTTAACAGGCAGATCATGGTTTGCAGATATGATTGTGGCAGGCACATGTATAGGGTTAATTAGCAGGTGATTGGCAGATTCCTTATTCTTAAGAATCTCCAATACCTGTAGCAAGTGCTGAACTGTAGTGTATGCAAACTTCCCTTGGTTCACAAATAAGTTGATTTGTTCAATACTCTGTAATATCTCATCATAATCATACTCAGATAATTCTTTTAAACAAAAATCTTTATTTTCCCTAGCCAGGGAGGAAAGTTCATTAGTAGTTTCATAAGTCCATTTAACTCCCCTGAAAGACAATTGCATTTCATTATCTGTTAATGGCAGAATCTCATTATAGGTCTCAGTCGCTAAGGATAACGACTCTGCAGATCGGACACGTTTCTTAGAACGTTTGCGTTTTGCCTTTGACCTTGCGGTTTTTGGTGATTTATTCAAAGCTGCAGGAAAATTATCAGGAACACTCTCTGCTTGCTGATCATTCTTGCAAGCAATTGAAGGAGAAGCTGATTGGCCTGCTGCCAGGAGTTCATTAAGAGGAAAAGGCAATGGATCTATGCGCAACCAGTTATGGATCACAAACGCTAGAAATTCCAGCGGTCTCTCTTTCAAATCGGAATGATTGAGAACATCAAATGCCCACTGGAATAATTCCCCTTTAAACAAAATATAACTTAGTTGGAGTGCCCAGGTTGAAACAGGAGTCGCTTGGAGATCAGGATTGGTCAGGAACCTGGCACATTCAGAGAAAAACTCATTTTCTGTTTCAGAGCTAAGTTCTTCAAATTTCTTAAAGGAACAGGAACCATAATTAACAGTGTCATACTTTCTGGGAATCCCCCCCACAATGGGGATTGGTAATGGGGTTTTCATAATGTAAGGCTTGGTGGTGTATTCTCCACAGTCAGCATGCAACGCATGAGCTGGCGTGGAGGAGGTACACACACTAGCACCAGGAAACAGGCTATCCCTAGTATAGTGGAGGGGAGGACTGACTCCAATAGGAGATTGTGGCGCACAGAGCCGGTGCAGATCTGGCAGCCACAAACAATGCTTTCGTTATAACGTCTCAGCGCAAAGTAGTGCTGAGCGCATAAACCAGAACTGAGGAGATCAGGACAGGTAGACAGAATGAACGCTTGCTAGCTAGCGGCTACTTAGCGACAGCAAGCGTCCAAAACCAGACAGACTGGAATGAGGCAGCCAATGCGATGCGGCGATGGCGTGCCTCACAAAGACAGGACAGGATAGTCAGAAAATAGCAGGATTAAGATAGATGAACGTAACACAGATAAATATACAATAAGTATGTTTTCCTAGCGCATTACAATTACAGCTATCAATGAAACTATTTGTAACGTCTGACTAACATATGTATATATCGGCAATGAACCGATATATGACATAAGCTGGAACACTGACTTAGACTGGAGCAATACAGGGAACAGGACTCAGAAGGATTCGCTATCTCTTCGCAGAGATGAACGCAATCCACAAACGGTAACAGAACAGGATTCAGAAGGATTAGTTATCTCTTCGCAGAGATGAACGCAATCCACAAACAGTAACCAGGAGCAGGGTAACTACCTCAGCACGGGTGGTCACGGTACGCGCAACCTACCAAAACGTGCTGGAAAGCTGACTAACTGCACACAGGATATAAACAGTTCGTGTACGTATACATCAGCGACACTGATGTATTAACGTAACACAAATACAAGGAAAATAATAAACGTGCTGGTATGCATATATATTGGCAATGAACCAATATATGATGCAAAGACCAGCAAAGTATCTTTATAACAAGAAACACGATCGGGGGCTAAAGCGACAGCAAGGCAGGCTTAAGCTGAAGCTATGAAAACCCAAGGAAACCCTGCAGGAAGCAGATCTTTATACTGAGGTCATCCAATGGGAGCAGACATGCAGATTCCCACACAGGTGAATGATAATCAGTCACAAGCTGACAGCAGGGAAAGACAGACAAAGCTATGCAACTTGCATGGAAATAGATCAGAACTGCCTGAGCTGCAGCACTACTACTTCCAGTAATAGCTGCTGCAGCAGCGATCATTACACAAAGAGTTCACTTCCTGATGCAATCGCTCTGCAAAAGCACTTAGAAAAGCGTTTAACAAAAACGTCCAACGCACAGAAACAAATAAATAAATAAATATGTCAAAAAACAGCAAACGTGAATGTGAATGTGATCGGAGCGCAAGGTGAACAAGGCTTAAACGTATATTTGATTACTCTAGCTGCAAGTCTTGGATACATTTTATTTTATTGTTTAGTTTCCAATATGGATGCCTTATCTTTATATATACATACTTGTATGTACATCCACTGAGGCCCTCATCATGGTGTAGTAGTTTTAGATTGACTCACTCTTTCAGTTTAGTTTATAAAAAGGTGATACTTATCATGTGCAGCGTCGATGGGATGTGGGGTGGCTTTGGGTGCCGATGGGATGTGGGGTGGCGTTGGGTGCCGGTGGGATGTGGGGTGGCGGTGGGTGCCGATGGGATGTGGGGTGGCGGTGGGTGCCGATGGGATGTGGGGGTGGCGGTGGGTGCTGCTGGGTGCACGGCCTCATGATCATTTCGCTTTAAGGCTGCTTTCACAGTGGGACTGTAATGATTGAGGAATTATTTCCGTGGTCAGCGCACAAGATGCGCGCTGACACTGCGGAAATCCTCCACAAGCGTATAAAATAACAGAACCCAGCTATGGTGCTATGCACCTGTAGAGGGAAATTCCCACCGGCAGATGGAGCTGTGGAGTGCAGAGGAACCAACCCTCTGCACTGCCACAGATGCCAGATGGGAATTGTACGAGGTGAAGCAATATAGGGCAAGATAGCCCTTGGAGAGAGAGAGAGAGCACAGAGACAGAATGTATGTGTGTCCACCAATCTAGTCGCCACCCGGCGACGGTGAACACATAACAACGAAAACCAAGTGGGAACGCAATCCCAAGAATGGCGATTGCTAATAGCGACACCAGATTGAGTAATACAGAGCAAAGGAACAGAATAAAGACAGAACTGATAACAAACAGGAATCCAACACACAGGAGCAGACAGGACTAACTACACGCGGTCACCACATGTTAAGCGCAATAGCGACCAAAAAAGCGTGCGCGGCACGGTTGCCACACAAGAAGCGCAATAGCGACAAAGCGTACCAACCCTGACTAACCAAAGAAGCACGAAAAACAAAAGAGAACGCGAACGCTTGCTAAACGGTTACCTCACCGAGACGACAGCAAGCGTTCGTTCCAGACAGACAGACAGACAGATGGAGCAGCCAGTAGCAACCACTGCTCTTGCTACACTCCCAGACAGAGTACAGAAGGATCCACCGCCTCTACCGCTAGGGCGAATGCGATCCCAACAGACAGAACGATTTCCTGTCGACAGCCGCTGGCGACAATACAATCACAACAGATAGACAGTACAAAGCAATACAGGAAACAAACAACCTGACTATGCTAACAGGAATGCTAGGGCACTCCCAATGAACTACTCTAAGATAGCAATATTAGCAAACAGTAAGCAAAGGGCTGAGACTCCACGTAAGTTAGCAGGAACAAACCATCATGACCAGCAAGGAATTCTGGGAGGAAATGGTATTTATACTGCAAGCCATCACAGGAAGCAGCTAAGCAATTTGCATGACAAGTGGATGCAAATTCCTCACCAGAACAGCAACTCTGCAGCTTGCAGAGTGGAGACAGGTCTCTTTTTCAGGGACCTGCAGCCCTCAGACCTAACAAATGGTCAAACAGCTGTCTGCCTGTGCAGACAGCAGAGCAGATCATTACAGGGACGTTACAGGTGCATGTTAGAGCAGCCTGTAACGCAGCCCAACTCACAGCAATGAAAAATGAATCGACTGTTCACAGTGCCCACGTTGCGTTGGAGTATAACGCTGCACGTTCAATGAAAGTGCAGCGTGCTGTGCGTTATACTCCTATTTGGCTGCGTTCGGATGTTTGCACATGCTCAGTACTGTTTTGTTTTTAATTTGCCGCATGCGCCGTTTTCATTCGTTAGTATGCGTCAAAAAGTACGCATCACGAACGCATTAAGAGACGCATAACGCAGCTCTATATAACGTCCAACTACAATACTAACTAGTGTTGGGCGAACAGTGTTCGCCACTGTTCGGGTTCTGCAGAACATCACCCTGTTCGGGTGATGTTCGAGTTCGGCCGAACACCTGACGGTGCTCGGCCAAACCGTTCGGCCACATGGCTGAACTAAGAGCGCATGGCCGAACGTTCCCCGAACGTTCGGCTAGCGCTGTGATTGGCCGAACGGGTCACGTGGTTCGGACCCGAACGCGCTCTGATTGGCCGAACTGTCACGTGGTTCGGGTAAATAAATACCCGAACCACGTCATATCTCCGCCATTTGTCTGTGGGTTTAGCTTTGGGTAGGCAGGCAGGGTAGTTCGCGCTCCAGCCACGCTAGCCAGGGTCCCCCCTGTCATTGTGTCGCTGCTGGGAACAGTAGTACACCGCTCGCTCAGCCACACTATATAGCATTCTGTTTACTGCCACTCTGTGTACCTCGCTCAGCCACATTATATAGCATTCTGTTCACTGTTCTGTGTCTGCTGGGAATAGTGGTACACCGCTCGCTGAGCCACACTATATAGCATTCTGTTTACTGTTCTGTGTCTGCTGGGAATAGTGGTACACCGCTCGCTCAGCCACACTATATAGCATTCTGTTTACTGTTCTGTGTCTGCTGGGAATAGTGGTACACCGCTCGCTCAGCCAAACTATATAGCATTCTGTTTACTGTTCTGTGTCTGCTGGGAATAGTGGTACACCGCTCGCTCAGCCACACTATATAGCATTCTGTTTACTGTTCTGTGTCTGCTGGGAATAGTAGTACACCGCTCGCTCAGCCACACTATATAGCATTCTGTTTACTGCCACTCTGTGTACCTCGCTCAGCCACATTATATAGCATTCTGTTCACTGTTCTGTGTCTGCTGGGAATAGTGGTACACCGCTCGCTCAGCCACACTATATAGCATTCTGTTTACTGTTCTGTGTCTGCTGGGAATAGTGGTACACCACTCGCTCAGCCACACTATATAGCATTCTGTTTACTGCCACTCTGTGTACCTCGCTCAGCCACATTATATAGCATTCTGTTCACTGTTCTGTGTCTGCTGGGAATAGTGGTACACCGCTCGCTCAGCCACACTATATAGCATTCTGTTTACTGTTCTGTGTCTGCTGGGAATAGTGGTACACCGCTCGCTCAGCCACACTATATAGCATTCTGTTTACTGTTCTGTGTCTGCTGGGAATAGTGGTACACCGCTCGCTCAGCCACACTATATAGCATTCTGTTTACTGTTCTGTGTCTGCTGGGAATAGTAGTACACCGCTCACCCGCCACTGTATAGCATTGTGCTCTGTGTCGCTGCTGGGAATAGTGGTACACCGCTTACCCGTCACTGTATAGCATTGTGCTCTGTGTCGCTGCTGGGAATAGTGGTACTGTATAGCATTTCTGTACTGCCACTGTACTGCTGCCAGTCAGCATGTACTGTAAGGATAAGTGAAATGAGGAAGAAATCCGGTGAAAGAGGGAGGGGCAAGGGAAGAGGTGTTTCCCCTGACGGTTCACGTACAGGCCACAGGGGAGCACCCAAGAAAACCCACTCAATACCGCCCATGTTGTCCAGGACAACAACCCTCACAAATCCAAAAGAACAGGACCAGATAATTACTTGGATGACCTCTCAAGCGTCCAGCAGTGGGTTAAGCACAGGGGAGGACTGGCCAGGGGGGAAGGGGGGAAATTTCCTCCTAGGCTGCCTCTCATTTAATGATTTAGGGCTGGTACAGTGCCTGGTACATGTTTTTGTATAAGGCAATGGAAACCACTAGGCTGGCCAAGGTAAATCAATGCCTAATTACAGAGTAATTAGAGGGTGGGCAAGTTGGTAAATATAAACAGCATGATGCAGAGCAGAGGCTTGCCTGCAGGGTCCGTGGGAAAATATCTGTCTGATTTCGGGTGGAAATTGGTTGAAAGTATCGATCTGAGATGCTGGGAAATCTCGGGCTGATGTGGTCGATCCAGTGCGATAATCACAAACAATAAACGTGGCGGAAACCCTGGCTGTTGTAACTCAACATGTTTTAGGGCCCCCCCCCCCCCATTTGCCAGTGCATTATACTTTACCTGTCACGCTGTCCCTCATGTGTCCTTGCTGTATTTCCCATGTGACTTTTGGCATATAGCACGTGGAGCACGTGTGTGATGTAATTTGGGCCCGGGCTGATGTGAAAATGGGCCTCTACTTTGTGTTTTCCCTCCAGGCCAAAAGGTTTCAGTCCTCCCCTGGTTAAGCAGCACCAGCACATCACGCACGAGGTCCGAGTCCTCAGCCAGTTACAAGGAGCCAGTGGGCACAAAGCTGACACAACCGGCAGCGACACCACGCACACAACTGCCAGATAACCAGTCCGATGAATTACCTCAGGACACAATGGGGTATTCGCAGGAGCTATTCCCAGCCCAACAAACTTCCACCTTTCAAAGGTCAATGGAGGAACAGCCAGAAATGTTGTGCCTGGATTCACAACCGTTAACTGTGGGAAATGCACCGCGCACTGAAATACAAGGCGAGTCCGAGGAGGACTCGGAAACCCAAATCCCAGAGCAATTTGGGCAGGAGGGGTTGCAATTGCAGGAGGTCGGCCGACAAGATCTGGAAGACGACGTTGGAGTGTGCTGCGCAGAGGTTGTTGTGGGGAGCTCTACTCCACGGCGGCGGCCCCCCACAATGACATATGACGAGTTTGAGGAGATGGAAGAGGAGGGTATGGACAATGTGGACAGAGACCCAGATTTTGTTTGTGAACGAGAACATCGCCGTCGTAGCAGCAGCACAGATGAGTCTGTTGAAGAACCCACTGCTGCACGAGTTCGCCTTGTGCCACAAGGTAGGCGGCGCGCAATTTCAGGCACCACAAGCGTGGAAGTTCAAGTGAGAGGCAAAAGAGGAGCAAACAGAAATCGCCAGCAAGGAGGCAGGTGCTCCAAAGTCTGGGCTTTCTTTGAAGACTGCACTGAGGATGTTACCATGGCGATTTGCAAGGTGTGCAAGACCCGCCTGAGCAGGGGGAAAAGTATTAACAACCTCTCCACCACCAGCATGAGCCGCCACATGCTATCCAAACATCCCACTCTGTTGGCAAACGCGTCAGGACAGGGTACCAGCAACAACACTGCCTCCCTTGGGTTCACCAGACTCACCACCAGACCCGCCTCAGCAGCAGCAGTAGCCCAGCCATTGCGTGGTTCACAACATTCACAAACATCAGACGATGCTGACACTGTCACTTTCCGGAGTAGTGCTCTTGAGGTCTCCCAGTGTTCATCAAACACAACAACCAACAGCCCTTCCGTGTGCAGCGCTACGGTTCAGTTGTCTGTGTCGGAGATGTTTGAGCGCAAGAGGAAATTGCCAGCAAATGACCCCCGGGCCGTGGCAGTAACAGCCAGCATGCTGCCATATCGAGTGGTGGAGACAAACAGCTTCAAGGGCATGATGTCAGTGGCCATCCCACGTTACGTGGTTCCCAGCCGCTACCACTTTGCGCGCTCTGCAGTGCCTGAGTTGCATGAGCACGTGGTCAGCAAAATAACCCGAAGCTTGAAGAATGCAAGGTTCACCTCACCACTGACACCTGGACGAGTGCGTTCGGCCAGGGTCGATACATCTCCCTTACCGCGCACTGGGTGAACCTTGTGGAGCCTGGCAGCGATTCCTCACCTGCTACGGCACGGGTGTTGCCCACGCCACAAACAGCTGCACCGCCGTCCCTCCCACTGGATAACAACAGCAGCACCTACCTCTCTGACTCCTTCTCCTCCAACGCATCTCAAAGCTGTACCTCATCCGGAAACGCTAACCCAGCAGCAGTAGGATCGTGGAAGCAGTGCAGCACAGCTGTTGGCTTGGCATGCGTCAGCAAGCGTTGCTGAAGCTAATCTGCCTTGGGGATAAGCAGCACACAGGGGAGGAAATTTGGAGGGGAATAAAGGAACAGACGGGTTTGTGGCTGGCACCGCTGGACCTGAAACCGGGCATGGTTGTGTGTGATAATGGGAGTAATCTCATTCGCGTTTTAAGGTTGGCTAAGCTGACACACATCCCTTGCCTGGCGCACGTGATGAACCTAGTAGTTCAGCGGTTCCTGAGGACATACCCAGGCGTGGCCGATCTTCTGTTGAAGGTGCGTCGAGTGGCCAAACATTGTAGAAATTCCAGTACTGCTTCGGGGGCACTCGCCAAGATGCAGGAGCGCTTCAATCTCCCCCACCATCGCTTGCTGTGTGATGTCCCTACGCACTGGAATTCTACGCTGCACATGCTAGCCCACTTTTGCGAGCAGAAGAGTGCAGTGGTCCAGTACATGACGGCGCAGTACCGAGGCGCATCCGGACAGCTGCCAAGCTTCTGTGGATCCGATTGGACCAACATGTTGGACCTCTGCCAAGTCCTCCAAAATTTTGAGCAATCCACGTTGCTTGTGAGCAGTGACAACTCTTCAGTCAGCATTATCATACCACTGCTGTGTTTACTGAAGAGGTCGATGTTAAAAATCAAGGAAACAGCTGTCATGATGCAACTGGGGGAATCTGAAGGAGAAAACGATCAGCGTGATGGTACCAACATAAGGCCATCCGCCTCAGGGAACGCTGGCCCCAGCAGCTATGACGAAGAAGAGGAGGAGGAACAGCTGGAGTTGGAGCAGGAATTTCATGCCACCACTGATGAGGGCCAGAGCGGTGCACGTTGGACTTCCACAATTCAACGCGAATGGTCAGCAGAAGCAGACCAGGAGGAAGGTGACGACTATGATGCATCACAACAACTATCACAACGCTCACAAGAGGATGATGAGGATTCTGGTAGGACTCTGGCACACATGGCTCAATTCATGCTAGACTGCATTGAACGTGACCCACGCATTGTGCGCATTCTGGACAACACCAATTACTGGGTTTATACCCTTCTGGATCCACGGTACAAACACAATGTTCCAAAACTGCTTGAAGAAAGAGTCAGACAGGTCAAAATGGAAGAATACCAGCAGGCCCTTGTGGAGACTTTAGAGAGGAGATTGACATCCTCCCCCTCCTCTAGCCAGTTGTACGCAGACAGACTGACTTCCGTAACCCAGGACGACCAGGAGGGCAGCAAACAACGCAAGCCGCAGCTAGTACCCAAAAGGGAACGGTATCGGCAGTGTCCTTGGAGTGGGAAAATTTTCTGACACCCATGCAGCAGCAGCCCACTGAACAGCAAGCGTGCAGATCCACCTCCAACACCGATCGCCTGGAGAAGATGGTCAAGGACTACATGTCAGATGACGTAGCTGTGTCGAACAATCCATCTGCACCCTTCAACTATTGGGTATCGAAGCTAGACACCTGGCACGAACTGGCAATGTACGCAATAGAGGTGCTGGCTTGCCCGGCAGCCAGCGTTATGTCGGAACACTGTTTCAGTGCTGCCGGAGGCATCGTCACAGATCGGCGTATCCGCCTCTCTACAGAAAATGCAGACCGTCTGACTCAAATTAAAATGAATCAATCCTGGATTGGAAATGACTACGCAACACTCCAGGACCCCAACCAAGTAACATGACCAATGAACATCTGGGATGGTGTAGCGTTTCCGGTCCCTGTTTATTGAACCTCTCATCTGTATTACATTTATGACTGCATGGCGGCAAAAAGCATTGCTGCTATATCCGCACGCTTTTTGTCCTCATGCAAGGCCTGGGTTGTTGTGTCTCAAAAACCGTGGCCTTCTCCTCCTGCGCCTGCTCCTGTTCCATCACGTCTGCTGCTGCTGGGTTAGCGTTGCCGCGTGGTCCCTGTTTATTGAACCACTTATCTTTATTACATTTATGACTGCATGGCGGTACAAAGCATGCTATCCGCACGCTTCTTGCCCTCATGCAAGGCCTGGGTTGTTGTGTCTCACAAAGCGTGGCCTTCTCCTCCTGCGCCTGCTCCTGTTCCATCACGTCTGCTGCTGCTGGGTTAGCGTTGCCGCGTGGTCCCTGTTTATTGAACCACTTATCTTTATTACATTTATGACTGCATGGCGGTACAAAGCATGCTATCCGCACGCTTCTTGCCCTCATGCAAGGCCTGGGTTGTTGTGTCACACAAAGCGTGGCCTTCTCCTCCTGCGCCTCCTCCTGTTCCATCACGTCTGCTGCTGCTGCTGGGTTAGCGTTGCCGCGTGGTCCCTGTTTATTGAACCACTTATCTTTATTACATTTATGACTGCATGGCGGTAAAAAGCATGCTATCCGCACGCTTTTTGTCCTCATGCAAGGCCTGGGTTGTTGTGTCACAAAGCGTGGCCTTCTCCTCCTGCGCCACCCTCCTCTTGTTCCATCACGTGTGCTGCTGCTGGGTTAGCGTTACCGGTCCCTTTTCCTGGAACCTCTTATATGTATTACATTTATGACTGCATGCCGACAAAAAACATGTTACCTGTGCAAAGAAAACAGACATTTCCCGCATTTAAAAGACAGTTTTCCCTTTGAAACTTTAAAATCGATTTTCTCAAAAACTATAAGCTCTTTTTGCTAATTTTTTTTTCCTCTTGAACCCACTCCCAAGGTGCACATACCCTGCAAATTTGGGGTATGTAGCATGTAAGGAGGCTTTACAAAGCACGAAAGTTCGGGTCCCCATTGACTTCCATTATGTTCGGAGTTCGGGTCGAACACCCGAACATCGCGGCCATGTTCGGCCTGTTCGGCCTGAACCCGAACATCTAGATGTTCGCCCAACACTAATACTAACATGCGTTGCGTTAGGGGCACGTTATGCGACCTTAACGCCGCATGAAACGCAACGTCTTAGTGTGAAAGAGCCCTAACCGCTTCTTCCGAGGCTTAGATGTGCATGCTGTGCTGGATACATGCTAGTAAAAAGTGATGCATAAAAAACCTGCCTATCAACAGTCAAGCTGTAACAGTGTCTTAGCGTGTTGGCTAAGACTAGATAAAAGGAATCAGGCGTGCAGGTATATGGCACAACCCCTTTAAATGTTACCCAGTAAAGGAGTCCCTGCCATAGAAACGTACAAAACGGATGAGTGCTAACGAGACTTCTCATAGCCTGGCTTTCTTACTAGCCTGTGAAGACAGCACGATAGTGACATCTGCTGGCAAGTGGAAGCCATAACTACATAAAGCAAGCCTATGCATTTTCTAAACAAATTTCTTGCAAAAAGGTAAGGTGTACAGCAAGGATGGAGAGAGGGCGAGAAGCGGAGAGTGCAACAGTGACGTGACGTGTGTTAAGGGGTGACACGTGACAAAAGAAATGAAGTTATGGAGCACTATCCTTTAAAGGATACCTGAAGTGACATGTGACATGATGAGATAGACATGTGTATGTACAGTGCCTGGCATACAAATAACTATGCTGTGTTCCTTTTTTTCTTTCTCTGCCTGAAAGAGTTAAATAGCAGGTATGTAAGTGGCTGACTCAGTCCTGACTCAGACAGGAAGTGACTACAGTGTGACCCTCACTGATAAGAAATTCAAACTATAAAACACTTTCCTAGCAGAAAATGGCTTCTGAGAGCAAGAAAGAGGTAAAAAGGGGAATTTCTTATCAGTGAGGGTCACACTGTAGTCACTTCCTGTCTGAGTCAGGACTGAGTCAGCCACTTACATACCTGATATTTAACTCTTTCAGGAAGAGAAAGAAAAAAAGGAACACTGAATAGTTATTTGTGCGCTAGGCACTGTACATACACATGTCTATCTCATCATGTCACATGTCACTTCGGGTATCCTTTAAATAGAGGAGGCTGTGCAAAGTGTAAAAATACGAGTAAGGAGGCGGACGCCACTGGAAAGGATCCCCCATGGATAACAACGGGAAAGTTTCTAAGAGCAAAGAACAAGAGGGACAGTGGGATGCCTGTGCAGAGGAACACAGCCATGGACACAAATAATTCAACTGTATATTACCTTTGTATTCAAAGTAATAAAAAATGGGGAGCCTGTGAATAGGTCCACCATCAAATGGTGGTGGAGACATTCGCATTGGCCCCAGGTGACCACGCCCACTCTCCAACACCACTGCCTCCAACGGCGCCGCATGGGGGGGGGGGGGGGGAGGTTCAGCCGGGGTTATTTTTCTGATTTTCAAAAACATAAAGAACAGTGCCATGACTGTAATTGGTCTGCAAATAAATGCAAGCAGAGTAAAAAAAGGAAGGCAAGCAGCCATTAGATACCAAGAGGTCAGGATCATGGATCCAAAAAACAGGCAAGATCCATGTGATCGTTAAACCCCAAAGGGGCCTGTGGCATCTGTTTGCAGGATCCACTGCGCCTCCCGTTTCAACAAGAGCTTGTGTCTGTTACCATCTCTGCGAGGCAGGTTACATTGGTCAATAAGGTGAGATCCTTCTCTCTGCTTCCATGCATTGATCGAAATCGTTCAACCAGTCTACAACGACCTTTGTCAGAGGGAAGGGAACGTACATGTTCAGGGATGCCAATATAAAGTCTCTGGCGAGGACTTATCTGCTAAGTACGATTACGCAAAATTACACGTAAACCTTCGCAATTACGCATACACGTCATTACATATTCGTAATTCAATTGACTTTGTGCAATCATTTGTAATTACGCATGAATTTACGTGTAATTTTGTACCCACTTTGGCAGTGAATAGCAAAGTCCCCATACACGCCATTGCTACCAACATTGCAACATATGTTAAGAAGAATAGTGGGTACAAGTTACAAAAAGAATTTTTCAAAAAGACTTTGTAGTTTTTGAGAAAATAGATTTAAAAATGCACAGAAAAATGGTTTTTTAAACCTAGAAAAATGACAGTTTAAAAAACACTTTTTGTGTATTTTTAAAATAGATTTTCTCAAAAATGACAAAGTCTTTTTGAACAATTCTTTTTGTAACTTGTAACCGCTATTCTTCTTAAGATATGTAGCAATTTTGGTAGCAATGGAATGTATGAGGCCTTTGCTATTAACCATCAAAGTCGGTACAAAATTACTCGTAAATGCATGCGTAATTACACACGGGAACAATTAACTATGAAATTGCTTACACTGTTCCCCTGAAATTATGTAATTATAATTACAATGCGTAATTGCGTATTATGATGTGTAATTATCCATGGCCGTAATTTCTGCTCCTCAGCCGGCCGGCCCGCCCGCCTCCTGGCCCCTGCATCCTGTCCCAATGCTGTGTCAGTGGAGTGTAATGACCTAATTACGATTACGCAAAATTTCGATTATGGCCGTAACCGAAATTTTGTAAATTTCACGAAAGTATGTGTTTATGGGCAATTTCATAATTACGATCGTTTACATAACGCAAACAAATCAAATTCTGTGCTTAACAGGGAAGTTCTCAAAATCGGGTTCCAGTCCAGAGCCTCCTGATGCATTTAAAACGACAGCACTTGCAGGGACCTTTGCATCATGAGATATTGCACGGCCCAAAACCAAGTGTCTCAACATGATCGCTAAGTGCACCATGGAAAAGAGCACCTGTCTTAGACGTAGTCTAGTTTAGTCATTACCTAAATGTGCATAATTACTATTAGAACAGAAATTACGTTCGTTTTCGTAACTAAAATAACTTTGTTTCTATAGAAAACATAAAATTACGAAATTTCATGTTAAACACGAAATTACAAAACCTAAATTTCTCTCACGGTATTAAGAATTACGGTTTGTATGGCAATTACGAAATTACGAATTTGTTTCATAGCGGCAAAATTCGCATTCATAATTAAGGAAACATGGAATTACGAACATTTTGGCTCAACACTAGTCAGTGCAGGACATGCGCAGTAGCACAAAAGCACTGACACACGGACATGGGTCACAGGGACACTTGTACTTTATTAGGTAGGATTAAGGTGTAGCAGAGATGACATGTGACGTGATGAGATAGATGTGTGTATATACAGTGGCAAGTATACAGACACCTATGCTGGGCTCCTTTCCTTTTTTCCCTGCCTGAAAGAGTCAATATCCAGTTTTTCTCTAGTCGGTACCCAGTCCGGCTATAACAGACCGTCACTGATAACAAATGACTCACTGCTAACAAATTACAGCTATACAACACTTTCCTAAGCAGAGAACTGGGCTTTTGACTGCAAGGAATAGATAAAAAGGTCAATAGTTCTAATATTTTCACTCTGGGATGTTTGATGCTACATACACACTTGAGATAAAATTATTTAGAAAAGGCAAGATCACAGACCAATTTTACCCCCTTCCATGTAGTATGAGAGCCATACTCTACACAGTCTATTCTATGGAGCTGAACTCCCCATCAGACAGAGATCTTACCCCCATCCATGTAGTATGAGAGCCACACCTACACAGTCTATTCTATGGAGCTGCACTCCCCATCACACAGAGATCTTACCCCCTTCCATGTAGTATGAGAGCCACACCTACACAGTCTATTCTATGGAGCTGCACTCCCCATCAGACAGAAATCTTACCCCCTTCCATGTAGTATGAGAGCCATACCTACACAGTCTATTCTATGGAGCTGCACTCCTTATCAGACAGAAATCTTACCCCCTTCCATGTAGTATGAGAGCCACACCTACACAGTCTTTTCTATGGAGCTGCACTCCCCATCAGACAGAAATCTTACCCCCTTCCATGTAGTATGAGAGCCACACCTACACAGTCTATTCTATGGAGCTGAACTCCCCATCAGACAGAAATCTTACCCCCTTCCATGTAGTATGAGAGCCACACCTACACAGTCTATTCTATGGAGCTGCACTCCCCATCAGACAGAAATCTTACCCCCTTCCATGTAGTATGAGAGCCACACCTACACAGTCTATTCTATGGAGCTGCACTCCCCATCAGACAGGAATCTTACCCCCATTCCATGTAGTATAAGGGCCATACCTACAAAGTCTATTCTATGGAGCTGCACTCCCCATCAGACAGAAATCTTACCCCCTTCCATGTAGTATGAGAGCCATACTCTACACAGTCTTTTCTATGGAGCTGAGCTCCCCATCAGATAGAAATCTTACCCCCTTCCATGTAGTATGAGAGCCACACCTACACAGTCTATTCTATGGAGCTGCACTCCCCATCAGACAGAAATCTTACCCCCTTCCATGTAGTATGAGAGCCACACCTACACAGTCTATTCTATGGAGCTGAACTCCCCATCAGACAGAAATCTTACCCCCTTCCATGTAGTATGAGAGCCACACCTACACAGTCTATTCTATGGAGCTGCACTCCCCATCAGACAGAAATCTTACCCCCTTCCATGTAGTATGAGAGCCATACTCTACACAGTCTATTCTATGGAGCTGAACTCCCCATCAGACAGAGATCTTACCCCCATCCATGTAGTATGAGAGCCATACCTACACAGTCTATTCTATGGAGCTGCACTCCCCATCAGACAGAAATCTTACCCCCTTCCATGTAGTATGAGAGCCATACTCTACACAGTCTTTTCTATGGAGCTGAGCTCCCCATCAGATAGAAATCTTACCCCCTTCCATGTAGTATGAGAGCCACACCTACACAGTCTATTCTATGGAGCTGAGCTCCCCGTCAGACAGAAATCTTACCCCCTTCCATGTAGTATGAGAGCCATACTCTACACAGTCTATTCTATGGAGCTGCACTCCCCATCAGACAGAAATCTTACCCCCTTCCATGTAGTATGAGAGCCACACCTACACAGTCTATTCTATGGAGCTGCACTCCCTATCAGATAGAAATCTTACCACCCTCCATGTAGTATGAGAGCCATACTCTACACAGTCTATTCTATGGAGCTGCACTCCCCATCAGACAGAAATCTTACCCCCTTCCATGTAGTATGAGAGCCACACCTACACAGTCTATTCTATGGAGCTGCACTCCCCATCAGACAGAAATCTTACCCCCTTCCATGTAGTATGAGAGCCACACCTACACAGTCTATTCTATGGAGCTGCACTCCCCATCAGATAGAAATCTTACCCCCTTCCATGTAGTATGAGAGCCACACCTACACAGTCTATTCTATGGAGCTGCACTCCCCATCAGACAGAGATCTTACCTCCTTCCATGTAGTATGAGAGCCACACCTACACAGTCTATTCTATGGAGCTGCACTCCCCATCAGACAGAAATCTTATCCCCTTCCATGTAGTATGAGAGCCATACTCTACACAGTCTATTCTATGGAGCTGCACTCCCCATCAGACAGAAATCTTACCCCCTTCCATGTAGTATGAGAGCCATACTCTACACAGTCTATTCTATGGAGCTGCACTCCCCATCAGACAGAAATCTTACCCCCTTCCATGTAGTATGAGAGCCACACCTACACAGTCTATTTATGGAGCTGCACTCCCCATCAGACAGAAATCTTACCCCCTTCCATGTAGTATGAGAGCCACACCTACACAGTCTATTCTATGGAGCTGCACTCCCCATCAGACAGAAATCTTACCCCCTTCCATGTAGTATGAGAGCCATACCTACACAGTCTATTCTATGGAGCTGCACTCCCTATCAGACAGAAATCTTACCCCCTTCCATGTAGTATGAGAGCCACACCTACACAGTCTATTCTATGGAGCTGCACTCCCCATCAGACAGAAATCTTACCCCCTTCCATGTAGTATGAGAGCCACACCTACACAGTCTATTCTATGGAGCTGCACTCCCCATCAGACAGAAATCTTATCCCCTTCCATGTAGTATGAGAGCCACACCTACACAGTCTATTCTATGGAGCTGCACTCCCCATCAGACAGAAATCTTACCCCCTTCCATGTAGTATGAGAGCCACACCTACACAGTCTATTCTATGGAGCTGCACTCCCCATCAGACAGAAATCTTACCCCCTTCCATGTAGTATGAGAGCCATACGCTACACAGTCTATTCTATGGAGCTGCACTCCCCATCAGACAGAAATCTTACCCCCTTCCATGTAGTATGAGAGCCATACCTACACAGTCTATTCTATGGAGCTGCACTCCCCATCAGACAGAGATCTTACCCCCTTCCATGTAGTATGAGAGCCATACCTACACAGTCTATTCTATGGAGCTGAGCTCCCCAATCAGACAGAAATCTTACCCCCTTCCATGTAGTATGAGAGCCATACCTACACAGTCTATTCTATGGAGCTGCACTCCCCATCAGACAGAAATCTTACCCCCTTCCATGTAGTATGAGAGCCACACCTACACAGTCTATTCTATGGAGCTGCACTCCCCATCAGACAGAAATCTTACCCCCTTCCATGTAGTATGAGAGCCATACCCACACAGTCTATTCTATGGAGCTGCACTCCCCATCAGACAGAGATCTTACCCCCTTCCATGTAGTATGAGAGCCACACCTACACAGTCTATTCTATGGAGCTGAACTCCCCATCAGACAGAAATCTTACCCCCTTCCATGTAGTATGAGAGCCACACCCACACAGTCTATTCTATGGAGCTGCACTCCCCATCAGACAGAAATCTTACCCCCTTCCATGTAGTATGAGAGACACACCTACACAGTCTATTCTATGGAGCTGAACTCCCCATCAGACAGAAATCTTACCCCCTTCCATGTAGTATGAGAGCCACACCCACACAGTCTATTCTATGGAGCTGCACTCCCCATCAGACAGAAATCTTACCCCCTTCCATGTAGTATGAGAGCCACACCCACACAGTCTATTCTATGGAGCTGCACTCCCCATCAGACAGAAATCTTACCCCCTTCCATGTAGTATGAGAGCCACACCCACACAGTCTATTCTATGGAGCTGCACTCCCCATCAGACAGAAATCTTACCCCCTTCCATGTAGTATGAGAGCCACACCTACACAGTCTATTCTATGGAACTGCACTCCCCATCAGACATAAATCTTACCCCCTTCCATGTAGTATGAGAGCCATACTCTACACAGTCTATTCTATGGAGCTGAACTCCCCATCAGACTGAAATCTTACCCCCTTCCATGTAGTATGAGAGCCACACCTACACAGTCTATTCTATGGAGCTGAACTCCCCGTCAGATAAAAGTCTTTGCAAGATGCTGCACACACAGATGCTGTACACATGCAACAGATCAGTATCTGCAAAAGATCCATTCCTGCAAAATGCACTGAGGCCTGGAACCCACTAGAGCCATTTTTTGAGCGTTGAGGGAGTGCTTTAAATCGCTAGCGCTTTCCCTAAATGCTCTGCCAATGTAAAGAAAACGTAACAAACCCCACAGTAGCGATTGCGATTAGCAAAATCGCAATCGCAGGACATGCAGCATTTTGGGAGCGTTTTCGCTTCAATGTAATGTACTGAAGCGCAGGCAAATCGCTCATGAATCGCTACACATAGCGATTTGAGTGTGATTGCAAACTGTAAATAAAATTCTGATACATTGAAAGGATCAATCAGAATTAAAATCACTAATCGCAAATCGCTACACAATCGCTGGCAAAAAGCTTACACTTTTTAAAATCGATCCTAAAAGCGCAGGAAAACGCTCATGAAATCGCTTACAAATCACTTATTAAAAACGCTAGCGATTGTGCTAGCGATTTGCGATTTGTAATGGGTTCCAGGCCTCACAGTCTATGATATCTGCAGATCCTCATACACACCTTGTTTAACATACATTCATCTGCAGATCAGACAATCATCTGCAGTTCTGAAGATACATCCTGGTGGATCTGATCTGCAGATGAATGTCTATTAAACAAGGTGTGTATGAGGATCTGCAGATATCTTGCAAATATTTTTATCTGATGGGGAATTCAGCTCCATAGAATAGACTGTGTAGGTGTGGCTCTCATACTACATGGAAGGGGGTAAGATTTCTGTCTGATGGGGAGTTCAGCTCCATAGAATAGACTGTGTAGGTATGGCTCTCATACTGTAACGAATACATCTCGGAAGGATTGCGGATCTTTGGCCACACCCGCTCCGGTAAGCGTACCTTCTATTGCGGCATGCGGAACTCTGTCAGCATCCTCCCCGCAAGTCCGTGCGGGCACGTCGCGCCAAACTCACCGGCATGTTACTCTGTGTGACTCTGTTTCCCCCACTATAGGGAGTGCACACGCACACCGGCCTCACTTTTATACTATGAAGAAATGTGCCAGCTGACTTGGAGGTCAGCTGACGTCAGGCAGGTCCTTGAGCCTGCTCTGATTGGTTGCAGCTCTGGGAGGTCCTTTATGTCCCAGGCAGTATATAAGAAAGTGTTTGACACTGCAGCTCTGGGAGGTCCTTCATGTCCCAGGCAGTATATAAGGAAGTGTTTGACACTGCAGCTCTGGGAGGTCCTTCGTGTCCCAGGCAGTATATAAGGAAGTGTTTGACACTGGCACTTCGTCTGTGTTTGCGACACCCTGTGTTAGCGCTCAGACCTTAGTCAGTTCCCGGTGTGTGAAGTGCGGCAGGACCCCGTTACTTGCACACGCAGTTAGCCTGATTGATCACATTGTATTTGACTTTTGCCTGTTTCTTGACTATTCTCTCGCCTTCTGATATTGTACTTTGCCTCTCTGATCTCCTGCTGACCTTGGTTCATTTCCGACTCTGATATCCATCTCCTGATTCTGTACCTCACTGCCTGTATCGTTGCTGAACCTATTTCTCTCCGACCTTCCTCTCTTTAGTGACTCGTCTCCCACTGAGGGGTTTCCGTTATAGAGGTTCGCCTCTCTGAGACGCCTAGCCTCTAGTACACCATTACTACTAGAGGCTGAGACTCCTCCACTGCTTCCCTTGGAGGATCTCACACACGGGGTTCTTATTCAGAGCGAACCACACCTCTGAGGAATCGCAGTGTGGTGGATATTTCCACAAAGCTTCTCTCATCTTGAATTGTATTTTTGTGTGTTCATTCCTGTGCTATTACCTGCATTATTTGGTGATTCTGCAGATCACCATATAATCAGTTAGCCTCTGCATTACTAGTGATACTGCAGATCACTAGTGATCAGGGATCCTGAGTCTAACACATTCATTTCACATACTACATGGAAGGGGGTAAAATTGGTCTGTGATCTTGCCTTTTCCAAAGACTTTTATCTCAAGTGTGTATGTAGAATGAGACAGATACTGCAATAGAGCAGAGGCAATAAAATATGAAATTTACTTTGTAAATGTTTATACATAAAATAAAACCATAAATGTCTAAAAAAGTAATTTCTAGGAGTACAGATCCTATTGTATAGCTCATAAGTTCATTTTTACTTCGGATTCACTTTAAGTATTATTATTTAAGGCAATATTTTTCTTTTGGGGGGGGCGGGGGCAATTGTATGTTTATGGGCTGTTCAGTCATTGGCCGAACAGAGGGAATTTTGCCCATTTTCAGGTCAATGCTTTCCCACCCAACTGTCCCCCTGGGCCATACTTCTTTGTTCTCGCCTAAGCCGGCCACATGGTGAACGTTACTGCTGAGATCAAATGAATCCTGCTAAGCAAGGCTGAGCCCCGGGTTCCTGCATCACAGTCAGGCTTCTTTTTTTATCTCATCTAGAGATGTCGCGAACGGTTCCCGAACCGTTCACCGGTGAACATCTCTGCATTACTGGGCCTTCTACTACTTCCGGGTCGCTAAGGCCCGGTTCACACTTGCGGTGGCCCTCCGGAATCGCCGTGCCGGAGCCGCACCGCTTGCAGAACGGACGGAACGGACGCACGGCATAGCAATGAAAGCCTATGCATCCGTTCACATGCGTCCGTTCTGCCAAACCGGAGCCGGACCGGATCCGGGCCGGATCCGGACTCCGGCCTCCGTTCCAACATGCGCTATTTTTTCATCCGGCTCCTCCGGCAGCCGTATCCGGGGCGGAGCCGGACTGCACCATCCGGCCAATACAAACCAATGGGAACCGGAGAGCGCACAACACACTGGCTGAGAAATCCGGATGTTCTACCCCACTTCCTATGGGGATTGTTGCGGCGATATTGGATGGGGACACATGGGCAAGCATTTTGGAGTGGAGCAGCACAGCTGGATCCGGATCCGGAGATGTTGGCAGCATGTCGGAGGTGGAGGTGAGTGCTAAACAGCAGAGGGCCTGATTCCACAGGTCCCCCTTCTGCTGACCTCCCAGACCCCAACTTTTTTTTTGTTTTTAACGAACTTTTGCCAAACGGATCCGGATCGCATCCTGATGGACACCTGATACAACCTGACCGGATCCGGTTCCGATCCGGATCCGGTCCGGATCCGGTCAGGTCATCCGGTCCGTTTGGCAAACAACCGCTAATGTGAACCGGGCCTAAGACCTGGACTAGTATGCCTGCCCTGCCCGGCGGAGTGCGTCCTAGATTGCGCTTCTGTTGCCGGGCACTTTCTGCGCATGTGCGTGACGTCATGAACGACGTCACGCTCATGCGCAGAGAGTGCCCGGCAACAGGAGCGCGATCTAGGACGTGCTCTGCCGGGCAGCGCTGTCACGGTCACTTACCTGTCTGGACGAGGCGGCTGGCACTTATGGATGCTGCAGGTGTCCTGGTGCATGCTGGTGGGTCCCTCACGGTTCCTGGCAGGGTGCACACTGGGCTCCGTGTGTGGCAGTTGAGACATCGGCGCTCGGCGACGCTGGTGTGATACTGTGCGCATGCGCGCCCGAAGGGCCGCCTGTTCATGCATCATTTATGGGCTTATGCGTGCGTTTGTTCGGCGTGATTGCGTCTGGTTGTCCGCGTCATCGCGTACGGACGTACGCGTCATAGCGTGCCTCCGTCACGTCATCGCATGCACCTGATGCGTCATTGCGTGCGGACGTACGCGTTTTCCCGCCAAACGGCCTATTTAAGTCTGGAGAATGCCATCATTCAGTGCTGTAGTATTGCAGCTAGTTTGGTGTGTGTTCCCGTGCGTGATCTTTGTATCTGCCTGTTTCTGATCTCATGTTGCTGACCCTGGCCTGGCTGACTTCCCGACTTGCTACCAACTCCTGCTACGTACGACTGCCCGCTCTGTTGCCGACCTCTGCCCGTCTGATTACCCGTCTTGTTGCCGACCTTCTGCCTGTTCACGGATCTGCCTCAGTATCTGCTCCTGCTTGGAATCAAGTCTTGAAACCCGCCTGGAAGCTGAGTCCTTGCACCTCCAGACTCAGCACGCGGGAGCGCTTCGGTTCCTGCCTGGTTTCACCATTGGATCTGCTAGCGCTCCTGCCCCGTACTAGCTGTGGAACTCTGTTCCCAATCCAGGGTACTAGGCTAGTAAGTTGCAAGAGTTGCTGCCCTCGGCACATCGGTCTCTAGCTCCTAAGGTACGTCACAAAAATACTACAGCCAAAGATGGAGACCGCTGAGGCAGCAAACATACTAAGTACCTTATGCAACCAAGTTACCGCACTAACGGAGGCCATTAAGGAACTACAAGCTGGTCATGTTCAACTTGAAGGCCGGATTAATACAATGCGTGCTGGGGAATCTCCGTCACTTCCTGCTCCTGCACCTCCAGCAGTTCCAGCACCTGCTCCTGTGGAGCCGGTCCCCGTGATCCCTGCAGTAAACCCGGAACCTCGAGTACCTACGCAAGAACGCTTCACAGGGGACCGTTCCAAATTCCGCTCCTTCCGCCATGCATGTCAGCTCTACTTTGCACTACAACCTCGCACTTTTTCTAACGAAGAAACAAAAGTAGGATTCATCATCTCCTTACTACAGGAAGAGCCACAGTCATGGGCCCACAGGTTGATGGAGCAAAAACACCAGTGTTTAAATTCTATTGAGCAATTCTTCACTTCTATGGCAGTTTTGTATGACGATCCCCAGCGTAGTGTTACAGCTGAAATTGCCATCCGCAACCTAAGACAAGGCCGTAAACCAGTGGAGGAGTACACTACTGAATTCAAACGTTGGGCATCAGATACCGACTGGAATGAATCAGCCCTGAAACATCAATATCGCCTGGGATTATCAGAGTATCTGAAAGATGAACTGGTTCGAGTGGGAGTACCCATTACCTTGGACGAGTTGATTACAACTGCCATTCAGATAGACCGACGTTTTCGGGAACGTCAACTGGAGAAATCAATGCCCTGCTCTGCCCGTACTTCTTGGCTTCCTGTAAATCAGTCACCCTCTCCGACCTCTGCTTCCACTGATGATCAACCTGAGCCCATGCAACTCGGAGTCATGCGTGCCCCATTAACCAATGAAGAGAGAACCCGCAGACGTCAGGGAAATCTATGCTTTTACTGCGGAAATCCGGGACATTTCTTGAGGAATTGTCCAGTTCGTCCAGCGGGTAAGGAGTATCTTCAGAAAGCTCAAACTCCACCCAAGTACACCCCATCCACGGTTCACACTCATTTTAATATCTCTATTCTCTTTCAGTTTCCCGGAAGAACCCTTAAGACTTCTGCCATAATAGACTCTGGAGCCTGCAGCTGCTTCATGGATAAAGCATTCGCTACAACTCATCAAATTCCAGTGCAATCCCGAAAAGAGTTATTACACATACACCTAGCAGATGGGTCCTCCATCAGCTCTGGACCTGTAAACACTGAGACTCTGCCATTACTCACTTCCACCTCTGAAGATCATCAAGAATGGCTTAAATTTGATCTAGTGTCTTCCCCAGTATATCCTATTATTCTGGGCCTACCTTGGCTCCGGGCTCACAATCCAGCTATCAACTGGGCCACAGAAGAAATCAAGTTCACCTCCACCTACTGTAATATTTGTTGTTTTCAGCAAGCCTCAGAAGCATCTGGCCCGTTACTTTGTACCTCTACCTTGGCAGATGAAGTCCCAGTACAATATCACGACTATCTTGATGTATTTGACAAAAAAGGGGCTGATCAACTTCCTCCACACCGACCATACGATTGCCCAATTGATCTAATAGAAGGTGCTACCATACCTTTTGGAAGGATGTTTCCACTCTCAGATCCCGAACAGGAGGTACTGAAGCAATATATTCAGGAAAACTTGAAGAAAGGATTTATTAGGCCTTCAGTCTCTCCTGCTGGAGCTGGAATATTTTTGGTCCAAAAGAAAGATGGCACACTAAGACCATGTATTGACTATCGGGCCTTGAATAAAGTTACGATTAAGAATCGCTACCAGTGGTGCTCAGCAGAGCTCGAATATTCGAGTAGCTCGAATATTCGAGCTCTTTTCCAGCTATTCGAGCTCGGTATTCGAGCTCCGAATAGCTGTAGCTATTCGAATGGGCTATTCGCGTACACTCGAATAGCCCATTCACTATTCGAGCTATTCGAGCAAACGGCGCTATTCGAGCTCGGCACCGAGCTCGAATAGCGTCATAGCCCAGATTGATGTCCTTAGAGCCAATAAGAGGGCTCCCAGGCCCTCTGACGGCAGCCAATCACAGAGGGGGACCCTGGCCAGCCCCTACCCTATAAATAGCGGCCGCCATGTTACGTTTCTCTGTCCTTGCCTGAGACTTGCATAGAGAGAGAGTTGCTCCTTTGTGCTTTGGCTTAGCAAGAGCTTTATTGTGGTCATTTACCTAGCGTTTTTGCTCACATACACCTCCTATACACACCTATATTGTTGTTAGTTAGTTAGACATTGTATTTTAGTTAGTAGCTTTTGTGTTACATAGAGACAGGCCAGCTGCTGCAGGCTTACAGCTTTAGGCCTCAGGGCCTTGCCTGTGTGGGCAGCTGTCCTCCTGTCCTCTGTTTATTTCTCTCTATTCTATACCAGTATTTCTGCTGTCCTTTACTACTGATTTATTAGTATTGTAGTTATATACTGTAACTGTACTAGGACACTCACTGTCACTGTTCATAGGCTACTAGCTGCTCCTGCGTGTGTGCACTCACTGTCTGTGTACACACTACACACACTCTATTTCCTTCTGATAACTGATTGATTATTGTAATTGAATATTGTAATTAGTTAGTTGTACTCACTGTTACTACTTACTGTACTAGGAGTCTAGGACACTCAGTCACTGTTCATAGGCTACTAGCTCCTGCGTGTGTGCACTCACTGTCTGTGTACACACTACACACACTCTATTTCCTTCTGATAACTGATTGATTATTGTAATTAGTTAGTTGTACTTACTGTTACTACTTACTGTACTAGGAGTCTAGGACACTCAGTCACTGTTCATAGGCTACTAGCTCCTGCGTGTGTGCACTCACTGTCTGTGTACACACACTACACACACTCTATTTCCTTCTGATAACTGATTGCTTATTGTAATTAGTTAGTTGTACTTACTGTTACTACTTACTCTTACTGTACTAGGAGTCTAGGACACTCAGTCACTGTTCATAGGCTACTAGCTCCTGCGTGTGTGCACTCAGTGTCTGTGTACACACACTACACACACTCTATTTCCTTCTGATAACTGATTGCTTATTGTAATTAGTTAGTTGTACTTACTGTTACTACTTACTCTTACTGTACTAGGAGTCTAGGACACTCAGTCACTGTTCATAGGCTACTAGCTCCTGCGTGTGTGCACTCACTGTCTGTGTACACACACTACACACACTCTATTTCCTTCTGATAACTGATTGCTTATTGTAATTAGTTAGTTGTACTTACTGTTACTACTTACTCTTACTGTACTAGGAGTCTAGGACACTCAGTCACTGTTCATAGGCTACTAGCTCCTGCGTGTGTGCACTCACTGTCTGTGTACACACACTACACACACTCTATTTCCTTCTGATAACTGATTGCTTATTGTAATTAGTTAGTTGTACTTACTGTTACTACTTACTCTTACTGTACTAGGAGTCTAGGACACTCAGTCACTGTTCATAGGCTACTAGCTCCTGCGTGTGTGCACTCACTGTCTGTGTACACACACTACACACACTCTATTTCCTTCTGATAACTGATTGCTTATTGTAATTAGTTAGTTGTACTTACTGTTACTACTTACTCTTACTGTACTAGGAGTCTAGGACACTCAGTCACTGTTCATAGGCTACTAGCTCCTGCGTGTGTGCACTCACTGTCTGTGTACACACACTACACACACTCTATTTCCTTCTGATAACTGATTGATTATTGTAATTAGTTAGTTGTACTTACTGTTACTACTTACTCTTACTGTACTAGGAGTCTAGGACACTCAGTCACTGTTCATAGGCTACTAGCTCCTGCGTGTGTGCACTCACTGTCTGTGTACACACACTACACACACTCTATTTCCTTCTGATAACTGATTGCTTATTGTAATTAGTTAGTTGTACTTACTGACTGTTACTACTTACTTACTTACTGTACTAGGGACACTCACTCAGTCACTGTTCATAGGCTAGCTCCTGCGCGTGTTTGCGCGTGCGTGCACTCACTGTCTGTAGTGTACACACACTAAATTTACTTGTGATTACTACTGATTATTGTAACTGCTAGTTGTACTTCCTGACTGTTACTACTTACTTACTGTACTAGGGACACTCACTCAGTCACCTCACCCACCAACCCACTCCATTAAAGTACCCCACTTTTCACCCGCCCTTTTAAAAAACGTTTGTCTATACGCCCAAAACATCGAAGATGTCTGGAAGTGGCAGCCAGCGCGGTTTGGGCAAGGGGAAGGGCAGCAAGGGAATCAGGAGGAGAGGGAGCAGCATTGTGGCAAGCCGCGGGCGCGGGCGCGCCACCATGCACAGTTCCGCAGCAGCAGCGTCAGTGGCTAACATTCCTCCCATAGCCACTGGCCGTGGACGCCTTGGGCGCCGCCCAGCAGGAGCATCTGCAACTCACGCTGCAGAGACACAGCAGCAGCAGCGTGTAGCACCTGCTCCGATTTTCCTCCAGCCGGGTCGGAAACGTCCCATTGAGGAAAAGCATGCAGACACTGTGGTGCAACTGATGACGGAGGATGAGCAGCCCGCCATCAGCTCTGCATCCGAGGCCTCCACCCTCACCACCACCCCTGTTCGCAGCAGCCGCCCAGCAGGGCCTGGGGAGGAGGCCAGTTCACCGTCAGTTGGCGACCTGTCATTCAGCAGTCTTTTGACCCCAGGCATCATGAGTCAATTGTCTGCTGTTGTTGGCGATTTTGAGGAGGAGATGCTGATGGGCACTTTGGGGGATGAGGGATTGGACAGCAAGACTGTGGTCGACAGTCAAGCAGCCCATCCATGCATCAGGAGAGGAGTTTGGGGGGTCCTCATCCCAGCAGGACATGTTTCAGGAGGGGGAGGATAATGATGACCCGGTGACAGACAGAGACTGGGTGCCACCACCTCCAGGGGATGTCGTCCTCAGCAGCTCTGAGGAGGAGGAGGAGGATGCTCTTGTGGGCCTTGCAAGGAGGCGCATCATTGCAAGCATTGGCAGCAGCAGTAGGCAGGTCCCACAGCCTGCTGGTGTCTCAGGCTCAGCAGCAGCAGCAGCAGCATCTGCCAGTACCACCACCAGCCGCACCCAAGCCCCCCAAGCCCCCCCCCAACCACCACAGGGAGACAGGTAGCAGCGCTTCCATGCCGTAGGGGGATGTTTCTGTCACCAATCTGGCGATATTTCACCATGCCCACTGTGTACAGCAAGTACGCCACTTGCAACCACTGTCAGCGGAAGTTGAGCAGAGGTGCAGACCCCTTAAAGTTCTGCACCAGCTCGCTCATCAACCACCTTGCTGCGAAACATTTCCACCAGCATCAGGAGTTCCAGAGGCTGAAGGCATCTGGTGCTGGCAGTGGCACCACACCCATCACTGCACAGCCTTCAGCAGCAGCAGCAACAGCAGCCACCCGCCCTCCTGCTCCTCCAGCAGCACCAGCAGGAGTGCGGAAACGCACTGCTCCTCCCCCCTCTGCAACTCCTGCCGCCGACACTGAGGCCTGTTCTGGCAGCCAGTCCTCAGTGGCCTCCTCCGCTGTGTCTGCTGATTCCCGTGCCAGCAAAAGGCCACGCCAGAGCCTTTTGAGCGAGTCCTTCCAGGGGGTGGTTAGGGCTCTGCCTCCCAGCAGCCGTCGCGTGCGGCAGCTGAACGGCTTGCTGGCACGGGCCATGTGCTCCCAACTCCTGCCGTACACGCTCGTGCAGGAGGGGAGCGACATTCGTGCGCTGCTTGCTTGCGCAGCCCCAGACTGGCAGCTCCCCAGCAGACACTTTTTCTCCCGCAAGGCCATTCCTGCACTGCACCGCTTTGTGATGGCCAATGTGGAGCGAGGGCTGGAGCACGCGGTTGGTGAAAGGGTCCACGTCACCATGGACTCCTGGAGCAGCCGCTTCGGGACAGGCCGCTACCTGTCCTTCACTGTCCACTGGGTCAGCTTGGTGGAAGGGGGTGAGGATGGGAGAGCAGCAGCGGGCACAGCAGCAGCAGCAACACAGTGGGTGGTGCCACCCCGCAGGGTCAGGGGAACTGCAGCAGGTTCCTCCGATCCTCTGCCATCCTCCGGCACACCAGGCCAAACCCCCCGCCTCAGCAGCAGCGTGAAGGCCCGCCACTGCCAAGCGCTGCTGCACTTGGTCAGCCTTGGGAAGACCAAGCTGACGGCAACCCATGTGTTGGCCAAACTCCAGGAGCAGGAGATGATTTGGCTGACCCCCAGAGGCCTCAGAGTCGGAGAGGTGGTGGCCGACAATGGGGCCAATCTGGTTGCCGCAATAGACAGGGGAAACCTGACCCACATCCCCTGTCTTGCCCACGTGCTGAACCTGGTGGTGCAGAAGTTCTTGCGCACCTACCAGGGGATGGGCGAACTGCTGGAAACGGCAAGGAACGTTGTGCGTCACTTCCGGCGCTCGGCTGCAGCCTGTGCGAGCCTGGAAGACGTGCAAAAGGAGCTGAATCTGCCACGCCATCGGCTGATCCTTGACGTTCCGACTCGCTGGAACTCCACCCTGGCGATGTTGGAGCGTCTGGTTGAACAGAAGCGCGCTGTCAAACAGTACCTTGCCCTGGCCACTGTTTCCGCCGCTCAGAGAAGGGACAAGACCAGCAACATCCCGTCCATCGTCCCCGATGATGACTGGAGGCACATGCAGCAGGTGTGCTTAGTGCTGGCTCCCTTTCTGCAGGCCACTAACATGGTGAGCAGGGACCATGCTATGGTCTGCGAGTGGGTGCCCCTGGTTTGTCTGCTGAACAGGGCCCTCGATGCTTTGCTGGAACAGGGAGCGGCAGCCTTGGACCAGCAGGAGCGGCAAGCAGCTGCACAGTCCACCTCTGAGGGGGAGGAGGAGGAGGACTTGGTGGAGGTCCCTGACCTTGCTGCTGATGAGGGGGATCAGCACAGTGCAGCTGAGTTGGTGCGGGGGTGGAGAGAGGATGAGGCTGACGAGGCAGAGGAGGAGGATGAGGACAGCAGCACTGCCGTCGATGTGCCACCAGACGTGGCCCGCCTCTTCCCAATGGCAGCGCACATGCTGACGTGCCTGCGCAGAGACCCCAGGGTGATCCAGATGAAGCAGAGGGAGGACATCTGGATCAGCATGATGTTGGACCCACGCCTCAAGGGGAAGTTGAGCCAGTTCCTGCCGCCTGCAGGAGGAGACCCAGCGCAACAAATAAGGAGCTTGCAGCAGGCCCTTGTTGAGCGCTTGAAGGAAGCCTTCCCCCCCAGCCTTCCACCCCCACTGTCCAGCAGCCAGCACAGAGGCAGCAGCAGGTGCCTGCATCCAGCAGCAAGCGCCCCACAGACCTGCTGTCTCTCAGCCACGAGCTCTACAGGACTGTAGAGGCTCCGGCAGCAGTGACTAGAGAGGAGGTGCATGCAGCAGCATCCTTCACCGGTCACAGCCAGCGCCTGACCCGCATGGTGGCTGACTACATGGGGTCCTACAGCGGGCTTGACAGCGATGCCCCTGTTGATCCCATGGAGTATTGGGTCAAGCGCCTGGAGATCTGGAGCGAGCTGGCGCAGTACGCCCTGGAAGTGCTGTCCTGCCCCCCTTCCAGCGTGCTGTCCGAGCGCTGCTTCAGTGCAGCTGGTGGTGTGGTCACCGAGAAACGCTCACGTCTGTCTCACAAGTCTGTGGACAGACTGACGTTTCTCAAGATGAACCAGGCGTGGGTGGAAGGCGAGTTCCTGGCCCCTGTTGTCGGCGAGAGGGGGACATGAACTGGCTAAGAACCATCGTTAATGTGCCTTACCACCCTTTACCACCTCCTGGCTCCTGCTCACTAAGCCAGCCTGGTTCACTTTGACTATTACGTCGCCTGCAGCCACACATTTTACACCTACAGTGGGCTGCTGTGTACTGCCCTTCTGCTGTCTGTCTGTGTTTCCCACTGCCAGGGTACACAGATTTACCTTCTGCTGCCACTCTGCCACCAGCTATTACGTCAAACAATAGCTATATATCTGTGTAATTTGTTTTACAAACAAAACCAAAAAACCATAAAAAAAAAAAAAAGGTTTAATTTTTCTGAGGTGCCCGGGTTGAAAACTGTGTTGTCCCAGTTGTGTATTGGACACGATGTGGGCTGCACGACCGCTGTCTGGGACCTCCTGTTGTGTTCATTTACGGCCTGGTATCACCGCTAGGTACCAGGGCTATTATGTCACGCTGCCTGCCTGCTGCCACACTCACACTACTCCTCCATTCCTCCTGCTGATGCTGCTGTCTGTCTGTGTTTCCCACTGCCAGGGTACACAGATTTACCTTCTGCTGCCACTCTGCCACCAGCTATTACGTCAAACAATAGCTATATATCTGTGTAATTTGTTTTACAAACAAAACCAAAAAAACATAAAAAAAAAAAAAAGGTTTAATTTTTCTGAGGTGCCCGGGTTGAAAACTGTGTTGTCCCAGTTGTGTATTGGACACGATGTGGGCTGCACGACCGCTGTCTGGGACCTCCTGTTGTGTTCATTTACGGCCTGGTATCACCGCTAGGTACCAGGGCTATTATGTCACGCTGCCTGCCTGCTGCCACACTCACACTACTCCTCCATTCCTCCTGCTGATGCTGCTGTCTGTCTGTGTTTCCCAACGCCAGGGTACACAGATTTACCTTCTGCTGCCACTCTGCCACCAGCTATTACGTCAAAAAATAGCTATATCTGTGTAATTGGTTGTAAAACCAAAACTACAAAACCATAAAAAAAAAAAAAAGGTTTAATTTTTCTGAGGTGCCCGGGTTGAAAACTGTGTTGTCCCAGTTGTGTATTGGACACAATGTGGGCTACACGACCGCTGTCTGGGACCTCCTGCCTGCTGTGTTTATTTACAGCCCTGGTATCACCGCTAGGTACCAGGGCTATTATGTCACGCTGCCTGCCTGCTGCCACACTCACACTACTCCTCCTTTCCTCCTGCTGATGCTGCTGTCTGTCTGTGTTTCCCAACGCCAGGGTACACAAATTTAGCTTCTGCTGCCACTCTGCCACCAGCTATTACGTCAAAAAATAGCTATATCTGTGTAATTGGTTGTAAAATCAAAACTACAAAACCATAAAAAAAAAAAAAGGTTTAATTTTTCTGAGGTGCCCGGGTTGAAAACTGTGTTGTCCCAGTTGTGTATTGGACACAATGTGGGCTACACGACCGCTGTCTGGGACCTCCTGCCTGCTGTGTTTATTTACAGCCCTGGTATCACCGCTAGGTACCAGGGCTATTATGTCACGCTGCCTGCCTGCTGCCACACTCACACTACTCCTCCATTCCTCCTGCTGATGCTGCTGTCTGTCTGTGTTTCCCAACGCCAGGGTACACAGATTTACCTTCTGCTGCCACTCTGCCACCAGCTATTACGTCAAAAAATAGCTATATCTGTGTAATTGGTTGTAAAACCAAAACTACAAAACCATAAAAAAAAAAAAAAAAAGGTTTAATTTTTCTGAGGTGCCCGGGTTGAAAACTGTGTTGTCCCAGTTGTGTATTGGACACAATGTGGGCTACACGACCGCTGTCTGGGACCTCCTGCCTGCTGTGTTTATTTACAGCCCTGGTATCACCGCTAGGTACCAGGGCTATTATGTCACGCTGCCTGCCTGCTGCCACACTCACACTACTCCTCCATTCCTCCTGCTGATGCTGCTGTCTGTCTGTGTTTCCCACTGCCAGGGTACACAGAATTAGCTTCTGCTGCCACTCTGCCACCAGCTATTACGTCAAACAATAGCTGCTCACATTACTCCTCCATTCCTCCTGCTGCTGCTGCTGCTGTCTGTCTGTCTGTGTTTCCCAACGCCAGGGTACACAGATTTACCTTCTGCTGCCACTCTGCCACCAGCTATTACGTCAAAAAATAGCTATATCTGTCTGTGTAATTTGTTGTAAAAACAAAACTACAAAACCATAAAAAAAAAAAAGGTTTAATTTTTCTGAGGTGCCCGGGTTGAAAACTGTGTTGTCCCAGTTGTGTATTGGACACAATGTGGGCTGCACGACCGCTGTCTGGGACCTCCTGCCTGCTGTGTTTATTTACAGCCCTGGTATCACCGCTAGGTACCAGGGCTATTATGTCACGCTGCCTGCCTCATTGACTGCCTGCTGCCACACACTCATCCTCCTCCTCCTGCTGCTGAATTTACCTCCTGCTGTCTGTGTGTTTCCACTGCCAGGGAGCACATACAATGGCGCTTCCAACATGCGTGCGCCACCAGCTATTTGTTACGCTCAAAAATAGCTGCATTTCTTTAAAAAAAAAATTTGAAAAGAGAAATAAGTGAAGAAGAAGACGATATAGAAGAAGATGAAGAAGAAGAAGATGAAGAAGAAGAAGATGAAGAAGAAGAAGAAGATGAAGAAGATGAAGAAGATGAAGAAGATGAAGAAGATGAAGATGAAGAAGATGATGAAGAAGAAGATGAAGAAGAAGATGAAGAAGATGAAGATGAAGAAGATGAAGAAGAAGAAGATGAAGAAGATGAAGAAGAAGAAGATGAAGAAGAAGATGAAGATGATGAAGAAGAAGAAGATGAAGAAGATGAAGAAGATGAAGAAGAAGAAGATGATGAAGAAGAAGAAGAAGATGATGAAGAAGAAGATGAAGAAGATGAAGAAGAAGATGAAGAAGATGAAGAAGAAGAAGAAGATGAAGAAGATGAAGATGAAGAAGATGAAGAAGAAGAAGAAGAAGATGAAGAAGAAGATGAAGAAGATGAAGAAGAAGATGAAGAAGATGAAGAAAAAGAAGATGAAGAAGAAGAAGATGATGATGAAGAAGATGAAGAAGAAGAAGAAGAAGAAGAAGACAATATAAAAGAAGAAGAAGATATAGAAGAAGATATAGAAGAAGAAGATATAGAAGAAGAAGAAGAAGAAGATATAGAAGATAAAGAAGAAGAAGAAGAAGTATATACAGTACTGAACAAATTTCTGGACACAACTTCTCTTTTCAACTTTTTTTTTTTAAAGGAACATCCCCACATAATCACTTGCTGTTGTTACTTGGAAAAAAAGAGGTTTCTTGCATCATTCACCCTCAAAACAAGTGTTGGAAGCTATTTAAGGCCATTTCGAATAGTCAGCTCGAATAATGAGCTCGAATACCGACTCGAATAGTGAGCTCGAATTCCGAGGTCGAATTGAATAGTAAAAATTATTCGACTCGAATATTCGACTGATCTCGAATAATTTACTATTCGAATTCGACCTAACTCGAATTTTGAAAAGGGGTATTTGAGCACCACTAATCGCTAACCCCTTCCACTTGTACCAGAACTATTCCAAAAATTACGGGAAGTCACAATATTTATAAAGTTGGATCTTCGAGGTGCCTATAATTTAGTCAGGATGAGAGAAGGAGATGAGTGGAAAACGGCTTTCAGATCACGTTACGGACATTTTGAATATTTAGTGATGCCGTTTGGTCTGTGCAGCGCTCCAGCCACTTTTCAACATTTCATTAACGATATACTCAGGGATTTCCTCGATCAATTCATCATTGTTTACTTGGATGATATTCTTATTTTTTCTACATCTCTGGAGATTCATCGTCATCAGGTTGGTCAAGTGCTCGTACGTCTACGTCTACATAAGTTATATGTGAAAGTGGAAAAATGTGAATTTGAAAAGGAGTCGATTCAGTTTCTGGGATTCATCATTTCCGCCAATGGACTAGTTATGGACCCTCAGAAGATTCAAGCCGTTGTTGATTGGCCAGCTCCAGACAATAAAAAAGCAGTACAAAGATTTATTGGTTTTGCCAATTTTTATCGAAGATTTATTAAGAATTTTTCCGCTACCATTCTTCCAATCACACGACTTACTCGTCAAAATCATCGCTTCTCCTGGACTCAAGAAGCCCAAGTGGCCTTTGATGAATTAAAAAGACATTTCACCACAGCACCTGTACTAAAGCATCCTGATCCTGCCTTGCCCTTCATCTTGGAAGTGGACGCTTCTGAATCCACAGTTGGGGCAATACTTTCTCAGAGACATGGAATCAAGGCCCTCCTTCACCCTGTGTCTTTTTTTTTCCAGGAATCAGAAAGGAACTATGATGTCGGTGAAAGGGAGTTGTTAGCCATCAAAGATGCATTAGAAGAATGGCGTTATTTGTTGGAAGGTGCTTTGCATACTATACTCATATTTACAGATCACAGAAACCTGGAATATCTTAAAACGGCTAGAAGGCTGAATCCTAGACAGGCCAGATGGGCTTTGTTTTTCTCAAGATTTTCATTCCATATTACCTATAGACCTGGGTCGAAGAATACTAAACCCGATGCCCTTTCTCGTATGTTCCCGGATGATCAGCCTCAGGTCAGTCCAGATACAATATTGTCCAACAAAAAATTTTTGATCATGCAACCAGACATTGTAAAACAGTTACAACTAATACCAACAGATATCTCAGAGGAAGTCAAATCTAATCTTGTCCAGAAACAGGATCTTTGGTATCATAATGATAGAATCTTTGTACCTGAAGAAACCCGAGTAGAAGTATTTCAACTCTGCCATGACCACCAACTAGCAGGACACTTCGGATTTTCTAAAACCTTGGATTTACTCCAGAGATACTTTTGGTGGCCAGGGCTCAGGAAGGATTGTAGGATGTATGTATCAACCTGTACTGTTTGTAACCGCTCAAAAGGAACTCACCTCAAGTCTTGGGGTTTGCTGGAACCTTTATCCATTCCTCCAAGACCGTGGCACTCCATATCCATGGACTTTATCACCGAGTTACCTAAATCAAGCAATTGTAACACAATCTTTGTGGTGGTTGACAGACTATCAAAGATGGCACACTTTGTCCCAATGCAAGAGATTCCAACAGCACAAATAACCGCTTCAGCTTTTATTAAGGTAATAGTCCGTCTTCACAGTATACCAGCAGACATCACTTCGGGTAGAGGTGCACAGTTTACTTCTAGGTTTCGGGCGGCCCTCTGCAAGATGCTTAACATTAAACTTTGCCTTTCTTCAGCCTATCATCCACAAACCAACGGCCAAACAGAACGGACTAACCAGACGCTGGAACAGTATTTAAGATGTTTTTCCTCATGTTCTCAGGATAATTGGGTTCAGTTTCTTCCAGTAGCAGAATTTGCCTACAACAACTCCGTTCATTCCTCTACATAAGTCTCCATTTTTTGCCAATTATGGTTTTCACCCATCATTCCTACCAAACTTGGTTGCAGAGACTCCTGTTCCCGCTGCTGGAGAATTCATCAAATTATTACTTCAGAATCATGCGGTTTTACAGAAATCTATGGCATTAGCCCAAGCAACATTTAAGAAGAAGGCAGACGATCAAAGGAGAGGTGACTGATATGGATCCAGGGGACTTGGTCTGGTTATCATCAGTTAATCTCAAACTGTCTTGCCCGTCAAAGAAGTTGGGACCAAAATTCATTGGTCCATTCCCCATCAAGAGGAAGATTGGCCAGGTGGCCTATGAGTTAGAATTACCCAGTCATTTGAAGGTACACCCGGTATTCCATGTATCCCTACTGAAACCTGTTCTCAAGGATCCTTTTCCTGGCCGAATCATGGCCCCTCCTCCACCTATCATAGTTAATGGAGAAGAGGAGTTTGAGGTGGAAACTATTATGGACTCCAGAAGAAGAGGGAGAGGCATTCAATACCTAGTGAAGTGGAAGGACTATGGGCCAGAGAATAACACACGGGAGCCAGCCTGAAACCTACATGCTGATCGTCTGATTAAGGAATTTCATCAAAGATGTCCTGGTAAACCAGCTCCAAAGGGGCATCCGGAGGCTGCCCCTTAGAGGGGGGGTATTGTCACGGTCACTTACCTGTCTGGACGAGGCGGCTGGCACTTACGGATGCTGCAGGTGTCCTGGTGCATGCTGGTGGGTCCCTCACGGGTCCTGGCAGGGTGCACACTGGGCTCCGTGTGTGGCAGTTGAGACATCGGCGCTCGGCGACGCTAGTGTGATACTGTGCGCATGCGCGCCCAAAGGGCCGCCTGTTCATGCATCATTTATGGGCTTATGCGTGCGTTTGTTTGGCGTGATTGCGTCTGGTTGTCCGCGTCATCGCGTACGGACGTACACGTCATAGCGTGCGTCCGTCGCGTCATCGCGTGCACCTGATGCGTCATTGCGTGCGGACGTACGCGTTTTCCCGCCAAACGGCCTATTTAAGTCTGGAGAATGCCATCATTCAGTGCTGTAGTATTGCAGCTAGTTTGGTGTGTGTTCCCGTGCGTGATCTTTGTATCTGCCTGTTCCTGATCTCATGTTGCTGACCCTGGCCTGGCTGACTTCCCGACTTGCTACCAACTCCTGCTACGTACGACTGCCCGCTCTGTTGCCGACCTCTGCCCGTCTGATTACCCGTCTTGTTGCCGACCTTCTGCCTGTTCACGGATCTGCCTCAGTATCTGCTCCTGCTTGGAATCAAGTCTTGAAACCCGCCTGGAAGCTGAGTCCTTGCACCTCCAGACTCAGCACGCGGGAGCGCTTCGGTTCCTGCCTGGTTTCACCATTGGATCTGCTAGCGCTCCTGCCCCGTACTAGCTGTGGAACTCTGTTCCCAATCCAGGGTACTAGGCTAGTAAGTTGCAAGAGTTGCTGCCCTCGGCACATCGGTCTCCAGCTCCTAAAGTACGTCACAAGCGCAGGTGTACTACTCCGGGTCATAGTGACCCGGAAGTAGTAGAAGGCCCAGTAATGCAGAGATGTTCGCCGGCGAACGGTTCGGGCCATCTCTAATCTCATCTAGCTGAGTTTGATACCTACCAGTTGTATAAGAACCATCAAATGTGCTCTGACCGGCTGCAGCAGTGATGTACTCCACAAACAGGAATGAGGATGATGAGACCAGCACAGGGAAGGGCTGGTTAGCATAGACTGTGGCCAGCAGGGCGGCGTTCTTGTTCACTCCATCATAGATGTTAATCTTATCGCTGCAGTTCTTGGTCACACAAACAAACTGATTGAATTTCAGGAGAATCTGTAACAATGAAAACAATAAATAAACTATGAAGTGAAGACATAAACAAAGGCAGAGAGGGGGGATACATACATCCATTTTATTATTAGAAACTCAGAAAATGATCTCCTAACCTCACAGCAAAATCATATAGAACTCTTGGGGTCAACTCTGAACTGTTGACAGTCAATAATAGAGGCACCTTACATATTTAGTGGTTTTTTTTGTTTTTTTTTAAAGTAAACACAGAATCTCTTTTTAAATGTACCCACTATATGTCGTAGAAGCAGTTCCGGTGAAAGATTATTCCACATTATCACAGCCAACAACGTAAAAAACTCTCCCAACAGCCAAACCTCCTCTCCTCCAACCACAAGGGGTTCCTATAAGAGTTTCATAGTGAAAAGTCCACAAACATTTATATACGGGCTACGAATATATTTTTATATAAAGCAAGATGAGCTAGACTTTCCCCACAGGTCCTCTTGTGCCCCTTTTTGAATGATTGGACCTTCTGTGCACCGGTTTAAGTCTTGGGGAAACTTTTTTTTATGAATAGTTGGCCAATGAACCTCATGCAGATTACAAAATGAAGCAAACTGAACAAGTACCTTATTTCCAGGGGTCTGTAAAAGCCACCAACAGTTGTCTTTGCTGTTTGTTGCAATAACATTGGCAGAAGAGA
Source organism: Hyperolius riggenbachi (assembly GCF_040937935.1). NCBI lineage: Eukaryota > Metazoa > Chordata > Amphibia > Anura > Hyperoliidae > Hyperolius > Hyperolius riggenbachi. Next base: position 240,664,914 of record NC_090656.1, read on the forward strand.
AGCTTCCAGATGATCCCAGGAGCTTTGTCTTGCATGGATCTGCATCAAGAGACAAATGTTAGAAATGGTCTGACTAACCCCCAGAGAGTCCATAGCAGGGCCGGGCCGAGGCAGAGGCTGGAGAGGCTCCAGCCTCAGGGCGCAGTGTAAGAGGGGGCGCACAATTCATTCAGTTGTCATTCCCAATTGTGTTTGAAGCAGAAAGAAATAGGAAAAGGGGATACATGGCAGTGTCTGCAAGTCAGATAACTAGAGATTAAGGTATTGGGGAGGTTGGGGGCCCTGGGGCGCCTCTTAGTCTAGTAGCAATCAGTGTGTGACAGCTGGGGCGGAGGGATGGAGGGGCGCACTTTTTGTCTCAGCCTTGGGTGCTGAAGGACCTTGTCCCAGCTCTGGTCCATAGCATCAGGAGAGTAGAGACAATAGCATCAGGACAGGAGAGTCCATATCATCAGGAGAGGAGAGTCCATAGAATCAGGAGAGGAGACCATAGCATCAGGAGAGGAGACCACAGCATCAGGAGAGAGGAGAGTGCATAGCATCAGGAGAGAGGAGAGACCATAGCATCAGGAGAGGAGAGACCATAGCATCAGGAGAGGAGACCATAGCATCAGGAGAGGAGACCACAGCATCAGGAGAGAGGAGAGTGCATAGCATCAGGAGAGAGGAGAGACCATAGCATCAGGAGAGGAGAGACCATAGCATCAGGAGAGGAGAGTCCATAGCGTCAGGAGAGGAGGGTCCATAGCATCAGGAGAGAGGAGAGACCATAGCATCAGGAGATGAAAGACCATAGCATCAGGAGAGGAGAGACCATAGCATCAGGAGAGGAGAGTCCATATCATCAGGAGAGTCGAGTCCATAGAATCAGGAGAGAGGAGAGTCCATAGTATCAGGAGAGGAGAGTCCATAGAATCAGCAGAGGAGAGTCCATAGCATCAGGAGAGGAGACCATAGCATCAGGAGAGGAGACCACAGCATCAGGAGAGAGGAGAGTGCATAGCATCAGGAGAGAGGAGAGACCATAGCATCAGGAGAGGAGAGATCATAGCATCAGGAGAGGAGAGACCATAGCGTCAGGAGAGGAGAGTCCATAGCGTCAGGAGAGGAGGGCCCATAGCATCAGGAGAGAGGAGAGACCATAGCATCAGGAGATGAAAGACCATAGCATCAGTAGAGGAGAGACCATAGCATCAGGAGAGGAGAGTCCATATCATCAGGAGAGGAGAGTCCATAGAATCAGGAGAGAGGAGAGTCCATAGAATCAGCAGAGGAGAGTGCATAGCATCAGGAGAGGAGAGTTCATAGCATCAGGAGAGGAGAGTCCATAGCATCAGGAGAGGAGAGTTCATAGCATCAGGAGAGGAGTGTCCATAGCATCAGGAGAGGAGAGTGCATAGTATCAGGAGAGGAGAGTCCATAGAATCAGGAGAGGAGAGTCCATAGCATCAGGAGAGGAGAGACCATAGCATCAGGAGAGGAGAGACCATAGCATCAGGAGAGGAGAGACCATAGCATCAGGAGAGGAGAGCCCATAGCATCAGGAGAGGAGAGTGCATAGTGTCCGGAGAGGAGAGACCATAGCATCAGGAGAGGAGAGTCCATAGCATTAGGAGAGACCATAGCATCAGGAGAGGAGAGTGCATAGCATCAGGAGAGGAGAGTCCATAGCATCAGGAGAGGAGAATCCATAGCATCAGGAGAGGAGAGTCCATAGCATCAGGAGAGGAGAGACCATAGCATCAGGAGAGGAGAGTGCATAGCATCAGGAGAGGAGAGTCCATAGCATCAGGAGAGAAGAGTCCATAGCATCAGGAGAGGAGAGACCATAGCATCAGGAGAGGAGAGTCCATAGCATCAGGAGAGGAGAAACCATAGCATCAGGAGAGGAGAAACCATAGCATCAGGAGAGGAGAGTGCATAGCATCAGGAGAGGAGAGTCCATAGCATCAGGAGAGGAGAGTCCATAGCATCAGGAGAGAAGAGTCCATAGCATCAGGAGAGGAGAGTCCATAGCATCAGGAGAGGAGAGTCCATAGCATCAGGAGAGGAGAGTGCATAGCATCAGGAGAGGAGAGTGCATAACATCAGGAGAGGAGAATGCATAGCATCAGGAGAGAAGAGTCCATAGCATCAGGAGAGGAGAGACCATAGCATCAGGAGAGGAGAGTCCATAGCATCAGGAGAGGAGAATCCATAGCATCAGGAGAGGAGAGTCCATAGCATCAGGAGAGGAGAGTCCATAGCATCAGGAGAGGAGAGTCCATAGCATCAGGAGAGGAGAGACCATAGCATCAGGAGAGGAGAGTCCATAGCATCAGGAGAGGAGAATCCATAGCATCAGGAGAGGAGAGTCCATAGCATCAGGAGAGGAGAGACCATAGCATCAGGAGAGGAGAGTGCATAGCATCAGGAGAGGAGAGCCCATAGCATCAGGAGAGGAGAGACCATAGCATCAGGAGAGGAGAGTGCATAGCATCAGGAGAGGAGAGTGCATAACATCAGGAGAGGAGAATGCATAGCATCAGGAGAGGAGAGACCATAGCATCAGGAGAGGAGAGTCCATAGCATCAGGAGAGGAGAGTCCATAGCGTCAGGAGAGGAGAGTCCATAGCATCAGGAGAGGAGAGACCATAGCATCAGGAGAGGAGAGTGCATAGCATCAGGAGAGGAGAGTCCATAGCATCAGGAGAGGAGAGACCATAGCATCAGGAGAGGAGAGTCCATAGCATCAGGAGAGGAGAGTCCATAGCGTCAGGAGAGGAGAGTCCATAGCATCAGGAGAGGAGAGTCCATAGCATCAGGAGAGGAGAGACCATAGCATCAGGAGAGGAGAGTGCATAGCATCAGGAGAGGAGAGTCCATAGCATCAGGAGAGGAGAGTCCATAGCATCAGGAGAGGAGAGACCATAGCATCAGGAGAGGAGAGTGCATAGCATCAGGAGAGGAGAGTCCATAGCATCAGGAGAGGAGAGACCATAGCATCAGGAGAGGAGAGTGCATAGCATCAGGAGAGGAGAGTCCATAGCATCACAAAACATCATCTGCATTCTCAGAGAGGAACTCAGCATCTGTAGTGATGTGGGGAATATCACATTTTCTGTTTGTGAATGTGAATTTTTTTGGCCAAATTTTCAGGAGCAGAATTCTTGCATTGGGGCTACATAGACTTTAATGACAGGCCACTGACTTTAGCAGTTAATAGCAAAACACCCTTACGTGCTAAAAACACCGAATTTGCAGGGTATGTGAAGGAGGACAGTGGAAACAAGGGAGGAAAATCCAAAAGACCTTATAGTTTTTGAGAAAATTGATGCTAAAGGTAGAGGGGGAAAAGTCAGATAATGTAATCAACATAGAATGTTTCAACGTGTAAATAAATGTATTTATTTATTTTTCATATATGTGTTAAGAGTGTGGGAAATATATAAAAAATGCTGTGGGGTCCTCCCTCCCGAGCCTCTGTAACCCCTTGTCCCCCGGCAGGTTCGTGTGGGGCTTCCCACCCTGAGTTACACCAGCCCGCATGGTCCATGGTATGGGGGGGCTCTGGAGAAGAGGGGTGGCCAAATGCGCTAAAGTCGCCGGCCATTGATTTTAATGTAAAGTGCAAACACAATTTTTTTTTTCTTGTAAATGCATTGCAGATGATACAAAAATTGTGCAGAATCATCAACTCTCAGGAAGATAGTGTCATATTGCAACAGGATCTGGATAGGATGGCTATATGGGCACATACATGGCAGATGAAATTCAATGTTGACAAATGTAAAGTCATGCATTTTGGACGTACTAATGGTCTAGCACCATACAAAATAAATGGGATACAGTTGGGGACATCAAACTTGGAGAAGGACTTAGGAGTACTCATCAACAACAAGTTAAATAATCATACTCAATGCCAAGCTGCTGCAGCTAAAGCTAATACAATTTTGGGATGCATTAAAAGGGAAATAAAAACTTGAGATGCTAGCATAATATTGCCCCTGTTTAACTCTCTAGTAAGGCCACATCTGGAATATGGAATTCAGTTCTGGGCACCACATTACAAAAAAGATATTGCAGTTTTAGAGCAGGAATATGGAATTCAGTTCTGGGCACCACATTACAAAAAAGATATTGCAGTTTTAGAGCAGGTGCAGAGACGAGCTACAAAATTGATACGTGGGATGGAAGGTCTCGCTTACCAAGAAAGGTTAGATAAACTGGGTTTATTTAGTCTAGAGAAAATACGCCTTAGAGGGGATCTAATTAACATGTATAAATACATCAGAGGGCAATATAATAGCTTGGCAGATGAGCTTTTTGTCCCTAGGCCTTCTCAAAGGACTAGAGGACATGATCTGCGCATGGAGGAAAAAAGTTTTAGCCTTTTATTTAGGAAAGGGTTCTTTACAGTAAGAGTGATTAAGATGTGGAATGCATTGCCACAGGAAGTCGTTATGGCAAACTCTATACCTGCATTTAAAGGGGGCTTAGATGCTTTCCTTGCGTTGACATCCATGGCTATAATTACTAGGTAATGCCTAATGATGTTGATCCAGGGATTTTATCTGATTGCCATCTGGAGTCGGGAAGGAATTTTTCCCTTTAGGGGCTAATTGGACCATGCCTTGTAAGGGTTTTTCGCCTTCCTCTGGATCAACAGGGATATGTGAGGGAGCAGGCTGGTGTTGTACCTTCCTCTGGATCAACAGGGATATGTGAGGGAGCAGGCTGGAGTTGTACTTTGTTCTCTGGTTGAACTCGATGGACGTATGTCTTTTTTCAACCCAAATAACTATGTAAAAATGTGAGTTAAACACAAATGGTGAATGGCGCATGTTCGCCGGGAACTGTCCACCGTTGAGCTGTTCAGGCCATCTCTATTCATCCATAGGCCTCATAGGATGGTTCGTAGTCACCTATTCCTCAATGACCAACTAAACCCCAAATAGCACAGGCACATTAGTGTAAATGGTATGCTTTACTTATCACATGGAACTATTCATACTGAAAACCTGCTTAGTGTAGCTCTGCCAGCAGCAGCTGTGTGCCCATCCATACAGACCTAAGAGGTCTCCTGCCAGCTGCTGGTAAATTCCTATTGGAAGAATGGAAATCTCATCTCCTCCTGTATGGCACATGGGTTCTGCACTAATGCTGAGATTCTGGGAAATGTAGAGAGGCACCTATTGCTTTCACTACTTTGTGTGGAACATGGTTACCTTATACTGACCCAACCGGCATCTGGCTGCATACTCCAATCCCTCCCAAACTATGTGCCCTGCATCAGAGAGCTATGGAGGCTGATGCTGATGCTATCCTAACATCCTTCTACCAGTATGCCGGTTCCTGGCTGTAATGTGAATTCTATATATCTGATGTCTCAGAGACACTTCCCTGGAACAAGGAAAGTCAGAACTAGGGACAAGTAAAATCATTGCTGGCACTTTCACAAAGTTTTTGTTGAACCTACGGTCAGTTCATGAGAAACATTCGAATCATTTTTGCAAATAAGCATTATCATCTAAGGATTTTTTATTTGGGGGTGGGCAACAATCGATTTATCTTTAATATTTATGGGTTGTCGGGACAATGGGGACAATCACTGGCATGGCCGGATTTGTACTTTTTACTGCCCAAGGCCCACTATCACCAGCTGTACCCAGACCAACAGAATTCTAAACTTCCCCCACAACATAGCAGGGATTAGATTGTAAGCTCCTCTGAGGACAGTTAGTGACATGATGTCAGGGATTAGATTGTAAACTCCTCTGAGGACAATTAGTGAAGTTATGGCAGGGATTAGATTGTAATCTCCTCTGAGTGCAGATAGTGACATAATGGCAGGGATTAGATTGTAAACTCCTCTGAGGACAGTTATTGATATGATGGCAGGGATTAGATTGTAAACTCCTCTGAGGACAGTTAGTGACATGATGGCAGGGATTAGATTGTAAACTCCTCTGAGGACAGTTATTGATATGATGGCTGGGATTAGATTGTAAACTCCTCTGAGGACAGTTAGTGACATGATGGCAGGGATTACATTATAAACTCCTCCAAGGACAGTTAGTGAAGTGGTGGTCGGGACTACATTATAAACTCCTCTGAGGACAGTTAGTGACATGATGGCAGGGATTACATTAAAAACTCCTCTGAGGACAGTTAGTGACATGATAGAAAGGATTACATTATAAACTCAGTGGAGGACATTTAGTGATATGATGGCAGGGATTAGATTGTAAACTCCTCTGAGGACAGTTAGTGAAGTGATGGCCGGGATTACATTATAAACTCCTCTGAGGACAGTTAGTGAGATGATGGCAGGGATTACATTATAAACTCCTCTGAGGACAGTTAGTGACATGATAGAAAGGATTACATTATAAACTCAGTGGAGGACATTTAGTGATATGATGGCAGGGATAAGATTGTAAACTCCTCTGATGAAAGTTAGTGACATGATGGCAGGGCTTACATTATAAGATCCTCTGAGGATAGTTAGTGAATTGATGGCAGGGATTAGATTGTAAGATCCTCTGAGGACAGTTAGTGAAGTTATGGCAGGAATTATATTATAAACTCCTCTGAGGACTGCTAGTGAAGTGATGGCAGGGATTACATTATAAACTCCTCTGAGGACAGTTAGTGACATGATGTCAGGGATTACGTTATAAAATCTTCTGAGGACAGTTAGTGACATGATGGCAGGGATTCGATTGTAATCTCCTCTGAGGACAGTTATTGATATGATGGCAGGGATTAGATTGTAAACTCCTCTGAGGACAGTTAGTGACATGATGGCAGGGATTAGATTGTAAACTCCTCTGAGGACAGTTAGTAAAATGATGGTAAGGATTACATTATAAACTCCTCCAAGGACAGTTAGTGAAGTGATAGCCGGGATTATACTATAAACTCCTCTGAGGACTGTTAGTGAAGCGATGGCAGGGATTACATTATAAACTCCTCTGAGGACAGTTAGTGACATGATGACAGGGATTATATTATAAATTCCTTTGAGGACAGTTAGTGACATGCTGTCAGGGATTAAATTGTAAACTCCTGTGAGGACAGTTAGTGACATGACGGCAGTGATTAGGTTGTAAGATCCTAGGTGAGTGGCACATTCCATGAGTGACAGGCAGCTCAGAGATCACTGTAAGTACCTGTCCATGGCCAGTTCATCCCTAAGTGCCAAATCTGGCTGTTGGTAGCTGCCCACCCCTATTTGCAAACTCTGTGAAGCAGGACATCTGCGGGCCGGCACTGGCTGCTAATGTGTGCAGAGGGCAGCACAGCCAGTATCAGGAATAGCCCATTCAGGCGCTCACCCGACTGTTGCCAATCTTCAGCAGGTTAGCCTGCTTCCCACAGCCCGCCCCTTGCTGTCCACCTGCCCTAGGCCATGAGCTCTGTGGCCTTGCCTGAAATCCAGCCATGATCACTGGTTGAGCAGAAGAAGTTTCCCACATTTTCCACCCAATGTTTCCCTGCCTGACTGCCCCCCTGGGCCGTAACTCCTCGCCAGGGCCGGATTACCAACCAGGCAACAAAAGCAGTCGCTTGGGGCCCCATTCAGAGTCAAAGGGGCCCCATCAGCACATAAACCAGCCCTCGCCATCCTGTCAGCGGAGGCTGGATGGTATAATGGTTAAAGGGACTCTGAGCAGTGCAGTAACTATGGAAAGATGCATATCGTTTTAAAGCTCTCTTTAAATAAATCGCCATCCTATGCCTTTTAGTTTTCGCTATTTCCGCGATCAAAATCGCGGCCACAGCAATTTCGCGAAAATAGCGAAAACTAAAAGGCGTAGGGTGGCAGTTTATCTATCATTGGAAAGAGGAGAAAGAGAGCTTCAAAATGATATGCATCTTTCCATAGTTACATTGTATTACACAGGACGACTTTTCTCCAAAGTCGGCAGCTCGATTCAGCACAATGCAATGAAATATAAGGAACCCAGGGGGATATAATTACATACATCATGCTGGTAGGTGTGAGGATGTAATTAAATAGTTATGGGTATTCTTAAAGGCATACCCACAGGCACTGCTTGGAGTCCGGGATCTGCCTCTGACACAGGAGACCAGGGTTCGAATCTCGGCTCTGCCTGTTCAGTAAGCCAGCACCTATTCAGTAGGAGACCTTAGGCAAGTCTTTCTAACACTGCTACTGCCTATAGGGCGCGTCCTAGTGGCTGCAGCTCTGGCCCTTTGAGTCCGCCAGGAGAAAAGTGCAATATAAATGTTATTTGTCTTGTCTTGTCAAATTATGCAGTGAGCTGCTGATTGTCTTCAGAGCCAGGCTCTCCTCCTAGGTCCCCCTCTGCTACTGTGCGCTCTGCCACTGCCCACTCCTCCCTCCCTTCCCACAGAGAACCACAGCTGCAGCAAGAATGATAGCAGCAGATGGCAAACGCTCACTCACCTATCCATGATCCAAGCGATAGAGATCCCGTCATCTGAAACCCATCTGTCTTTTCTACAGTGCAGCCGTTCGCTCTGAACTTCCTGATTCTCAGATCAGACAGGAAGTAGGAAGTAGTAATAGTAGTAGTAACAGAGCGGCAGCACTCTAGAGGAGACAGATGGGCTTCGGATGACGGGACCTCTATTGCTTGGATCGCAATAGGTGAATGTGAGTCATCTCGTGCTGTCATTCTCCTCCGCTGCAGCTACCTTCTCTGCTGGACTATCGTATTCACTTGGATGGAGGCTGCATGGTGGCTATCTAGTTTGGGAGGAAATCGGTTGTTCGGTGGTGGGGGTGGTTATGTAATTCTGTCTGGGGAATGGCTTCCGGTTTGGCGGTGTCCAGAGCTTTCTGCTATTGCCAGGCTGGAGATGCAGGGGGAAATTGCTGCTGCTGTGATATCTGGCACCCTCTTCACAGGGGTGCCCCAGCCCCTGAGTGCAAAAGTCCCAGCCATTCATCTCTCACTCTGCATTTTGCCGCTGCTATTCCCTACATTGTGCACCCACATAGGAAAGCGGGCTGTTGCCCATAGCTCGGCTGCCCCGGTGTGTGCGGCATGTTGCTGTGCAGCTGCATCTTCTGATTCTATTACGACATGATGGGGGGGCCCAAATCAGTTACTTTGCTTAGGGCCCCATTTAGTCTTAATCCGGCTCTGCTCCTCGCCCTCACCTAAGCCACTCACATGGTGACCGTTACTGCCGAGATCACATGAATCCTGCTAAGCGAGACTGGGCCCAGATCTGCTATAATTTGAGCTCAGCAATCTCATTCGCTCATCCCTGTTCAGAACACCAGATCGGTATACAGGCTCCAGGGAAGGGATTCAGAAAGTATTGTAGTTAGTGGTCCACATCACAGTCAGGAAACTGGCCTTTTTATTAGACGTAGGCCAAGATGGCTGCTTCCATAGCCCCTCTAATACAAGGGATAATGTAAACAATGGAGGATAATGTCTGATGACTGGACATCTAGCTAGTTGGATACTCACCAGAGCTGTAAGATCCACTGAAGCTGCTCTGACCGGGTGCAGCAGTGATGTATTCCAGCAGCAGGAATGAGGATGATGAGACCAGCACAGGAAGGGGCTGGTTAGCATAGACTGTGGCCAGCAGGGTGGCGTTCTTGTTTACTCCATCGTAGATGTTAATCTTATCGTTGCAGTTGTTGATCTGACAAACAAACTGACTGAATTTCAGGAGAATCTGTAAAAATAGAATCAATAATTAGATTTAAACAACATGGGGGAGAGCAACAATACATTATTTTTTATTATAAACACAGAAAATATTAGAAATGAATAGTTTATAACTTACTAGAGCTCTACCTATCTTGTTTAAAGAGAAACTCCAACCAAGAATTGAACTTTATCCCAATCAGTAGCTGATACCCCCTTCTACATGAGAAATCTACAGTATTCCTTTTTACAAACAAACCATCAGGGGGCGCTGTATGGCTGATATTGTGGTGAAACCCCTCCCATAAGAAACAAGAAAAGTACG